>NC_091313.1:7109645-7154645 GCF_038502225.1 Cherax quadricarinatus | reverse complement strand
TTTCCTTCTTAAATCACTTGACCAAGAAAGGCTGTGGGCCCAGACAAGTTGAGCCCAAGATTGTTGAGAAGATGTGCAGACCAGCTAGCAGCACCTCTAACTCGCATCTTTCAGCACTGCCTAGTACAGTGTAAATGGCCCTCTCCATGGAAAGAGGCAAATGTAGTCCCTGTTCACAAAAAAGAAGAGCAGAGCAGAAATCAGCAACTACAGACCAGTGTCACCCTGTCAATCACTGGTAAGATCCTTGAGACAATAATCTCAAGACAAATGACAGATTTTTTTGACTACCACTCACTACTTTGTGATCGTCCAATATGGCTTCAGGAAAGGTTACTGCTGCTGATCTGTTGTTAAACCTCTCCACTAAGTGGCACCAGTCACTGGATGAATCCAAAGTCAGCTGTGTGGTAGCACTGGACATTGCTGGCGCTTTCGACCGGGGTGTGGCACCAGGCCTCTTAGCAAAACTTCAAGCACTGGGAATTGCAGGCTCTTACGCATGTCTCCTCAGTGATTACCTTCATGGTAGATCTCTAAGTGTAGTCCTCAATGGAACGGAATCAGCAAGGCATCCTATTGGGGCAAGCGTTCCACAAGGAAGTGTGCTGGGTCCACTGTTATGGAATGTCTACTTCAACGACCTTCTTCATCTCATCCCAGAATCACATGCATATGCAGACGACTGTACACTGACATTCACTTATCCAAGAGAAGAAATGCCAGCTGCTCTGCTACATCAATCACCAGCTGAGAGCTATATCAGCTTGGGGAAATAGATGGCAAGTAACATTTGCACCTGAAAAAACGCAAATGATGTTCGTCTCTAGGCACCATGATGGTAATGCTGGCGCAGTAGTAAGGATGAATGGGACGATGTTGGCACCTGGAGAAGAAGTTGATATCCTTGGGGTGAAATTTGACTCAAACTAACCATGAAGAACCATGTTGTAAATCTTGCAAACAAGGCAGCCAGGAAGCTTACAGCATTCGCCGTATCTCGCATCTGCTTGACAGTAGGGGTTGCAAGATCCTGCATGAGGCACAAGTACGCTCACACCTTGAGTATGCTCCACTTTCTGGTTTGCCTGCCCCCTCTCATCTGCGACTGCTTGACAGAGTAGAGAACAGAGCAAGACGTCTCATCTTCTCGCCTGGACCCATCCTGGATAGATCTGTCATTTCAGCAGAGCCTTCAACATAGGAGGGATGTGGGTGGCCTTACTGTTATGTACAAGGCCAATATTGTCAAAATACCACACTTGGATCCACTTCGAGGACAGCGTGAAACAAGCTTTTATGCCACAAGACGGGCAGAAAGCAGCAACTTCACTCTGGCTGTACCCTTCTCCAGAACATCACTCCATCTGAGATCATACATACCCAGGATGACTCGAGTATGGAACACATTCGTACAGCATAATGATGTCAACGAGATAACGTCAGTTGATCAAATGAAAATGCTGGCCCACAGATGGCTCCAACTTCATCCTGTTCCCTACTTGTATGTCTCATAAACTTATTTGTGTGTGTGTGTGTGTGTGTGTGTGTGTGTGTGTGTGTGTGTGTGTGTGTGTGTGTGTGTGTGCACGCGCGGTCCCCAAGTTGTTTGTGGTGGAGGTAGGAAAAAGGTGTTGAGACTTGGCTCTTGGTCTCGCTTCCTTCGACACTTTTATCGGCATCATTGATTTCTCGTCCCTCGAGCCTTAACATATCTACTCTTGAATCTGTGTGTTGAGTCCTCTTCATCCAAATCATTCTTCATATTTTAGCACCCTAAGAGTAAATACTTCCTTCTATCTCTATAACTTATCTACATTTCCAGCTTCTACCTGTGTCTTCTTGATCCTGGTCGTTCTAAATCAAGCAGTCTCGAGGTTCCTCTCTTCTCCAAGATCAAGTTCACTTTCTACAACTTCTCTTTATAGTTCATGCCTTTTAGTTTTTGTTCTAGTTTTGTTGCAAATCTTCGGACATTTCAGAACTACTACATGTGTTTTACCTGGTGTGGGCTCTATACTGGGGCCGTGTTCTCAGTGACTGGCCTAGCATATGTTCTATATAAAGTTGCGAAGAATTCTTTGTTCACATTCTTGAATGCTGTTCCAAGGTTTGGTGATCTTGCATATGCCGCTGACATACGGTTTGTGTATTTCTAATTAGTGTTGTACTTGTCACCCGGTCTAATTTTCCTGCAGTAATATTTGCACGTTTTCTCCTCTCATGCTGAGCTATGTCCGATTTACCCTTGCCTATAAATCTTATAGCATTGTATTAGTTTGTACTGAACTCTGTAAGCTACTTTTGTGATCATACTTGCAGCCTATTGAGGTCTTCTTGGAGCTTATTCCTGTCCTATTCTCTTATTATGCTTTTCATTAATTTAATATCAGCAAACAGAAATATAAAACTCAATTCGTTTTTGAATATCGTTGATATATACTAAGAACAGCAATGGTCTTAATTTCAATATTTGCTGGACTCCACTCGTTATTCTTTCCCATTCTTGTGTCTCATCCCGTACTGTTACTTCCTGTCTAACATCTTTCAGTCACTCCCTGATCCCCTACAATATTAGACCAAGGAGATGTAATCCATCCAACACTACTGTCTTTCTTTTCATCTTTGTGAAGGCCATAGAACTCCAGTATATTCATAAGACATGATTTTCACCCCTAAATCAATGGTGTTTATTTCTGTAAAGTTTTCTCTGTAAATGATCCAGTAAAGTTTTCCTTACAATCTTTTCCAGAACTTTTAACGATATGTAGGTGAGAGATACTGACCTGTAATTCTGTCCTCTGTATTTTTTATATATGGAACTACATAGGTATTTTTCAAATTTTCTGACAGCTGTCTTGGTTTGAGAGAGAGGTTGAAGAGCTTCTTTAAAATACCATATGTTGGTTCTGCTCTTTCTCTCAGCTTCCCTGGGAATATGTTGTTTGGTCTCGTTGCTTTTGTTAAATCAAGCACGATTAGAAGTTTCATCATTTTTGTTGTTGTGCTGATGTTTGTTAGCCCCTGTTGGTGTGTTCTGACTACACTGTCTTCAGGTAAATATCCAGTTTCGTCTTTGAAGAATTCATTGAATCTTCCGATAAGCCCATCACAAGGTTCTGATGGTTCTGTCATTCTTCGTCAACTTCCCTTCCTCCTTGTCACTTGGTGCTTTGCATTCATTTTTCTGGCTCTGGGTTCACTTTGGTTCAATTTTGGCCTTTGATGCTTTGTTATTTTCAAGCTGGATTTCAGCTTTCATATCCTTGCATATTCATTTCTAACCCTGCTGCTTGTTTCTCTCTTTTCTGTATTTTGATCAGCATTTCTTCCTTGTCCTCTTGTATCTCCCCTTGGCGCCACTTCGTTCACTCAGTGAATCATGGGTTTTCTCTGTTTTTCATATTTCTTCATCCTTGATATTAATTTTTTCTTTTGTCTCCTGCAACTTTGACTTTTGTTTTTTTACTATGTACAGCTTTGCTAGCCAGTTTCATTTTCCAATGAATATCTATTATAAAACCTCTCATGTTTTCATATTTCACATTCCGTAGTCACATTTTCTTTTGCTTTCTTCATTTCTTTCTCCATTCAAATTTTCCACCAGGTACTCAAAGGTAGGTGCCAGGTGATCGCTGGTACCTCGTAGCTACCCACCAGAGCTGGTATCAGTTATGTCACGTTTATTTCGTGGGAAAACTAGATAAAGCCTAGCTGGATCATCCACCCCGTCACTTCCCCCCCCCCCTCCCCGTCACGGTTGTTTCTTTTACATGTTGGCTAGAAATTTTTTAATCCTTTCATAATTTTTGTTCTTCATGTTTCTGGCTCCCCATGGGGTCTAGTTTTCTTAGTCACTGAATTAGACATGTGTCCTACAGAGAAGTATCTTAGAAAGACGTTTCGCTTATCTGGGAGAATTTTTATAAGGGAGTTGATGAAGTGAAGTGGAGCGATGTAGTAGTAATAGACGAGGTCATGAGTGGACGTTGCCTGTTGCTGGAAATTGGTCAGGATGAAGATTTCAAGATGGGCCACAGATTTAGCATTAGAATTGTAGAGATGTGCACCTTATTAGTATTCTATGTCTTTGATGCAAATATACCCGTGAGACACAGCATTTCATGGATTCTGTTTACAGCACATAGTCCTCATAATAAACATAGCTTCCTACAAGGTTTACCGCTGACTTCCATGTTCCATGTAGACAGCGTCCATGTATTAACTATAATAATAATAATAATAATAATAATAATAATAATAATAATAATATCTTTATTTCTACAAGTACATGTACAAGGTATACAGGTTTAACAGACATCAGTGACATACTACTATATAGAAAACCGCTTGTTATACAGAGCATTTCGGGCAAATTAGGTCAGTTTTGTCCCAGGATGCGACCCACACCAGTCGACTAACACCCAGGTACCAGTTTTACTGATGGGTCAACACAGACAACAGGTATCTTATGGAAACTCGTCCTAATGTTTTCTAGCCAGATGTTACACATGTGGGATTCATCAACATATTATATAGCTTCTAATTCTATTTTTGAAGTCTCTCTCCTTATATTTGAAATCTTCTAGAACTTGGAGTTTAGTCTTGTTTCTTTTCTTCTTGTTCTCGTTGTTAATGTTTTCGTTATATATTTATTGGTTGGTAATGATTTACATAGCACTACATTGTTTTTTTGTTTCCTCTGATATTATTATACCTGATTTACAATCTCTGACTTCCCCTGTTATAGGGTTTCCTAAATCGCTACTGGTTTCTGACCATCAGTGCTGGTCCTCTGTTTTTCCTTTTTCTTGCTACTTTTCACCTTCACCCCATCTCCTTCCCTCCCTCCTTCTCTCTCTCTCTCTCTATCTCCCTCCCTCCCTCTCTCTCTCTTTCTCTCTCTCTGAATTTACGTGTTTATATTCACTTTTTTGTGGTTGTAGCGGTAGTCCAAGTTCCTGGCCCCACTTAACTAGCCGTGACTGGGTTAACACACTTTGGTCTGATTTATTCTCATCATTACCTATATGAAGCTTTCCTCCACCACTACTTCACTCAGATCATTCCAGTTTCTGACCACCTTGAGGCTGAGGAAATATTTCCTGACATTCCTGTGGATCATTGGTATAACTTTCAACAACTGTTCTTCATGTACACTTTTCTGAGTTTAGTTTCTTCTATAAAAACAAATTTCGACTTTCTTATGTTTTAAGAAGACAGCCAATATTTGGGGGAAGGGAGACCGAAACCCACTGTCTCCAAATCTCTTCAGATTTTGTATTCGGGGACAACCTAGGCTGCCAACTCAGGTCCATAAATCTTAGTCTGGTCTGACCTAGACATCAAGAATTGTAATCTAGTTCATTTGGGGTCATAAGAAAATAAGTATTTCTTCGAGACATTATAACTTAGGGAAAGATAATTCTTTACTTATAATACAATACATTTTTAGAATTATCAGAGAATATAGATTCCACTTATAAACTTTTTTCCTAGTTCATAAATATAAATTTTTTGGTCTTGATCTATTTCAGAGGTCACCATTTGACCTGTAAAATATAAATCACTAATAAAAGAAGCTGATGTATTTAATATATAAAACTGAAAAAAAAAATGTGTATATGCATGCTTTTGTTACATAAGGTCAAACATAGAAAGAACTTACCTGATTTATACAAGTACAGTGTATGCAGGGATTTACATGCAAATACACAAAGTTGTTGTAATTTAGTGTACATAAAATATTGCATCAATATTATTTTTCTTATTTTTTTTCAGATGATACCCCAGAGATTATACGGTGACCTCTAGATAAGCAAAGCTTACATCAGTGGAATCCTTGAACTATGTTCACTTAGGGATTTTTTCAGCCTTCTGTCCTCTGTTAATGTTCTCATCGTAGTTTTGGCAGCAACACGTAGTCCATGACTGTCGGCAGAGTATTGAGGTGCACTAGAAACACTCGAAGACCTTGAACAGATCCCTGGAAGACGCTGCTAGTTACATTCACTCATCATGTGTCTTCGTCCCATTCTGTCATATATAATTTTCTATTACTTAGATTTTCATAAATTATGTTAGTACCTTGGCCGCTACCCAGGCTTGTGGTTGGCATCTTTAATACAATTAGTAGTCTTCTGCGTAGCACAGTATCAAATGTTTTCCTTGCCTCTGAGAATATGCTATGGACACATTTTTCTTTCTCGTGTTTATCTCCGTCAGTCTTTGCAGGGTTTTCAGGACCTTTCTTCCCTTATCTGAAACCATGCTGATGTTCTTTGAAAAATTCCGTAAGCATGTGAGGGTGTATGTACTCAGCATCTTGTAAATGCAGCACTTAAAACTAAGCTCTTGGCCCTGGCTATTAAATGAACTAATTCGTTGCCTCTTGGACCCAGTCGTACCTATTCTTAAATATTTATTGAGTCTGCTTTCACCAATTCCTCGTCTAGATCCTTCCGTTTCATTACCACTCTGATTATGATGAACAGTTTTCTGGCGTCCTAATTTCTAACCCTTGCTTTTCAACCACTGTGTTTTTTTCTCCTGTCCAACCTATCTGGGTAGTCTTGCCATCCTCTAAGTTCGTGAGATTTACTCTTTTAGTCTCTCGTAGATTAGCCATCTCATCTGGGCCAGTCTTGGCCTTCTTGTTTCTGTTGAATGATGACCATGTATAGACCCCGCCCTAACGTTGAATGATGACCAGGTATACATCCCACGCTAACACTGAATGATGACCATGCATAGACACCACGGAAACGTTGAATGATGATCAGGTATAGATCCCACGCTAACGTTGAATAATGACCAGGTATAGACCCAATGCTAACGTAGAATGATGACCAGGTATAGACCCAATGCTAACGTAGAAGGATGACCAGGTATAGATCTCACGCTAACGTTGAATGATGACCATGTATAGACCCAACGCTAAAGTAGAATGATGAACAGGTATGGATTCCACGCTAACGTTAAATGATGACCAGGTATATGACCCACGTTAACGTTGAATGATGACCAAGTATAGGCCCCACGCTGACATTGAATAATGACCATGTATAGGTCCCACGCTAACGTTGAATGATGACCAGGTATAGGTCCCACGCTAACGTTGAATGATTATCACTTAGAGGCCCCACGATAACGTTGAATGATGATCAGGTATAGACCCCACGCTAACGTTGAATGATGACCAGGTATAGACCCCACGCTAACGTTGAATGATGACCAGGTATAGACCCCACGCTAACGTTGAATGATGATCAGGTATAGATCCCACGCTAACACTGAATGATGACCATGCATAGACCCCACGCTAACGTTGAATGAAGACTAGGTATAGCTCCCACGCTAACGATGAATGATGACCAGGTATAAACCCCACGCTAACGTTGAACGATGACCAGGTATAGATCCCACGCTAACGTTGAATGATGACCAGGTATAGATCCCACGCTAACGTTGAATGATGACCAGGTATAGATCCCACGCTAACGTTGAATGATGACCAGGTATAGATCCCACGCTAACGTTGAATGATGACCAAGTATAGATCCCACGCTAACGTTGAATGATGACCAGGTATAGATCCCACGCTAACGTTGAATGATGACCAGGTATAGATCCCACGCTAACGTTGAATGATGACCAGGTATAGATCCCACGCTAACGCTGAATGATGACCAGGTATAGATCCCACGCTAACGCTGAATGATGACCAGGTATAGATCCCACGCTAACGCTGAATGATGACCAGGTATAGATCCCACGCTAACGCTGAATGATGACCAGGTATAGATCCCACGATAACGCTGAATGATGACCAGGTATAGATCCCACGCTAACGCTGAATGATGACCAGGTATAGATCCCACGCTAACGCTGAATGATGACCAGGTATAGATCCCACGCTAACGTTGAATGATGACCAGGTATAGATCCCACGCTAACGCTGAATGATGACCAGGTATAGATCCCACGCTAACGTTGAATGATGACCAGGTATAGATCCCACGCTAACGCTGAATGATGACCAGGTATAGATCCCACGCAAACGCTGAATGATGACCAGGTATAGATCCCACGCTAACGCTGAATGATGACCAGGTATAGATCCCACGCTAACGCTGAATGATGACCAGGTATAGATCCCACGCAAACGCTGAATGATGACAAGGTATAGATCCCACGCTAACACTGAATGATGACCAGGTATAGATCCCACGCTAACGCTGAATGATGACCAGGTATATATCCCACGCTAACGTTGAATGATGACCAGGTATAGATCCCACGCTAACGCTGAATGATGACCAGGTATAGATCCCACGCTAACGCTGAATGATGACCAGGAATAGATCCCACGTTAACGTTGAATGATGACCAGGTATAGATCCCACGCTAACGCTGAATGATGACCAGGTATAGATCCCACGCTAACGCTGAATGATGACCAGGTATAGATCCCACGCTAACGTTGAATGATGACCAGGTATAGATCGCACGCTAACGCTGAATGATGACCAGGTATAGATCCCACGCTAACGCTGAATGATGACCAGGTATAGATCCCATGCTAACGTTGAATGATGACCAGGTATAGATCCCACGCTAACGCTGAATGATGACCAGGTATAGATCCCACGCTAACGTTGAATGAAGACCAGGTATAGATCCCACGCTAACGCTGAATGATGACCAGGTATAGATCCCACGCTAACGCTGAATGATGACCAGGTATAGATCCCACGCTAACGTTGAATGATGGCCAGGTATAGATCCCACGCTAACGCTGAATGATGACCAGGTATAGATCCCACACTAACGCTGAATGATGACCAGGTATAGATCCCACGCTAACGTTGAATGATGACCAGGTATAGATCCCATGCTAACGCTGAATGATGACCAGGTATAGATCCCACACTAACGTTGAATGATGACCAGGTATAGATCCCACGTTAACGCTGAATGATGACCAGGTATAGATCCCACGCTAACGCTGAATGATGACCAGGTATAGGTCCCACGCTAACGTTGAATAATTATCACTTACAGGCCCCACGCTAACGCTGAATGATGACCAGATATAGATCCCACGCTAACGTTGAATGATGATCAGGTATAGATCCCACGATAACGTTGAATGATGACCAGGTATAGATCCCACGCTAACGTTGAATGATGACCAGGTATAGATCCCACGCTAACGCTGAATGATGACCAGGTATAGATCCCACGCTAACGCTGAATGATGACCAGGTATAGATCCCACGCTAACGCTGAATGATGACCAGGTATAGATCCCACGCTAACGCTGAATGATGACCAGGTATAGATCCCACGATAACGCTGAATGATGACCAGGTATAGATCCCACGCTAACGCTGAATGATGACCAGGTATAGATCCCACGCTAACGCTGAATGATGACCAGGTATAGATCCCACGCTAACGTTGAATGATGACCAGGTATAGATCCCACGCTAACGCTGAATGATGACCAGGTATAGATCCCACGCTAACGTTGAATGATGACCAGGTATAGATCCCACGCTAACGCTGAATGATGACCAGGTATAGATCCCACGCAAACGCTGAATGATGACCAGGTATAGATCCCACGCTAACGCTGAATGATGACCAGGTATAGATCCCACGCTAACGCTGAATGATGACCAGGTATAGATCCCACGCTAACGCTGAATGATGACAAGGTATAGATCCCACGCTAACACTGAATGATGACCAGGTATAGATCCCACGCTAACGCTGAATGATGACCAGGTATATATCCCACGCTAACGTTGAATGATGACCAGGTATAGATCCCACGCTAACGCTGAATGATGACCAGGTATAGATCCCACGCTAACGCTGAATGATGACCAGGAATAGATCCCACGTTAACGTTGAATGATGACCAGGTATAGATCCCACGCTAACGCTGAATGATGACCAGGTATAGATCCCACGCTAACGCTGAATGATGACCAGGTATAGATCCCACGCTAACGTTGAATGATGACCAGGTATAGATCGCACGCTAACGCTGAATGATGACCAGGTATAGATCCCACGCTAACGCTGAATGATGACCAGGTATAGATCCCACGCTAAAGTTGAATGATGACCAGGTATAGATCCCACGCTAACGCTGAATGATGACCAGGTATAGATCCCACACTAACGTTGAATGATGACCAGGTATAGATCCCACGCTAACGCTGAATGATGACCAGGTATAGATCCCCCGCTCACGCTGAATGATGACCAGGTATAGGTCCCACGCTAACGTTGAATGATGACGCTAACGCTGAGATGACCAGGTATAGATCCCACGCTAACGCTGAATGATGACCAGGTATAGATCCCACGCTAATGTTGAATGATGACCAGGTATAGATC
The DNA here is from genome assembly GCF_038502225.1 of Cherax quadricarinatus. NCBI lineage: Eukaryota > Metazoa > Arthropoda > Malacostraca > Decapoda > Parastacidae > Cherax > Cherax quadricarinatus. The sequence continues at coordinate 7,144,232 of NC_091313.1, read as the reverse complement.
CCACGCTAATGCTGAATGATGACCAGGTATAGATCCCACGCTAACGTTGAATGATGACCAGGTATAGATCCCACGCTAACGCTGAATGATGACCAGGTATAGATCCCACGCTAACGCTGAATGATGACCAGGTATAGACGCTAACGTTGAATAATTATCCACGGCCCCACGCTAACGCTGAATGATGACCAGATATAGATCCCACGCTAACGTTGAATGATGATCAGGTATAGATCCCAGGTATAGATCCCACGATAACGTTGAATGATGACCAGGTATAGATCCCACGCTAACGCTGAATGATGACCAGGTATAGATCCCACGCTAACGCTGAATGATGACCAGGTATAGATCCCACGCTAACGTTGAATGATGATCAGGTATAGATCCCACGATAACGTTGAATGATGACCAGGTATAGATCCCACGCTAACGCTGAATGATGACCAGGTATAGATCCCACGCTAACGTTGAATGATGACCAGGTATAGATCCCACGCTAACGTTGAATGATGACCAGGTATAGATCCCACGCTAACGTTGAATGATGACCAGGTATAGATCCCACGCTAACGCTGAATGATGACCAGGTATAGATCCCACGCTAACGCTGAATGATGACCAGGTATAGATCCCACGCTAACGTGATGAATGATGAACGTTGAATGATGACAGGTATAGATCCCACGCTAACGCTGAATGATGACCAGGTATAGATCCCACGCTAACGTTGAATGATGACCAGGTGAATGATGACCAGGTATAGATCCCACGCTAACGCTGAATGATGACCAGGTATAGATCCCACGCTAACGCTGAATGATGACCAGGTATAGATCCCACGCTAACGTTGAATGATGACCAGGTATAGATCCCACGCTAACGTTGAATGATGACCAGGTATAGATCCCACGCTAACGTTGAATGATGACCAGGTATAGATCCCACGCTAACGCTGAATGATGACCAGGTATAGATCCCACGCTAACGCTGAATGATGACCAGGTATAGATCCCACGCTAACGTTGAATGATGACCAGGTATAGATCCCACGCTAACGCTGAATGATGACCAGGTATAGATCCCACGCTAACGTTGAATGATGACCAGGTATAGATCCCACGCTAACGCTGAATGATGACCAGGTATAGATCCCACGCTAACGTTGAATGATGACCAGGTATAGATCCCACGCTAACGCTGAATGATGACCAGGTATAGATCCCACGCTAACGTTGAATGATGACCAGGTATAGATCCCACGCTAACGCTGAATGATGACCAGGTATAGATCCCACGCTAACGCTGAATGATGACCAGGTATAGATCCCACGCTAACGCTGAATGATGACCAGGTATAGATCCCACGCTAACGGTGAACGCTGAATGATGACCAGGTATAGATCCCACGCTAACGTTGAATGATGACGAGGTATAGATCCCACGCTAACGCTGAATGATGACCAGGTATAGATCCCACGCTAACGTTGAATGATGACCAGGTATAGATCCCACGCTAACGCTGAATGATGACCAGGTATAGATCCCACGCTAACGTTGAATGATGACCAGGTATAGATCCCACGCTAACGCTGAATGATGACCAGGTATAGATCCCACGCTAACGCTGAATGATGACCAGGTATAGATCCCACGCTAACGCTGAATGATGACCAGGTATAGATCCCACGCTAACGCTGAATGATGACCAGGTATAGATCCCACGCTAACGCTGAATGATGACCAGGTATAGATTCCACGCTAACGTTGAATGATGACCAGGTATAGATCCCACACTAACGTTGAATGATGACCAGGTATAGATCCCACGCTAACGTTGAATGATGACGAGGTATTGATCCCACGCTAACGCTGAATGATGACCAGGTATAGATCCCACGCTAACGTTGAATGATGACCAGGTATAGATCCCACGCTAATGCTGAATGATGACCAGGTATAGATCCCACGCTAACGTTGAATGATGACCAGGTATAGATCCCACGCTAACGCTGAATGATGACCAGGTATAGATCCCACGCTAACGTTGAATGATGACCAGGTATAGATCCCACGCTAACGCTGAATGATGACCAGGTATAGATCCCACGCTAATGCTGAATGATGACCAGGTATAGGTCCAACGCTAACGTTGAATGATGATCAGGTATAGATCCCACGATAACGTTGAATGATGACCAGGTATAGATCCCACGCTAACGTTGAAGGATGACCAGGTATAGATCCCACGCTAACGTTGAATGATGACCAGGTATAGATCCCACGCTAACGGTATAGATCCCACGCTGCTGAATGATGACCAGGTATAGATCCCACGCTAACGTTGAATGATGACGAGGTATAGATCCCACGCTAACGCTGAATGATGACCAGGTATAGATCCCACGCTAACGTTGAATGATGACCAGGTATAGATCCCACGCTAACGCTGAATGATGACCAGGTATAGATCCCACGCTAACGTTGAATGATGACCAGGTATAGATCCCACGCTAACGTGAATGATGACCAGGTATAGATCCCACGCTAACGCTGAATGATGACCAGGTATAGATCCCACGCTAACGTTGAATGATGACCAGGTATAGATCCCACGCTAACGTTGAATGATGACCAGGTATAGATCCCACGCTAACGCTGAATGATGACCAGGTATAGATCCCACGCTAACGCTGAATGATGACCAGGTATAGATCCCACGCTAACGCCAGGTATAGATCCCATGCTAACGCTGAATGATGACCAGGTATAGATCCCACACTAACGCTGAATGATGACCAGGTATAGATCCCACGCTAACGTTGAATGATGACCAGGTATAGATCCCACGCTAACGCTGAATGATGACCAGGTATAGATCCCACGCTAACGTTGAATGATGATCAGGTATAGATCCCACGATAACGTTGAATGATGACCAGGTATAGATCCCACGCTAACGCTGAATGATGACCAGGTATAGATCCCACGCTAACGTTGAATGATGACCAGGTATAGATCCCACGCTAACGCTGAATGATGACCAGGTATAGATCCCACGCTAACGCTGAATGATGACCAGGTATAGATCCCACGCTAACGCTGAATGATGACCAGGTATAGATCCCACGCTAACGCTGAATGATGACCAGGTATAGATCCCACGCTAACGCTGAATGATGACCAGGTATAGATCCCACGCTAACGCTGAATGATGACCAGGTATAGATCCCACGCTAACGCTGAATGATGACCAGGTATAGATCCCACGCTAACGCTGAATGATGACCAGGTATAGATCCCACGCTAACGCTGAATGATGACCAGGTATAGATCCCACGCTAACGCTGAATGATGACCAGGTATAGATCCCACGCTAACGCTGAATGATGACCAGGTATAGATCCCACGCTAACGTTGAATGATGACCAGGTATAGATCCCACGCTAACGCTGAATGATGACCCCACGCTAACGCTGAATGATGACCAGGTATAGATCCCACGCTAACGCCAGGTATAGATCCCACGCTAATGATGACCAGGTATAGATCCCACGCTAACGCTGAATGATGACCAGGTATAGATCCCACGCTAACGCTGAATGATGACCAGGTATAGATCCCACGCTAACGCTGAATGATGACCAGGTATAGATCCAACGCTAACGCTGAATGATGACCCAGGTATAGATCCCACGCTAACGTTGAATGATGACCAGGTATAGATCCCACGCTAACGCTGAATGATGACCAGGTATAGATCCCACGCTAACGCTGAATGATGACCAGGTATAGATCCCACGCTAACGCTGAATGATGACCAGGTATAGATCCCACGCTAACGCTGAATGATGACCAGGTATAGATCCCACGCTAACGCTGAATGATGACCAGGTATAGATCCCACGCTAACGCTGAATGATGACCAGGTATAGATCCCACGCTAACGCTGAATGATGACCAGGTATAGATCCCACGCTAACGCTGAATGATGACCAGGTATAGATCCCACGCTAACGCTGAATGATGACCAGGTATAGATCCCACGCTAACGCTGAATGATGACCAGGTATAGATCCCACGCTAACGCTGTATAGATATAGATCCCACGTTAACGTTGAATGATGACCAGGTATAGATCCCATGCTAACGCTGAATGATGACCAGGTATAGATCCCACGCTAACGCTGAATGATGACCAGGTATAGATCCCACGCTAACGTTGAATGATGACCAGGTATAGATCCCACGCTAACGCTGAATGATGACCAGGTATAGATCCCACGCTAACGCTGAATGATGACCAGGTATAGATCCCACGCTAACGTTGAATGATGACCAGGTATAGATCCCACGCTAACGCTGAATGATGACCAGGTATAGATCCCACGCTAACGCTGAATGATGACCAGGTATAGATCCCACGCTAACGCTGAATGATGACCAGGTATAGATCCCATGCTAACGCTGAATGATGACCCGGTATAGATCCCACGCTAACGCTGAATGATGACCAGGTATAGATCCCACGCTAACGCTGAATGATGACCAGGTATAGATCCCACGCTAACGCTGAATGATGACCAGGTATAGATCCCACGCTAACGCTGAATGATGACCAGGTATAGATCCCACGCTAACGTTGAATGATGACCAGGTATAGATCCCACGCTAATGCTGAATGATGACCAGGTATAGATCCCACGCTAACGCTGAATGATGACCAGGTATAGATCCCACGCTAACGTTGAATGATGACCAGGTATAGATCCCACGCTAACGCTGAATGATGACCAGGTATAGATCCCACGCTAACGTTGAATGATGACCAGGTATAGATCCCACGCTAACGCTGAATGATGACCAGGTATAGATCCCACGCTAACGCTGAATGATGACCAGGTATAGATCCCACGCTAACGCTGAATGATGACCAGGTATAGATCCCACGCTAACGCTGAATGATGACCAGGTATAGATCCCACGCTAACGCTGAATGATGACCAGGTATAGATCCCACGCTAACGCTGAATGATGACCAGGTATAGATCCCACGCTAACGCTGAATGATGACCAGGTATAGATCCCACGCTAACGTTGAATGATGACCAGGTATAGATCCCACGCTAACGCTGAATGATGACCAGGTATAGATCCCACGCTAACGCTGAATGATGACCAGGTATAGATCCCACGCTAACGTTGAATGATGACCAGGTATAGATCCCACGCTAACGCTGAATGATGACCAGGTATAGATCCCACGCTAACGTTGAATGATGACCAGGTATAGATCCCACGCTTACGCTGAATGATGACCAGGTATAGATCCCACGCTAACGCTGAATGATGACCAGGTATAGATCCCACGCTAACGCTGAATGATGACCAGGTATAGATCCCACGCTAACGTTGAATGATGACCAGGTATAGATCCCACGCTAACGCTGAATGATGACCAGGTATAGATCCCACGCTATCGCTGAATGATGACCCGGTATAGATCCCACGCTAACGTTGAATGATGACCAGGTATAGATCCCACGCTAACGCTGAATGATGACCAGGTATAGATCCCACGCTAACGCTGAATGATGACCAGGTATAGATCCCACGCTAACGTTGAATGATGACCAGGTATAGATCCCACGCTAACGCTGAATGATGACCAGGTATAGATCCCACGCTAACGCTGAATGATGACCAGGTATAGATCCCACGCTAACATTTCTGTGATAAACTAAGTACATGTTATAGTGTGAATAAATGGTTTAGAAAACCGACAAGTTGATAAATGAAACACTTGTGTAACATTAGGGTATCTTTATTCTGGAAACATTGGCCAGCCAGTGGTTTCTTCAGTCCCTTGCAGAGAAAGGTGGAAGATGAGGAGGAGTTTGAGGTAATCAGTCCCTCAACCTGGAGTCGATGTGTTAAATTCAGTCCACTTTTATCAAGACTGATAGATTGAACACATCGACTCCAGGCTGAGGGACTGATTACCTCAAACTACTCCTCATCTTCTGCCTTCCTTTGCATTAGACCGAAGAAGCCACAAGCTGGTGAAACGTTTCCAGAATAAAGATACCCAAATGTTGCACAATTGTCTCATTTATCACATGTTATAGTCTTGAATGGCATTTAAGGTTCCTGAAGTAGATGTTGCGACGTTAGTCACGTTAACCACCATGATATTCTGTTGACATGCGCCTTCGTTTATGTGTTATATATTATACTTACTCCAAGGTCATCCATGTTCCAAGTTCATCATCTCTATCCTGGAATCAGAGTTGTTTGACTCTTGTGGGTTCAGCGGTTAGTTTTGATTGTAATAATAGCAGTAATACCAATAATAATAATAATATTAATAATAATAATAATAATAATAATAATAATAATAATAATAATAATAATAATAATAATAGTAATAATAATAATAATAATAATAATAATAATAATAATAATAATAATAATAATAATAATAATAATAATAATAATAATCTACACTCGAATGAATGAATACTCACCTCTGGCATTATTTCTATTTATTTTTTATTAATATAACTTTCCACTTGCTGGGGCTGAATTTCAGCTATCATTTGTTTAAATCTGTACAGTCCATGTTGATGTTTTTGCTAGAGTTTTTCACATTTTGTTCTAGTTAGATTTACATAATTCACGAAGAGTGACACAAAACATCTCTTCCAGCATGTTTGCTTATATGAGGAACAGAACCAGTTCCAGTACTGACCCTTGAATAACGCCATTTGCCACATTTGCCATCCTGATGTTTCAGCCCTGAACATTGTCTCCTCATAAGACAATTTGTAATACACACTTTCTTGTTATCCTGCCTCATCTTCTAGTTTATGAACGAGACTCTGGTATGGTAAAATATCAAATGCCTTTTCTTATAATCCAGGAATCTGCTGTGCACACTCTCTGCTGTATATCGCACTACACTGCAAAACTCTGCTAAGTTTGTAAGATTCAACTTCCCTTTTGTAAGCCCTTGCTGGTTATATTTTGAATCCACCTCTCTGTAGACACTCAGTATATTGTACATTCTCTCTACATACATTATGCACGTCATGAATCGGGTTTGTAGTTCAGAACAATCTGTTTCTATATTTTGATACGAAAGAGAGTCTACAAAAATATGAAGAAAGAAGAGAAATTAGAAGTTAGGACAATATCCACTAAAAAAGTGGCAAATCAAAATAGAATAGAGGAAACTGGACACACGAAACAATAGGACATTACCATGCATCACCGAGAGATCGAAAAAAAAAATCAACGAAATTGCTTTGTGAATTGCTAGCATAGATTTTCATTATATCCAGGCAAAAAAAAACTGCCATAGGGAAAACATCGAATGTAACACCAGTATCAAAATATGGACACCGTCTGTGTTGAGCTACCAACCCTCTCCATGACATGCATGATATATGTAGAGAGAATAAACAATATACTCTGAAAAATAAATGGAGTGTCTGTAGAGAGGTGGACTGATAACATAACCATCAAGGTATTATAAAAGGAAAGTTGAATCTTACAAACCTAGCAGAGTTTTACACAGGGTAACAGATATAAAGTCTTGGAAGCCTTATCATCGTCTTCATTTTGTTGTTGCTATAAAGACGTTTCGGTTTCGACTCTTTCTGACTTCACCCGTAAATTGTGTCATTATTAATTTTTGTCTTTGCTTATCATACCAAGTAAGTGTATTTGTTTCTGGCTATTTTGCTCGTTTTCTCTTTTTTACTATTTTTTTGTGCTTTTCAGCTTTGCAATGCGGATCTGTCAGTAAACAATGGGTTCTCTCTCTCTCTTTTCCATAGCCCTTTTATTTTAGTACGATTTTTTCGCATCCTCACACGTTCAGTTCAGTACTCGATAATTATAATTTAATTCATTGTCTTTACATCTTTATTTTCGTTATTTTTCCCACTGAACTACGATCAGAAAGAATTTCATCACTTATAGTCTAACTTTATTTTCACTCTAGTAATCCTCTCCAGGTTTACTCCCACCAGGTAGTCAATTATCAGGAGTGCTTATATACTGGCACTCAGAGGCTCCCCATAGTCTCTTACCTTTGATGCCTTTGAAGTAAAGAGCTGGTCCAATCTTTCTGGTGCTGTTCCATCTCTTTCTCGTCGCATCGTGCGCGTGCTGGCACTTACAACAAGTTTACATCTGATAATTTCCAGTGAAAAGTAACCCACAATAAGGAAAATGAGTATTAAAACAAAACATGCAATGAGCATATGTGTTCCAATCAAGCATCACTGTGATGAATTCGCAACACATTAAATGATGTAAAGTTTCAGTTGCATGACCGGAAATATTCAGTGTTTGATGCATGAGAGGATAGGTAAAGAGCTTTACTACACACCTTAAGGAAGAAGAAAAAGAAATATTATCAGTAGTCACGAACAAGATGGGATAAATATGCGAAGTATATGTGCAGAAGTATATGTGTAGAAGTATATGTGCAGAAGTATATGTGTAGAAGTATATGTGTAGAAGTATATGTGTAGAAGTATATGTGCAGAAGTATATGTGTAGAAGTATATGTGTAGAAGTATATGTGCAGAAGTATATGTGCAGAAGTATATGTGTAGAAGTATATGTGCAAAAGTATGTGTGTAGAAATATATGTGCAGAAGTATATGTGTAGAAGTATATGTGTAGAAGTATATGTGTAGAAGGATCAGAAAAAAAGATGTAATAGGCCAAAGCAGAGATCCCGAGACAGACATAGACAAGACAAGTATCGATCTTAGACTGGCGAAGAGGCTCCTCACTGCCAGGGAAGTCACCAGGGAGATCATTAACATTGCTAATGACCACCCAGGACTGGAGGGAAGTACGCGCCCTTGCTCCAGTGGGCCAATCAAGACTCACCATCGAGTATTTACATGCTGAAGGTGCTGAGTTTTCAGACATGGGCGGCGGGTCAGCGTGTGCAAGAGTTATGTTAATGCTCTCATAATTACTGCCAAGTAGCGAATAAAGTTGGGAGTTGATATTTTGCATCTGAATGAAAAATTATAACATTTTTGTAGTGCGATTCTTGATTTTCTCTCTTTCCATCCCTCCTTCTCCTCCCACTCTCTCTCTTTTTTTTTTTTTTTTTTTTTTACACAGGGTTTGACAAGGTTAAGGATCCCTAGCTTTATTGAGAAGCTATTTACAGGTTAAGGATTCCTAACTTTATTGGCAAGCTAAGAGCTGTTACCTACATCAGCTCATTTGAAAGCATTTTTATTGTTATGAGACATACAAGTAGGGAACAGGGTGAAGTTGGAGCCATCTGTGGGCCAGCATTTTCTCGTTGACATCATTATGCTGTACGAATGTGTTCCATACTCGAGTCATCCTGGGTATGTATGATCTCAGATGGAGTGATGTTCTGGAGAAGGGTACAGCCAGAGTGAAGTTGCTGCTTTCTGCCCGTCTTGTGGCATAAAAGCTTGCTTCACGCTGTGCTCGAAGTGGATCCAAGTGTGGTACTTTGACAATATTGGCCTTGTACATAACAGTAAGGCCACCCACATCCCTCCTATGTTGAAGGCTCTGCTGAAATGACAGATCTATCCAGGATGGGTCCAGGCGAGAGATGAGACGTCTTGCTCTGTTCTCTACTCTGTCAAGCAGTCGCAGATGAGAGGGGGGGGGGGGGCCGGCCAACCAAGAAAGTGGAGCATACTCAAGGTGCCTCTCTCTCTCTCTCTCTCTCTCTCTCTCTCTCTCTCTCTCTCTCTCTCTCTCTCGCAAATTTTTCTAAAATCAGGACTTGTGAGTAAATAAACATCTTTCTCGTCTAGGTTGCTAAAAGCTCACAGTGTTTGGAGAAATCTTGCAACTTGCAAGGTATAACAGAAGTAAACAGGGAAACATGCAACTTCCGACCCCAGCCAAGAAAACAGTACCATATCTGAACCAGAAACGTAATTCCACAATCCCCCGTCAAAATCATAATTCTACGCCACAGGAAAGAATGCAATATAAAATCTCAGTCAATAGTACAATTTAAAGCCCCAGCAAAAAAAAAAGTTGCAGATGGTAACGAAAATACAAATCCAGAAAAAATCAGAGTAACACAGAAAGCACAATTGCTAACACCGCTGGCGGCAACAACAACAACAACAAAAACACTATTGTGTTAAGAACGTAATACCATTTCCGAGTTAGAAGAACCACAATTCCACAAGTGTGACACGAAAACAATTCCAGACTCCAGTCAAGGTATACAAGTCAAGATGCTAGTCAAGGATACAATTCAAGACCCGAGTTGGGAACAGTTCTAGATCACAGCCTAGAACAATTCCAGACGTGAGACAAGAACACAATATCCTATCTGCGGAAGAAACACAATTCAAGACCGAGTAAAGAAAAATTTCATGCACGAGACTGAAAAATAATTCTAGACAGAACCTGACTAAGGCAATAATTCCAGACCCCAACCAGAAATACAATTCCATCCCCCCCCTCCCAACATAATTCCGTAGACTACGTAGAAACGCAATTCTATACCCCTGCCAGAAACACAGTTTCAAACCTCATTCAGAAGCAATTCCACCTCAAGTCATAAACACTATTTCACACCCCAGTTAGAATCACAGTTCCACCCACAGTCAAAAAAAAATTACACCCCAGTCAGGCACACAAATCCATGCCCCAGCCAGAAACGCGTTTTATACCCCAGGCTGAAACACAATTCCACCCTCGGCCAGAAACACAATTACACCCTCGTCCAGAAACACAATTCCACCCTCGTCCAGAAACACAATTTCTCCCTCTGCCAGAAACGGAATTCCGCCCTCGGCCAGAAACATAATTCCGCCCTCGGCCAGAAACATAATTCCGCCCTCGGCCAGAAACATAATTCCGCCCTCGGCCAGAAACGTAATTCCATCCTTGGCCAGAAGCATAAAATATATAAAATGACCGATTTAATCAGTTGCATTGATTTTGCTGCTGCAGATACCTCTGCATAATTTATCATCATTGTCATTATTATTATTATTATTATTATTATTATTATTATTATTATTATTATTATTATTATTATTATTATTACTACTACTATTATTATTATTATTATTATTATTATTATTATTATTATTATTATTATTATTATTATTATTATTATTAATATTGTTAATAATAATTATTATTACTATTTTTATTGTTAATATTTTTCTCATATTCCAACACGCTGGCCGTCTTCCACTAAGGCAGGTGATCCGAAAAAGAAACACTTCCATCCACATTCACACTACCACTGTCTTGCCAGAGGCGTGAAAATACGACAGTTCATATGTCCCTCTAAATAGCCAATATCCCAGATTCCTCCTTTAAAGTGCAGGGATTGTATTTCCAACCTCCAAGACTCAAGTCCGGCTAACCGGTTTCCCTGAATCAGTTCACAAAATATTACCCTGCTCACTCTCCAACAGCTCGTCAGGTCTCCACTTAACCTCACAACACCTCCTTTACCTCTCCCCCCACTACCTTGCCTTGCCTCCACTATAGATTTCCACACCCTCCTAGTCATCCTACATTGCTCCATACTTCCTAATGGCCAAACCACCTCAACAACCCCTCAGCCCATTGGATAATACTTTTAATAACTCTGCACCTCCTCCTAATCTTCGAATTACGAATTCTCTGCACAATATTTACGACACACACACACATTGCCCTCAGACAAATCATTACCTCCAGCCTCCTCCTCGCTGCAACATTCACAACCCATGCTTCACACCTATATAAGAGTGTTGGCCTCACTATACACTCATACATTCCTCTCTTTGCCTCTATGGATAACATTCTTTGTCTCCCTCCACAGATACCTCGATGCACCATCCACCTTTTTCCCTTCAACAGTTCTATGATTTATCTCGCTTTTCATAAACCCATCCGCCGACACGTCCAGTCGCAAATATCTGAAGACATTCCCTTCCTCCATACTCCCTCCCTCCAATCTGATATCCAGTTTTTCATTATGTAAATCGTTTAATACCCTCATTACCTTACCCTTGTCTATATTCGCTTTCAACTTTCCTTTACACAACCTCTCAAACTCGTTAGCTAACCTATGCAAATTTCAGAATTTATAAAAAGTACAGTATCATCAGCAAAAAGTAACTGTGCAAACTCCCATGTTGTATTAGATTCCGCACATCGCTACAAGTGATGATAGTGATGATTTTAACGTTTCGGGATAACACTCAGCTGCTTCGTTGTCACATGCGCAGCGGCCGTTGTTTCCTGCTTTATTATGCAAATGAAACTTTGTGCCCTTCCTCAAAATTTTTCAAACACTCACCAAAAAGGTATGCTTATGAATATTCCCCTAAAAGGCCAGTATAGCGTTGTACTTTTAGCGGTGATATCAGCATGACATCCACTTACATATGACTAAACAAATACCCAATGGGAATCCCGGGAAAGACCCAACATACTTCACCAAACCCAGGCCATAGTCGGGAACCGGTTCAGTCTTGAAAGAGGCTGGAAACATATTCCGAATTATTGCATTTTATCTGTGTTATCGAGATGCATGGCCATTTTAGAATTAAACCAAGATCTCAGTTCCACACACGCCACATCCATACACACGCAGACGCACGGAACCATCCATAATACATACACGCCACTCACTAAATCCTGCCCTCCACCCTGAAGTCCCGTTTGGTGCTACCACGGGAAGCCTAACTTAACTCAAAGTAACCTTGCCTAGGCTAACCTATCCTAACATGATCTAAGTTATCGCAACTAAACCTAAAGTAACCTGGCCTTGCCAAACCTTAATGGAAGACTCAGTTATAAAGTCAAGCGTTTTATATTGAATACAGTAGTGTTAATACTGACAAGAACTGTAATCAACAACTGTAATTAGGAACTGTAATTAGTGTCCCATTCTAAGTTCTCACTTCTCGTAACTATTTCCAAACCTCTTCATTAGGTAAGATTTAGTTTTGTAGGTTATTAAGGCTTTTTAACTTACAGCACGTGGTAAGTCTTTTGTCTCTAGACGATGAGGGGAACTACCATTATCTAGACCAGATTCTAGACTCTAGAGCTTCGCAATTTTCTTTACGACTTTAAGGGGAGAGTTCCATGCTGGCACTCTGTGTGAGTGTGTGTGTGTGTGTGTGTGTGTGTGTGTGTGTGTGTGTGTGTGTGTGTGTGTGTGTGTGTGTGTGTGTGTACTCACCTATTTGTACTCACCTATTTGTGGTTGCAGGGGTCGAGTCTTAGCTCCTGGCCCCGCCTCTTCACCGGTTGCTACTGGGCCCTCTCTCTCCCCGCTCCATGAGCTTTATCAAACCTCGTCTTAAAACTGTGTATGGTTCCTGCCTCCACTACGTCATTTTCTAGGCTATTCCACTGCCTTACAACTCTATGACTGAAGAAATACTTCCTACTATCTCTCTGACTCATTTGTGTCTTCAACTTCCAATTGTGGCCTCTTGTTTCTGTGTCCCCTCCCTGGAACATCCTGTCTTTGTCCACCTTGTCTATTCCACGCAGTATTTTATATGTCGTTATCATGTCTCCCCTGACCCTCCTGTCCTCCAGTGTCGTCAGGCCGATTTCCCTTAATCTTTCTTCATAGGACATTCCCCTTAGCTCTGGAACTAACCTTGTCGCAAACCTTTCTACTTTCTCTAGTTTCTTGACGTGCTTTATCAAGTGCGGGTTCCAAACAGGTGCTGCATACTCCAGTATGGGCCTGACATACACGGTGTACAGTGGGACCCCGCTCGTCACAGGTGCCCACTGTGATACATCATTACGTACCATGACTCGTTGTTGCCTCCCTGTCAGGTATTCTCTGATCCATTGCAGTGCCCTTCCTGTTATATGCGCCTGATGCTCTAGCTTCTGCACTAATCTCTTGTGAGGAACTGTGTCAAAGGCCTTCTTGCAGTCCAAGAAGATGCAATCAACCCACCCCTCTCTCTCGTGTCTTACTTCTGTTATTTTATCATAAAACTCCAGAAGGTTTGTGACACAAGATTTGCCTTCCGTGAATCCGTGCTGGTTGGCATTTATACTCTTGTTCCGTTCCAGGTGCTCCACCACTCTCCTCCTGATAATCTTCTCCATAATTTTGCATACTATACACGTCAATGACACAGGTCTATAGTTTAGTGCCTCTTTTCTGTCTCCTTTTTTAAAAATGGGAACTACATTTGCCGTCTTCCATACCTCAGGTAGTTGCCCAGTTTCCAGGGACGTGTTGAAGATTGTGTTAAGTGGCACGCACAACATATCTGCTCCCTCTCTAAGGACCCACGGGGAGATGTTGTCTGGTCCCATTGCCTTTGAGGTATCGATGTCCCTTAGCAGTTTCTTCACCTCCTCCTCATCTGTATGTATGTCGTCCAACACTTGTTGGTGTATTCCTTGCTGGTGTCCCCATCTGGTCTGTCCCCCCAGAGTCCTTCCTGTCTCTACTGTAAATACTTCCTTAAATCTTGTGTTGAGCTCCTCACATACCTCTTGATCGTTTCTTGTGAGTTCTCCACCTTCTTTCCTCAGCCTTATCACCTGGTCCTTGACTGTTGTCTTCCTCCTAATGTGGCTATACAGCAGTTTCGGGTCAGATTTGACTTTCGATGCTATGTCGTTTTCATACTGTCGCTGGGCCTCCCTCCTTATCTGTGCATACTCGTTTCTGGCTCTTCTACTAATCTCCTTGTTTTCCTGGGTCCTATGCCTCCTGTACCTTTTCCATTCTCTGTTGCACTTAGTTTTTGCCTCCCTACACCTTCGGGTAAACCAAGGACTCGTTTTGGTCTTCCTATTATTTCTGTTTCCCTTGGGAACAAAACTTTCCTCTGCCTCCTTGCACTCTGTTGCCACATATTCCATCATCTCGTTTACTGATTTTCCTACCATTTCTCTGTCCCACTGAACCTCCTGCAGGAAGTTTCTCATACCTGTGTAGTTCCCCCTTTTATAGTTTGGCCTGTCCCCTTCAGTTCCTGTTACCTTCTCCACTTGTAACTCTACTATATAGTCAAAACTCAGAACCACGTGATCGCTAGCTCCAAGGGGCCTCTCGTAAGTGATGTCCTCAATGTCTGAACTGCTCAGGGTGAACACAAGATCCAGTCTTGCTGGTTCATCCTCCCCTCTCTCTCTGGTTGTGTCCCTGACATGTTGATGCTTGAGGTTTTCAAGTACCACATCCATCATCTTGGCTCTCCATGTTTCGGGACCCCCATGTGGCTCCAGGTTTTCCCAGTCGATCTCCCTGTGGTTGAAATCGCCCATTGTGTGTGTGTGTGTGTGTGTGTGTGTGTGTGTGTGTGTGTGTGTGTGTGTGTGTGTGTGTGTGTGTGTGTGTGTGTGTGTGTGTGTGTGTGTGTATAAAGATCATATATGCATGCGCTGTCATTAATTAATTTACAATATATTTTTCTTTAACATTTACAATGCTTGTAAGTCTTATATCTTTCAATCTATGTAGATGACTGGTTCAGAGAACCGACACCTTGATAAGTTGGACACATGTGCAACACTTGGGTATCTTTAATGAAGAAAACGTTTCGCCACACAGTGGCGTCATCAGTCCATACACAGGAGAATGGTGAAGAACAGGAGGAGTTTGAGGTAATCAGTCCCTCACCCTTGAGTCGATGTAATCAGTCCATCAATCTTGAATTTAATACAGCATATGTGCGAAGAAGTAGCTTATATACTATAGGCAGGTGAGGTGCTGGTTACATCGACTCGAGGCTGAGGGACTGATTACCTCAAACTCCTCCTGTTCTTCACGATTCTCCTTTGTATGGACTGATGAAGCCACTGTGTTGCGAAACGTTTCCTCATTAAAGATTCCCAAGCGTAGCACATGTTTCTAATTAATCATCTTCTAATCTAGTTCATTGTTTTACCACAATGTGAAATAATTTTCACTCACAACTTGGGCACCACTTTCAAATTTACAATTATAGTATCTTGTCCTCTCTATTGAAGGTATTAAGAAATTATCTTTATATATTGTTCCATATTCTTCTATATCCTGATCTTTGAATATTGTGCCGTTCTCTTTCACCTGTCACCCATTAATTCAGATCTTCAGGGGTTATAGTTTTTCCTTGTAACTCACAGTTGGAAGTAACTCTTCTGCTCGCCACCACTGGAAACTTTTGTTTTACTCACGTAAATGTTATTTTTTTTTTTAAATGAGAGGCCTGGTCATGGACCGGCTGGGGGGGGCGTTGACCCCCAGAACATCCATCTAGGAAGAGACCTTATAACTGATGTATATTCCAATTTTGGATTAACATAAGATGCAAATACCTATTTTTCTTTAGCGGACTTTCATCCATATATTGGAAAATCAGTTTATAATTTGCTACTGTATCATTAGAATTTCTCAAAATTTAATTTATATGATCGTCTGGTGACCATTTTTTCTTATAAGAAGCAGATATGAAGCGGCCTTTTTTCTTCTTCTTTATTCGTAATTTAATATGTTCTTATAGATTTAAGAATACTGTCTCAGCCTAAGGTAATCTAACCAAACCTAACTTAAGGTATCAAAGACTCTATATTCTTCAGATGGTCTTATTTCACGTTTCATCATTACATTACTTGACATTTATCTATATTAAACTCTGTTATCCATCTTATTTTCCATTTGCTCAGTTTATCAGTCTTTTTGTGCAGATCTGTAGTCATTTTTTTTATTAGGTAAGTTTCTGTATCATTTCCAAACGACTGAATGTAGTTATGTATTCCTGCTGGCAAGTTATTTAGATCAATAACAATAATGGATCAATTACCTACCCCTGGGAACCCAACTGCGGACTACCCCTGGGGAACCCCATTTGGGACAACGCCTGTGGAACCCCAATGGGTACAAACCCTGGGGATCCCCAATGGGGACAACCCCTGGGGAACACCATTGGGGACATCCCCTGGGGAACACCACTGGGGACATCCCCTGAGGAACACCACTGGGGACATCCCCCGAGATACCCCAAGGGGACAACTATGGCTGGAGCCACGGTATTGTAACCATGACACTGGTCACAGGAATAACCGAAACGTCCGGTTATATGTAAGTTTTCTCTCATAGTGTTATCCAGTATTTTATACAACACTCGTCAGACACACGGACCTTTAATTTAAATTAATTAAAAGTTTTTTCCCCTGCAATCTTTTTTTTATATAGCGCAGAGTTTCTTCTTGCCGGTAAACATCTATATTTTCCCCCCGGGAAAGAAGCTGAGTTTCTCTGCACATATTTCCCAAGTCATCTTTCTACCTCTTGTTGTCCTGTTGTTTTATTGTCAATATCCAGTAGTACCACCTCGACACTTCAATCCTCTCCATTTCAGCTGTCAGCATCATTTAGTGTATCTCCTGTAAACACACACTCAAACTTTTGAATTTTTACCTCGCTTATCTCTTGGTCCACTTAAGTGACTTTCATCGTTATTTATCCTTTGTATTTTGTCTTTAACGTTCAGTTTACTTTTTTACGAACTTGAATTAAAGTACAGTTCAGTGTTGCTTCTAACTACTGTTACCTTACTAAACTTTGTTTCCTCCTCTTTCATTATATTTATTTATTCATTCCTGGCCTATGAAAGTGACGGTTCACGTCGTTGTCTCGAGCTTCTTCGTTGCTTCCTAGTACTGCCATTTTTTGGTGGTTCTTCAGGACATTTAATTAATCCGTTTCATGCTCCTGTTTGCAATAAACTTCGAGATTCCAGGTTCATTTATGTTAGAGAATTCTTATTATAAACTGTGAATATTTTTCATTTGTAATTTGATATTTCATTTAGTGTCTCTAATATATTGTTTTCAAAATTCAGTTATTTCTTCATAAAAATTGTCGTTTGTGTTTGTATTTTTTTTATATCCAGAGTAATTTAAAACATTTTCAATAATACATGATTTACACACACACACACACACACACACACACACACACACACACACACACACACACACACACACACGAAGTATTTCTTCACCCACAGAGTAGTCAGCAATGGAATAGTTTGGGAAGCGATGTAGTGGAGGCAGGATCCATACATAGCTTTAAGCAGAGGTATGATAAAGCTCACGGTTCAGGGAGAGTGACCTAGTAGCGATCAGTGAAGAGGCCGGGCCAGGAGCTCGGACTCGACCCCTGCAACCTCAACTAGGTGAGTACAACTAGGTGAGTACACACACACACACACACACACACACACACACACACACACACACACACACACACACACACACACACACACACACACACACACACACACACACAATACATCTATCGAAACAGGGCGATTGCCTGAGGCATGGAAGACAGCAAATGTAGTCCCAATCTTTAAAAAAGGAGACAGACATGAAGCATTAAACTACAGACCAGTGTCACTGACATGTATAGTATGCAAAGTCATGGAGAAGATTATCAGGAGAAGAGTGGTGGAACACCTAGGAAGGAATGATCTCATCAACAGCAGCCAACATGGTTTCAGGGACGGGAAATCCTGTGTCACAAACTTACTGGAGTTCTATGACATGGTGACAGCAGTAAGACAAGAGAGAGAGAGGGGTGGGTGGATTGCATTTTCTTGGACTGCAAGAAGGCGTTTCACACAGTTCCACACAAGAGATTAGTGCAAAAACTGGAGAACCAAGCAGGGATAACAGGGAAGGCACTACAATGGATCAGGGAATACGTGTCAGGAAGACAGCAGCGAGTCATGGTACGTGGCGAGGTGTCAGAGTGGGCACCTGTGACCGGCGGGGTCCCATAGGGGTCATTTCTAGGACCAATGCTGTTTCTGGTATTTGTGAACGACATGACGGAAGGAATAGACTCCGAAGTGTCCTTGTTTGCAGATGACGTGAAGTTGATGAGAAGAATTCATTCGATCGAAGACCAGGCAGAACTACAAAGGGATCTGGACAGGCTGCAGACCTGGTCCAGCAATTGACTCCTGGAGTTCAACCCCACCAAATGCAGTCATGAAGATTGGGGAAGGGCAAAGAAGACAGCAGACGGAATACAGTCTAGGGGGCCAGAGACTACAAACCTCACTCAAGGAAAAAGATCTTGGGGTGAGTAAGATAAGATAAGATAAGATTTCGTTCGGATTTTTAACCCCGGAGGGTTAGCCACCCAGGATAGCCCAAGAAAATCAGTGCGTCATCGAGGACTGTCTAACTTATTTCCATTGGGGTCCTTAATCTCGTCCCCCAGGATGCGACCCACACCAATCGACTAACACCCAGGTACCTATTTGCTGCTAGGTGAACAGGACAATAGGTGTAAGGAAACGTGTCGAAATGTTTCCACCCGCCGGAATCGAACCCGGGCCCTCAGTGTGTGAAGCGGGAGCTTTAGCCACCAGGCACATCTCCTGAAGCGCACATCAACTAAATAACTGCTGCAGCATATGGGCGCCTAGCAAACCTCAGAACAGCATTCCGACATCTTAATAAGGAATTGTTCAGGACCCTATACACCGTGTACGTTAGGCCCATATTGGAGTAAGCGGCACCAGTTTGGAACCCACACCTAGCCAAGCACGTAAAGAAACTAGAGAAAGTGCAAAGGTTTGCAACAAGACTAGTCCCAGAGCTAAGAGGTATGTCCTACGAGGAGAGGTTAAGGGAAATCAACCTGACGACAATGGAGGACAGGAGAGATAGGGGGGACATGATAACGACATACAAAATACTGAGAGGAATTGACAAGGTGGACAAAGACAGGATGTTCCAGAGATGGGACACAGCAACAAGGGGACACAGTTGGAAGCTGAAGACACAGATGAATCACAGGGATGTTAGGAAGTATTTCTTCAGTCACAGAGTAGTCAGGAAATTGAATAGTTTGGGAAGTGATGTAGTGGAGGCAGGATCCATACATAGCTTTAAGTAGAGGTATGATTAAGCTTACGGTTCAGGGAGAGTGACCTAGTAGCGACCAGTGAAGAGGCGGGGCCAGGAGCTTGTACTCGACCCCTGCAACCTCAACTAGGTGAGTACAAATAGGTGAGTACAACTAGGTGAGTACACACACACACACACACACACACACACACACACACACACACACACACACACACACACACACACACACACACACACACACAAACACACACATGCACACACAAACACACACACACACGACTTGTGTGATATAGCACTCTTACTGCCAGTTTACGACTATATACAATCATATTTTACAAATGTTAACGCGGCTTAAACGCTTATACCACAGCAATTGTGGATAAAATATATACACACTAACTTCACCTTGCACCCGTATGAAACACGTTGGCGAAATGGACGCTGGAATATGGTGCGCTGAAAATGTTCGCAGCTTCCACTCAATGAGGTCTTGTGCATGCAAATACAAGTGCTTGCCAAGTCCGCTGCAGCTTGGCTAGTAGTGGTGGCCAGGAGTGTTTGTTGGTTGTGGTTGTATGTGTGGATGTTGCTGGTAGTGTTGGCTAGGAATGTTTGTTAATAGTGGCTGTATGTGCGGATGTTGGTTGGTAGTGTTTGCTAGTAGTGTTCATTTATGTTGGTTGTATGTGTTGATGTTGGCTAGTCGTGCTGGCCGTATAGGCCACGGTGCCCCGTTGCCTGGTAGGAAAAGTTCTCGGTTTACACGGTGAGGGGTCCGGGTTCGATTCTCGGCGAAGCGGTGTTCAGCGTGGGTGTGGGTGAAAGTATGAAAATTGGGTGGTAGTATTGGGTGTGGGTGTTGGGTGTGTTGATCGTGGGTGTGGGTGAAGGAGTGAATGCCAGGTTATAATACTGGGTGTGAGTATTGGGTGAAGGTGTGCATGTGGGGTAATAGTATTGTATGTGGATGTTGTGCTTGGAGGTGGGTAATGGGTGGTAGTACTGGGTGTGGGTGATGGGTGGTAGTACTGGGTGTGGGTAATGGGTGGTAGTACTGGGTGTGGGTGATGGGTGGTAGTACTGGGTGTGGGTGATGGGTGGTAGTACTGGGTGTGGGTGATGGGTGGTAGTACTGGGTGTGGGTGATGGGTGGTAGTACTGGGTGTGGGTGATGGGTGGTAGTACTGGGTGTGGGTGATGGGTGGTAGTACTGGGTGTGGGTCGTGGTACTGGGTGTGGGTGGTAGTACTGGGTGTGGGTGACGGGTGGTAGTACTGGGTGTGGGTGATGGGTAGTAGTATTGGGTGTGGGTTATTAGTGGTAGCACTGGGTGTGGGTGACGGGTGGTAGTACTGGGTGTGGGTGATGGGTGGCAGTACTGAGTGTGGGTGAGTACTGGGTGTGGGTGATGGGTAGTAGTATTGGGTGTGGGTTATTAGTGGTAGCACTGGGTGTGGGTGACGGGTGGTAGTACTGGGTGTGGGTGATGGGTGGCAGTACTGAGTGTGGGTGATGAGTAGTAGTACTGGGTGTGGGTGATGGGTGGTAGTACTGGGTGTGGGTGATGAGTGGTAGTACTGGGTGTGGGTGATGAGTGGTAGTACTGGGTGTAGGTGATGGGTGGTAGTATTGGGTATGGGTCATGGGCGGTAATACTGGGTGTGGGTGATGGGTGGTAGTGCTGGGTGTGGGTGATTTGGGTGATAGTACTGGGTGTGGGTGATGAGTGGTAGTACGGGGTGTGGGTGATGGCTGGTAGTATTGGGTGTGGGTGATGGGTGGTAGTACTGGGTGTGGGTGATGGGTGGTAGTACTGGGTGTGGGTGATGGGTGATAGTACTGGATGTGGGTAATGGGTGATAATATTGGGTGTGGGTGGTAGTACTGGGTATGAGTGGTGGTTCTGGGTGTGGGTGATGCGTGGTAGCACTAGGTGTGGGTGGTAGTACTGAGTGTGGTTGGCAGTACTGGGTGTGGGTGGTAATACTGGATGATGGGTGGTACTACTTGGTGTGGGTGTTAGTACTGGGTGTGGGTGGTAGTACTGGGTGTGGAAGGTAGTACTGGGTGTGGATGGTAGCACTGGGTGTGGGTGGTAGTACTGTGTGTGGTTGGCAGTACTGGGTGTGGGTGGTAATACTGGATGATGGGTGGTACTACTTGGTGTGGGTGTTAGTACTGGGTGTGGGTGGTAGTACTGGGTGTGGAAGGTAGTACTGGGTGTGGATGGTAGCACTGGGTGTGGGTGGTAGTACTGGGTGATGGGTGGTAGTACTTGGTGTGGGTGGTAGTACTGGGTGTGCGTGATAGTACTGGGTGTGCGTGGTAGTACTGGGTGTGGGTGGTAGTACTGGGTGTGGGTGGTAGTACTTGGTGTGGGTGGTAGTACTTGGTGTGGGTGGTAGTACTGGGTGTGGGTGGTAGTACTGGGTGTGGGTGGTAGTACTGGGTGTGGGTGGTAGTACTGGGTGTGGGTGGTAGTACTGGGTGTGGGTGGTAGTATTGGGTGTGGAAGGTAGTATTGGGTGTGGATGGTAGCACTGGGTGTGGGTGGTAGTACTGGGTGTGGGTGGTAGTAGTACTGGGTGTGGGTGGTAGTACTGGGTGTGGGTGGTAGTACTGGGTGTGGGTGGTAGTACTGGGTGTAGATGGTAGTACTGGGTGTGGGTGGTAGTACTGGGTGTGGGTGGTAGTACTTGGTGTGCGTGGTAGTACTGGGTGTGGGTGGTAGTACTGGGTGATGGGTGGTAGTACTGGGTGTGGGTCGTGGTACTGGGTGTGGGTGGTAGTACTGGGTGTAGATGGTAGTACTGGGTGTGGGTGGTAGTACTGGGTGTGGGTGGTAGTACTGGGTGTGCGTGGTAGTACTGGGTGTGGGTGGTAGTACTGGGTGATGGGTGGTAGTACTGGGTGTGGGTGGTAGTACTGGGTGTGGGTGGTAGTACTGGGTGTAGATGGTAGTACTGGGTGTGGGTGGTAGTACTGGGTGTGGGTGGTAGTACTGGGTGTGGAAGGTAGTACTGGGTGTGGGTGGTAGTACTGGGTGTGGGTGGTAGTACTGGGTGTGGGTGGTAGTACTGGGTGTAGATGGTAGTACTGGGTGTGGGTAGTAGTACTGGGTGTGGGTGGTAGTACTTGGTGTGCGTGGTAGTACTGGGTGTGGGTGGTAGTACTGGGTGATGGGTGGTAGTACTGAGTGTGGTTGGCAGTACTGGGTGTGGGTGGTAATACTGGATGATGGGTGGTACTACTTGGTGTGGGTGTTAGTACTGGGTGTGGGTGGTAGTACTGGGTGTGGAAGGTAGTACTGGGTGTGGATGGTAGCACTGGGTGTGGGTGGTAGTACTGTGTGTGGTTGGCAGTACTGGGTGTGGGTGATAATACTGGATGATGGGTGGTACTACTTGGTGTGGGTGTTAGTACTGGGTGTGGGTGGTAGTACTGGGTGTGGAAGGAAGTACTGGGTGTGGATGGTAGCACTGGGTGTGGGTGGTAGTACTGGGTGATGGGTGGTAGTACTTGGTGTGGGTGGTAGTACTGGGTGTGCGTGATAGTACTGGGTGTGCGTGGTAGTACTGGGTGTGGGTGGTAGTACTGGGTGTGGGTGGTAGTACTTGGTGTGGGTGGTAGTACTTGGTGTGGGTGGTAGTACTGGGTGTGGGTGGTAGTACTGGGTGTGGGTGGTAGTACTGGGTGTGGGTGGTAGTACTGGGTGTGGGTGGTAGTACTGGGTGTGGGTGGTAGTATTGGGTGTGGAAGGTAGTATTGGGTGTGGATGGTAGCACTGGGTGTGGGTGGTAGTACTGGGTGTGGGTGGTAGTACTGGGTGTGGAAGGTAGTACTGGGTGTGGGTGGTAGTACTGGGTGTGGGTGGTAGTACTGGGTGTGGGTGGTAGTACTGGGTGTAGATGGTAGTACTGGGTGTGGGTGGTAGTACTGGGTGTGGGTGGTAGTACTTGGTGTGCGTGGTAGTACTGGGTGTGGGTGGTAGTACTGGGTGATGGGTGGTAGTACTGGGTGTGGGTCGTGGTACTGGGTGTGGGTGGTAGTACTGGGTGTAGATGGTAGTACTGGGTGTGGGTGGTAGTACTGGGTGTGGGTGGTAGTACTGGGTGTGCGTGGTAGTACTGGGTGTGGGTGGTAGTACTGGGTGATGGGTGGTAGTACTGGGTGTGGGTGGTAGTACTGGGTGTGGGTGGTAGTACTGGGTGTAGATGGTAGTACTGGGTGTGGGTGGTAGTACTGGGTGTGGGTGGTAGTACTGGGTGTGGAAGGTAGTACTGGGTGTGGGTGGTAGTACTGGGTGTGGGTGGTAGTACTGGGTGTGGGTGGTAGTACTGGGTGTAGATGGTAGTACTGGGTGTGGGTAGTAGTACTGGGTGTGGGTGGTAGTACTTGGTGTGCGTGGTAGTACTGGGTGTGGGTGGTAGTACTGGGTGATGGGTGGTAGTACTGGGTGTGGGTGGTAGTACTTGGTGTGGGTGGTAGTACTGGGTGTGGGTGGTAGTACTGGGTGTGGGTGGTAGTACTGGGTGTGGGTGGTAGTACTGGGTGTGGGGTGGTAGTATTGGGTGTGGAAGGTAGTATTGGGTGTGGATGGTAGCACTGGGTGTGGGTGGTAGTACTGGGTGTGGGTGGTAGTAGTACTGGGTGTGGGTGGTAGTACTGGGTGTGGAAGGTAGTACTGGGTGTGGGTGGTAGTACTGGGTGTAGATGGTAGTACTGGGTGTGGGTGGTAGTACTGGGTGTGGGTGGTAGTACTTGGTGTGCGTGGTAGTACTGGGTGTGGGTGGTAGTACTGGGTGATGGGTGGTAGTACTGGGTGTGGGTCGTGGTACTGGGTGTGTAGTACTGGGTGTGGGTGGTAGTACTGGGTGAGGGTGGTAGTACTGGGTGTGCGTGGTAGTACTGGGTGATGGGTGGTAGTACAGGGTTGGTGGTAGTATTTGGTGGGTGGTAGTACTGGGTGTGGGTGGTAGTACTGGGTGTGGGTGGTAGTACTGGGTGTGGGTGGTAGTACTGGGTGTGGGTGGTAGTGCTGGGTGTGGAAGGTAGTACTGGGTGTGGGTGGTAGTACTGGGTGTGGGTGGTAGTTCTGGGTGTGGGTGGTAGTACTGGGTGTAGATGGTAGTACTGGGTGTGGGTGGTAGTACTGGTTGTGGGTGGTAGTACTTGGTGTGCGTGGTAGTACTGGGTGTGGGTGGTAGTACTGGGTGATGGGTGGTAGTACTGGGTGTGGGTCGTGGTACTGGGTGTGGGTGGTAGTACTGGGTGTAGATGGTAGTACTGGGTGTGGGTGGTAGTACTGGGTGTGGGTGGTAGTACTGGGTGTGGTGTGTACTGGGTGTGGGTGGTAGTACTGGGTGATGGGTGGTAGTACTGGGTGTGGGTGGTAGTACTGGGTGTGGGTGGTAGTACTGGGTGTAGAGGGTAGTACTGGGTGTGGGTGGTAGTACTGGGTGTGGGTGGTAGTACTGGGTGTGCGTGGTAGTACTGGGTGAGTACTGGGTGTGGGTCGTAGTACTGGGTGTGGGTGGTAGTACTGGGTGTGGGTGGTAGTACGGGTGGTAGTACTGGGTGTGGGTGGTAGTACTGGGTGTGGGTGGTAGTAGTACTGGGTGTGGGTGGTAGTACTGGGTGTGGGTGGTAGTACTGGGTGTGGGTGGTAGTACTGGGTGTGCGTGGTAGTACTGGGTGTGGGTGGTAGTACTGGGTGATGGGTGGTAGTACTGGGTGTGGGTCGTGGTACTGGGTGTGGGTGGTAGTACTGGGTGTGGGTGGTAGTACTGGGTGTGGGTGGTAGTACTGGGTGTGGGTGGTAGTACTGGGTGTGGGTGGTAGTACTGGGTGTGGGTGGTAGTACTGGGTGTGTGTGGTAGTACTGGGTGTGGGTCGTGGTACTGGGTGTGGGTGGTAGTACTGGGTGTGGGTGGTAGTACTGGGTGTGGGTCGTGGTACTGGGTGTGGGTGGTAGTACTGGGTGTGGGTGGTAGTACTGGGTGTGGGTGGTAGTACTGGGTGTGGGTGGTAGTACTGGGTGTGGGTGGTAGTACTGGGTGTGGGTGGTAGTACTGGGTGTGGGTGGTAGTACTGGGTGTGGGTGGTAGTACTGGGTGTGGGTCGTGGTACTGGGTGTGGGTGGTAGTACTGGGTGTGGGTGGTAGTACTGGGTGTGGGTGGTAGTACTGGGTGTGGGTCGTGGTACTGGGTGTGGGTGGTAGTACTGGGTGTGGGTCGTGGTACTGGGTGTGGGTGGTAGTACTGGGTGTGGGTGGTAGTACTGGGTGTGAATGTAAACTTTAGTGTTGGATTTAAAACGTTGTATTTGTATTATCATCTTCTCTAATGCCAGTATTTTATCTCGAGTTTATTCTGCTCAGAGAAGAAATGAAGCAATATACTCCCCCAAAAAATCGAGATATAATTCTTTTGAAAAAATTTTGACTCACTTTTCGTCGCTTTATTGCATATCATAGCACTTGATAAAGCCCCACTGTGGATCATAAAGCCTCAATGTTTAGTAAAGCCATGCCACATTGAGATCGAAATCTCTAGCTGAGATTCTAGCTCAGAGATTTCCATCCCATGCGGCTTGTTCTGTACTGGTAAGATCGAACTGTAAAACTAAAAAGTCAACAGAAAGACATATGAAGAACGAGACTACACCTCACAGTTTCCTTACAACACCTGACATTTTAAAATGATGCAAGTGAAACACAGCTTATATTCTACCCAAACATTAAGAATTTAACTTGTCTAATATATCTTAAATTCTTCCCAGATTTTATTAATTATAAATGAATCCATTTTCTACAACTCAAAAGCTATGTTCATATTATTTTCAAAAATATTTTTTTATGAAAGTTGATTCTTACATTCCTGTCGACCATGGAGTTGCTAGATACAACTTTCTCAACCTTTCGAAAATCAATTAGATGGTTAAATTTTCTCACATGAATAAACAGAGCATCAGAATCTTGTTCACTTCTAATGCTGTATTTATGTTGCTTTAATCTTAATTCAAGATTTTTACTAGTTTGAGCATAATAAACTTTATCACATATTTTACAAGGAATCTTGTGGACACAACCATCAGTATTCCTGGGGGAATTATGAAAAAATTCCCCCAGAAATACTGATGGTTGTATCTACATGATTCCTTGTAAAATATGTGATAAAGTTTTTAACTGCATCAAGATTTTTTAAATACAACTTTGATATTAAAATTCTTAAGTCGGGAAGGCATATCAACCAAGCATATTTTTAGTTAAATAAGGTTGGTTTTTGAATTGTAGAAAATATTTCTAGCAATTACAAAAGATTTATCAATTAAGTCTCTTGGGTATTTTGAGACAAGATTGCTTAATAAAATCCTTCCCAGTAAAGCTAAGTGGTATAAATATGTTAACGATATTTTATGTTTTATGCCCCAGAATATTTATATAAACCATTTCCTTGGATTTTGATGCTGGCGAGAGGGTTTTGATCTGAGGAATTAAAGCTACCCTTCCCATGGAATCATTCTTGATTACTTCCTATTCCCCGGATGCTGTGGGATGAGCTCTTACCCATGAATTTAAAAGTATTAATTGCCAGTTCTCCAGAGCGAGTTATTACTTGTTGTCAAGACAAGACGGGTATATGTGTGAGAGATGGTTGTATCAGAAGAGGAGAGTGTGATGACCAATATTCTTGGTCTGCGAGACACTTATATTCACAGACAGAGGTGTTGTTTTCAACACATGTATATACAGTGTATGCTGAGATAAACACGTATGTGTGTATTCTCTGAGACACACACACATACACACACACAAATGTGACACAGGAACAAGGGGCACACCTGGAAGGGATGTTTGGAAGCATTTCTTCAGCCTTAGAGTTGTCAGGAAGTGGAACACTTCGGAGAGTGAAGCAGTGGAGGCAGTATCTATGCATAGCTTTAAAATGAAGTATAATAAGGCTCCTGAAGCAGGAAGAGTGCGAAAAGGTGGGGCCAGGAGCTATGAGTAGACCCCTACAACCACAAATGGGTTATTTAGTTTAATACATTTATTATGCACCACATACCCATCCTGTGGTCGGTAGTCAAAAATATTACAGAGGTACATAATGGGTCTAGGGATTGGACCCATTAGTACGTGTGTGAATACAGTCTTATTGGGGTAGTGGTGGAATTTCGTTTGGCAGGAGGGAGAGGAAATTTTTGAGGTTCAGGTCTGTCATGCGACGACCCATATCTCGTTCACCCAGTAATAATAACTAAATATCACGTTAGAAGCTGTTGATGACAGTATCTAACAATTTCTCACAATATGTTATATGTCAGTAATCTGAGGAAAATGCAATCGTGTCCATTTTCTTCAGGATCTAACATTTAGGGCGGCCAACTGTGTTATCAGCAGTCATGGCCGGTATTCAGCCCGACCTTTTCACGCTTTAAGATCGATCAAACTCTCCAGACTTATTTTTTAGGTGTTTCAAAATGCGTACAAAATCGAGAAGGCTACAGCAGCATAAAAAACAAGAGTCGCTAATAACGCTTAATGTACTTAGAAAACTGCGTCTCCTTAATTACCCACACTATATAAAACTAAAGGATCGCTACCCAACAGCGTCCTAGGATTGTAACTTGCAAATACCGGCTGATTTTCTAATATAAAATGTGTTGCGAAAAGATCAAAAGATTACCACGTTCAGAATGTCAATCAACGCATCACATCAGTGGGTGGATATTAATACAACAACACAGCTTGGCATACCTGTCAGGGTATCATTATAATACGATGCACTGATACAAAGTAATCATTTGTTCTTTTTAAAATATAAATTAGCAGATGATTATGGAATATATAATAACAAATTTTGAAACGTGTGAAAGAGACGAGAGTGAGGGAAGACGAGCTGGCAAGTCTCGACCTGGTTTTTACACAAAATTATTGTAGGTTATGACTTGACAAAGATCCTGTCAGGGGATACATATACACTTTCCTGCCCACCTCACCACCCCGTATACAAAAAGCAACTGATGAAAATGCACATGAATATCTTTTGGAACTGCGTAAGGATACATAATAAATTTGTACATCGCAGAAACTAGATTTGAAATACAGTATTTCCCGCCTTGATGAAGGTTTCTCACAGGTGTGAACGAGGCCACAAACATAGTGAGGTAGCCATAAATCACATTAATGGTCTCTGTACATAATGACACTAGCTGTATGGTGCAATCACTCGTCATTTGTAATGCAAATCACACCCCTGATGACTCGCCAAGGATCCATTTATTTTGTCAGGTGATGACAAGTGAGTATTGTTTTGTTTTTGTGAGTTTTCTTTATCTGCATTTCCCTTTGGGTACAATTTATGTCACAGCTGTTGCGTGGAAAATTTCGGATATTCCTAAATTCGGCATGGGAAAATTTGAATAATGCAATAATTGTGTAATAAAAGGTGATGCTGATTTGATCCTTTCGAGAAATTTCGAGTGAGGGGGGTGGGAGTAGAAGAGCTGCCGAGTAACGCCAGGGGGAGACGCCATATTGAATTTAATGTGTGAACCCTGGACCGAATTCTGCTAATAATCCGGCATCCTCCGACCCAAATTGTTTTTTTTTTTTTGCCTGAATTTGGAATTAAGGACCCATGTTAATGTCCCCAGCTGAAGAATTAGGATAGGAAATTTGCGAGACTTCAAGAATTATGTGTGAATGGCAAGTGAGTCTTTGTATTTAGATCACTAACTGGCCAGTGTAGGGTCTAGGTGCTAAGCAGGTGTTGTGGTGTAATCCATCTACAGTAATTAAATTGTAAGTGGTATTTACGAAGTTGTTTTTTATTAACACTGTTGTATTATATGTATTGTACTAATAAATGCATTTTTGTGTACCTGGCAAGTAAACCAAAATAACATACCGTCCACACAACTTTATTTACCAGCGTAGCTGGTTTTAGTATTGCAATTAGTAATGTAATGTCAGGTCTAGCTTTTTGTGAGAGTGGTGAGGAAGTGGGCCTCGAAGGAGCCGCAGTTCAGCGACTAACTGTGATTAAGTTCCACTTACCACTCCCAAATTACTGGCAGTTAATAATTCAGGTGATGCCCTGTAAGCCTCCTGCAGGTGATTTGCTCATATAATAATAATAATAATAATAATAATAATAATAATAATAATAATAATAATAATAATAATAATAATAAAAATAATTATTTTCAGAGCTGAACGCGTTCTTTAGGGCGGAAAAAAATGAAAGGGGGCACCAATTACATACAGCTATGGAAATTCTTAGGATGGTTAAGTAAATGTATGCCTAGGTACACGAAGAAAGGCGTACGTCTTGAGTACCAATACTTACAATATATACAAATTGCAACAGAACAGCAAGAAGTTAATGAGTGTGACAGCAAAGTCAGTTCACTTACCACAGTAGGATTTCCCATAAAACAAGGTAGAACAGGTGTGAAAACAATAACATCAGTTTGACTGGGGGGCAAGTTCTCACCTAACTGGCTGACGAATAAGCCTGACAGCAAATCAGAGTGGCTGGGCCCTCTTCATAACTACCCCGACCTAACTGCGAGTTTGGCTGGTACAGAGAGATTGCAAGAAGTGCTAGCGTGATGAACACCGAATAAATTATAATGTATTAGGCAAATGCCGGGCTAAGTAAATATATGGCTCACAATAATATGATTATCTGCATAAGCGATGTTTCCTAATACTTTGTGTGGTATAGGATGATTAATGAGTTGACTGAGTTCTTTTCCATTCACCAACATATTTGGTGTCCAACACTTTATTCGTTTTAGTTTCTCCCAGTTGCTTTACCTAATTCTTGGAAACCTTATTATTTATATTAAGAACTCAAGATATCACTTTCTTTGTCTGGAAATTGAGGGTTGCAGATTTATAGCTGCAGATTCTTTTACTTTAAATATAATGCTAGATTAGTTCCAGGCTACCCAAATGTAATTCCCAACATCTCCAGAAGATGCCAAGAATCCATCCCCCTCCCCCCACGCACACACAGAGGGAAGGAAGAGGGAAGTAGAAAGGGCAGGACGAATGAAGCCAAACTACAAGAGAGGGGACTACACAGGCATTGAAGAATTTCTTGCACGAGGTTCAGTAGGAAAGAGCACTGGCAGGAAAGTCAGTAAATGAGATGATGGAATATATGACAACAATATGTACCCAAGAGTAACAGAAATAACGAGAAGGGCAGGACGAGCCCTTGGTTCACTCAAAGGTGTAAAGAGGCCAAAACCAAGTGTGCTAGGGAATGGAAGTAGCAGAGAAGGCAAAGAACCCAAGAGAATAAGGAGAGGAGTCGTAGAGCCAAAAATGAATATGCACAGGTAAGAAGGGAGACCCAACGACAATACAAAAATGACACAGCAGCGAAAACCAAATCTGACCCGAAGCTGTTGTACAGCCACATCAGGAGGAAAACAACAGTCAAGGACCAGGTAATCAGGCTGAAAAGAAAGCAGGGGAGATCACAAGAAACGACCGTGAAGTATGTGAGGAGCTGAACATGAGATTCAAAGAAGTATTCACAGAGGAGACAGAAGGGACTCCAGAAAGACGGAGAGGTGGGGTACACCATCAAGTGTTGAACACAATACATATAACCGAGGAAGAAGTGAAGAGGCTGCTAAGCGAACTAGATACTTCAAAGGCGATGGGGCCGGATAACGTCTCTCCATGGATACTGAAAAGATTGTTGTTAGTGTACCACTAACAACAATCTTCAACACATCTATCGAAACAGGGCTACTACCTGAGGTATGGAAGACAGCAAATGTAGTCCCAATTTTTTAAAAAAAGGAGACAGACACGAAGCATTAAACTACAAACCAGTGTCACTGACATGTATAGTATGCAAAGTCATGGAGAAGATTATTAAGAGAAGAGTGATGGAGCACCTAGAAAGGAATGAACTTATCAACGACAACCAGCATGGTTTCAGGGATGTGAAATCCTGTGTCACAAACCTATTGGAGTTCTATGACGGTGACAACAGTAAGTCAAGAGAGAGAGGGGTGGATAGATTACGTTTTCTTGGACTGTAAGAAGGCTTTTGACACACTTCCACATAAGAGATTAGTGGATATGCTGGAGGACCAGGCAGGGATAACAGGGAAGGCTCTGCAATGGATCAGGGAATACCTGTCGGGAAGACATCAGCGAGTCATGGTACAGACGAGGTGTCGGATTGGGTACCTGTGACGAGCGGGGGTCCACAGGGGTCAATCCTAGGACCAGTGCTGTTTCCGGTATATGTGAACGACATGACGGAAGGAATAGACTCAAAAGTGTCCCTGTTTGCAGATGATCTGAAGTTGATGAGAAGAATTCAGTCGGACGAGTACCAGGCGGAACTACAAAGGAATCTGGACAGGCTGCAGGCCTGTTCCAGAACCTGGCTCCTGGAGTTCAACGCCACCGAGTGCAAAGTCATAAAGATTGGGGAAGCGCAAAGAAGACTGCAGACGGAGTACAGTCGAGGGGGCCAGAGACTACAAACCTCACTCAAGGAAAAGGATCTTGGGGATGAATATATAACCGGGCACATCTCCTGAGGCGCACATTAACCAAGTAACTGCTGCAGCATATGAGAGCCAATGAAACCTAAGAATAGAGTAAGGAAACGTTCAGGACTCTGTACACTGTGTATGTCAGACCTATACTGGAGTATGCAGCACCAGTTTGGAACCCACACCTTGCCAAGCACTTAAGGTAATTAGAGAAAGCGTGAAGGTTTGAAATAAGACTAGTCCCGAAGTTAAGAGGCATGTCCTACGAGGAGAGGTTAAGGGAAATCGACCTGACGACACTGGAGGACAAGAGGGTTAGGGGTGCGTGATTCTTGTAGGATTGTATGGTCCCGTGGGTTAGAACGTTGTGAATTTTCGCTCACCATGAGGCGGACTAAAACAACACACGTTCGAGTCCTCAGCTACACGCAGTGTTCTTATTGATTAAATACCGCTTGTTCGTGCTTACAATACTATATATACTGCTCGCGGAGGCTAATGCACCAAACGGGGAGGAGGATGAAATTAGCTCTGAGGCATCCACACCATTGTATTTCCTCGGATCATGGTACAACACCTAGCTCTGCTGCGTGCATGATTTTTATAGGATTGTATGATCCTGTGGATTAGAGCGTCGTGAATTTTCGTTCAACATTAGGTGGACTAAAACAACACAGGTTCGAATCCTCAGCTATTTGAAGTGCTGATATATATATATATATATATATATATATATATATATATATATATATATATATATATATATATATATATATATATATATATATATATATATATATATATATGCAAAACAACCACTCTGAAAAAATAGAGAAATTCCAAGCGCTTTCGTGACTACTCACATTATCAAGGAACTATGAAAGTAAAGCATCCAAGAAAGGTATATAAGGGGGTCTGGCCAACACCTCACTATCAGATCCCACAACGGTTAAACACCTGATGCGCGCCGGCCCAACTGGACAGGTCCTTTGCACAACCACCAACAAACTATTCTACCCAAGAAAATTTTTAAAATTATTATTTGTCCAGTGTATTATTAAATTCTTCCCAAATTCTATTAATTATAAATGGATCTAATTTATATAAACCAAAGGAAATATTCATATTATTGTCAAAACTGCTTTTTATGAAACAAGATTCAATTATATTCCTGTCGACCATGGACTTGCTTGATACTACTTTCTCAACTTTTTGAAAATCAATTGGATGGCTAAAATCTCTTACATGAATAAATAGAGCATTGGAATCTTGTCCAGTTCTAATGCTATATTTATGTTGTTTTAATCTTAGTTCGAGATTTTTACCAGTTTGACCGTAATAAACTTTATCGCAAATTTTACAAGGAATCTTATAGACACATCCATCAGCATTTTGGGGGGAATTCTTTATCAAAAGTTTTTTTTACTGTATCAAGATTTTTGAATACAACTTTAATATTAAAAGTCTTAAGAAGAGAAGGCATATCAACCAAGTTTTCATGGTAAGGGAGAACCAACATATTTTTAGTTGAATAAGGCTGGTTGTCCCTTTTTGGATTGTAAAAAGTATTTCTAGCAACTTTAAAAGATTTATCAATTACATTTCTTGGGTATTTTAAATCATTACCTATTTCATAAATTTTGGATATTTCCTCATCTATGAACTCAGGACTACAAATTCGTAAAGCTCTCAAAAACATTGATGAGAAAACAGACAGTTTGACTCTATCTTGATGCGAAGAATAATAGTGGACATAGGAACAGTTATTTGTAGGTTTTCTGTAAATTTTAAATTTGAATTCATTATTACCCTTAATAATTAAAACATCTAGAAAAGGTAATGAGTTATTTTCTTCAAACTCAACAGTAAAGTTTATGGAATGGGCTAAGCTATTTAATTTTCCAAGGAAATGGTGTATATCTACATTTTTGGGCATAAGACACAAAATATCATCAACATATCTGAACCATTTAGCTCTATTAGGGAGGATTGTGTTAAGCAACCTTGTTTCAAAAAATTCCATGTATAGGTTACTAAGAACAGGTGAAAGAGGAGAGAGAGAGAGAGAGAGAGAGAGAGAGAGAGAGAGAGAGAGAGAGAGAGAGAGAGAGAGAGAGAGAGAGAGAGAGAGAGAGAGAGAGAGA
>NC_091313.1:7072145-7107145 GCF_038502225.1 Cherax quadricarinatus | reverse complement strand
AATCTGATGAGTGATGTAGTGGAGGTAGGATCCGTACATAGGTTTATGAAGAGATACGATGAAGCTCGGAGCAAGGATAGAGTGGACCTAGTAGAGACCAGCGAAGAAGCAGGACCTGTGTTGTCCTAAAGGGAGTGGAGCGTTTTATGTGTGGTGTCCCCAGCAAATAGAAGGAAATTATAAATTGGAATTATTTATGGGTATGAATAACGTATTTAATATTTTAAGAGGCATTAGAGTAGCACTTCAGTACAGGGGTCCATTTGTGTACATTATGGCAGAAAGTAGTCGGTCTAGGCGCAGCTATGATTGGACACCTGTAGATAAGAAATCCAGAGGATGGATGGATGGATGGATGGATGGATTGTTAGAATGACTGTAATTGAAGAACAAAAAGGCACAGTACCGGACCAATATACAAATAACCTGCACATAGGAGAGAGAAGCTTACATTAACGTTTTGGTCCGACTTGGACCATTTATAAAGTCACACTAACTTGTAAATGGTCCAAGTCGGACCGAAACGTCATCGTAAGCTCCTGTGTCTCCTATGTGCGGGCTATTTGTGTATGACTGTAACTGAACAGTATCAAGTAAGGGAAGAAGGAATAATAGAAAAAATAAATCATGGAAAGGCAAGTTTAGAAAAATGAAATAGAAGGTTGAAAGCCTCGTTACAGGAACTGAAAAAAAGTCATTAAAGGATCAAATTGAAGTGACGATGACGATGAATAACTGACTAAAAATAAGGATCATTTAGAGAAGGAAATTAAAGGCATAGTAGACTACAAAATAAAATTAAAAGATAGTCATGCAAGAATAATCAAGCATAAGACAGAAGTAGAACAACAGATATGTTGTGTATCTTCATAGGTATATGCTTCTAAACTGTTGCATTCTGAGCACCTCTGCAAAAACAGTGATTATGTGTGAGTGTGGTGAAAGTGTTGAATGATGATGAAAGTATTTTCTTTTTGGGGATTTTCTTTCTTTTTTGGGTCACCCTGCCTCGGTGGGAGACGACCGACTTGTTGAAAAAAAAAATCTCTGAAAATGTCAACAAAAGCTTTGATGAGAGGAAAGATCTGGAAGAATATATTTCCAAGACTGAAGATAATTTTTTGCAATGATCACGAGAGAAAAGACAGAGATTGAAGCCAATATTCTAGAAATTAAAAAGGAGATTGCAAATAACTGAAAGTTACAGAAGGACTTTGTTGATAAAGATAAAACAGTTATTGTGTAGGACTGTGTTGGAAAGAACATAAAATCACGGATAAAAAGAATCAAAGATTAAGAACAACACACAAATGAGATGACAAAATGCATTGTGGATTTTAACTTTCAAGAATCAATTGTGGATTATAGGCCTACTGGAAAATATGTGAGAGATAAGCATAGGCCACTAAGTAACATTTACAAATATTACAAATAAGAAAGAAATAACAAAAAATGCTACGAACATCAAGGAATTTGAGGGTCATAAAGCTATACAAATTATACAAGATCATTTAAAGGAGGATATGGGAACAATGAAACATTTGACAGACACTGCTAAGAGGCTGAATGAGGGCGAAACTGAGGAGGAAAAGATGTGTTTTTACTGAGTAACAGAACAATATAAACCCATCAAATAGTTCTTCAAAGAAACGACCACAAGATAGATGGAAAAAATGGGATAAAGACAATAATGATGAGGACACATTTCTGAAGATTTTCTTGACTAATATAGGACGGAGTGACCTCTAAAATATTAGATATTATAAATGACAGGAGGAGGAAGACACAGAGTAGGAAAGAGAGGATGAGGAGGAAGACACAGAGTAGGAAAGAGAGGAGGAAGAGGAAGATACAGAGTAAGAAAGAGAGGAGGAGGAGGAGGAAGACCGACAGTACGAAAGAGAGGAGGAGGAGGAAGACAGAGAGTAGGAAAGAGAGGAGGAGGAGGAAGACACAGAGTAGGAAAGAGAAGAGGAGGAGGAAGACAGAGAGTAGGAAAGAGAGGAGGAGGAAGAAGACAGAGAGTAGGAGAGAGAGGGGGAGGAGGAAGACAGAGAGTATGAAAGAGAGGAGGAAGAGGAAGACACAGAGTAGGAAAGAGAGGAGGAAGAGGAAGACACAGTAGGAAAGAGAGGAGGAGGAAGACACAAAGTAGGAAAGAGAGGAGGAGGAGGAAGACAGAGAGTAGGAAAGAGAGGAGGAGGAGGAGGAAGACAGAGTAGGAAAGAGAGGAGGAGGAGGAAGACAGAGAGTAGGAAAGAGAGGAGGAGGAGGAAGACACAGCGTAGGAAAGAGAGGAGGAACAGGAAGACACAGAGTAGGAAAGAGAGGAGGAGGAAGACACAGAGTAAGAAAGAGAGGAAGAGGATGAAGACACAGAGTAGGAAAGAGAGGAGGAGGAGGAAGACACAGAGTTGGAAAGAGAAGAAGAGGAAGACACAAAGTAGGAAAGAGAGTAGGAGGAGAAAGGCACTGAGTAATAGAGAGAGGAGGAAGAGGAAGACACAGAGTTGGAAAGAGAGGAAGAAGAGAAGACACAGAGTAGGAAAGAGAGGAGGAGGAGGATGGCACAGAGTAGGAAAGAGAGGAGGAAGAGGAAAACACAAAGTAGGAAAGAGAGGAGGAAGAGGAAAACACAAAGTAGGAAAGAGAGGAGGAAGAGGAAAACACAGAGTAGGAAAGAGAGGAGAAGGAGGAAGACACAGAGTAGGAAAGAGAGGAGCAAGAGGAAAGCACAGAGTAGGAAAGAGAGGAAGAGGAAGACACAGAGTAGGAAAGAGAGGAGGAAGAGGAATACACATAATAGGAAAGAGAGGAAGAGGAGGAAGACAGAGAGTAGGAAAGAGAGCAGGAAGAGGAAGACACAGAGTAGGAAAGAGAGGATGAGGAGGAAGACACAGAGTAGGAAAGAGAGGAGGAAGAGGAAGATACAGATTAGGAAAGAGAGGAGGAAGAGGAAGACACAGTGAAGGAAAGAGAGGAGGAGGAGGAAGACACAGAGTAGGATAGAGAGGAGGAGCAGGAGGAAGACACAGAGTAGGAAAGAGAGGAGGAAGAGGAAAACACAGAGTAGGAAAGAGAGGAGGAGGAGGAAGACACAGAGTAGGAAAGAGACGAGGAGGAAGACACAGAGTAGGAAAGAGAGGAGGAAGAGGAAGCCACAGAGTAGGAAAGAGAGGAGGAAGAGGAAGACACAGAGTAGGAAAGAAAGGAGAAGGAGGAAGACACAGAGTAGGAAAGAGAAGAGGAGGAGGAAGACAGAGAGTAGGAAAGAGAGGAGGAGGAAGAAGACAGAGAGTAGGAGAGAGAGGGGGAGGAGGAAGACAGAGAGTATGAAAGAGAGGAGGAAGAGGAAGACACAGAGTAGGAAAGAGAGGAGGAAGAGGAAGACACAGTAGGAAAGAGAGGAGGAGGAAGACACAAAGTAGGAAAGAGAGGAGGAGGAGGAAGACAGAGAGTAGGAAAGAGAGGAGGAGGAGGAGGAAGACAGAGTAGGAAAGAGAGGAGGAGGAGGAAGACAGAGAGTAGGAAAGAGAGGAGGAGGAGGAAGACACAGCGTAGGAAAGAGAGGAGGAACAGGAAGACACAGAGTAGGAAAGAGAGGAGGAGGAAGACACAGAGTAAGAAAGAGAGGAAGAGGATGAAGACACAGAGTAGGAAAGAGAGGAGGAGGAGGAAGACACAGAGTTGGAAAGAGAAGAAGAGGAAGACACAAAGTAGGAAAGAGAGTAGGAGGAGAAAGGCACTGAGTAATAGAGAGAGGAGGAAGAGGAAGACACAGAGTAGGAAAGAGAGGAGGAGGAGGATGGCACAGAGTAGGAAAGAGAGGAGGAAGAGGAAAACACAAAGTAGGAAAGAGAGGAGGAAGAGGAAAACACAAAGTAGGAAAGAGAGGAGGAAGAGGAAAACACAGAGTAGGAAAGAGAGGAGAAGGAGGAAGACACAGAGTAGGAAAGAGAGGAGCAAGAGGAAAGCACAGAGTAGGAAAGAGAGGAAGAGGAAGACACAGAGTAGGAAAGAGAGGAGGAAGAGGAAGACACAGAATAGGAAAGAGAGGAAGAGGAGGAAGACAGAGAGTAGGAAAGACAGCAGGAAGAAGAAGACACAGAGTAGGAAAGAGAGGATGAGGAGGAAGACACAGAGTAGGAAAGAGAGGAGGAAGAGGAAAACACAGAGTAGGAAAGAGAGGAGGAGGAGGAAGACACAGAGTAGGAAAGAGAGGAGGAGGAGGAAGACACAGAGTAGGAAAGAGACGAGGAGGAAGACACAGAGTAGGAAAGAGAGGAGGAAGAGGAAGCCACAGAGTAGGAAAGAGAGGAGGAAGAGGAAAACACAGAGTAGGAAAGAGAGGAGGAGGAGGAAGACACAGAGTAGGAAAGAGACGAGGAGGAAGACACAGAGTAGGAAAGAGAGGAGGAAGAGGAAAACACAGAGTAGGAAAGAGAGGAGGAGGAGGAAGACACAGAGTAGGAAAGAGACGAGGAGGAAGACACAGAGTA
The DNA here is from genome assembly GCF_038502225.1 of Cherax quadricarinatus. Classification (NCBI taxonomy): domain Eukaryota; kingdom Metazoa; phylum Arthropoda; class Malacostraca; order Decapoda; family Parastacidae; genus Cherax; species Cherax quadricarinatus. The sequence continues at coordinate 7,102,646 of NC_091313.1, read as the reverse complement.
GGAAAGAGAGGAGGAAGAGGAAGCCACAGAGTAGGAAAGAGAGGAGGAAGAGGAAGACACAGAGTAGGAAAGAAAGGAGAAGGAGGAAGACACAGAGTAGGAAAGAGAGGAGGAATAGGAAGACACAAAGTAGGAAAGAGAGGAGGAGGAAGACACAGAGTAGGAAAGAGAGGAGGAGGAGGAAGACACAGAGTAGGAAAGAGAGGAGAAAGAGGAAGACAGAGTAGGAAAGAGAGGAGGAAGAGGAAGACACAGAGTAGGAAAGAAAGGAGAAGGAGGAAGACACAGAGTAGGAAAGAGAAGAGGAGGAGGAAGACAGAGAGTAGGAAAGAGAGGAGGAGGAAGAAGACAGAGAGTAGGAGAGAGAGGGGGAGGAGGAAGACAGAGAGTATGAAAGAGAGGAGGAAGAGGAAGACACAGAGTAGGAAAGAGAGGAGGAAGAGGAAGACACAGTAGGAAAGAGAGGAGGAGGAAGACACAAAGTAGGAAAGAGAGGAGGAGGAGGAAGACAGAGAGTAGGAAAGAGAGGAGGAGGAGGAGGAAGACAGAGTAGGAAAGAGAGGAGGAGGAGGAAGACAGAGAGTAGGAAAGAGAGGAGGAGGAGGAAGACACAGCGTAGGAAAGAGAGGAGGAACAGGAAGACACAGAGTAGGAAAGAGAGGAGGAGGAAGACACAGAGTAAGAAAGAAAGGAAGAGGATGAAGACACAGAGTAGGAAAGAGAGGAGGAGGAGGAAGACACAGAGTTGGAAAGAGAAGAAGAGGAAGACACAAAGTAGGAAAGAGAGTAGGAGGAGAAAGGCACTGAGTAATAGAGAGAGGAGGAAGAGGAAGACACAGAGTAGGAAAGAGAGGAGGAGGAGGATGGCACAGAGTAGGAAAGAGAGGAGGAAGAGGAAAACACAAAGTAGGAAAGAGAGGAGGAAGAGGAAAACACAAAGTAGGAAAGAGAGGAGGAAGAGGAAAACACAGAGTAGGAAAGAGAGGAGAAGGAGGAAGACACAGAGTAGGAAAGAGAGGAGCAAGAGGAAAGCACAGAGTAGGAAAGAGAGGAAGAGGAAGACACAGAGTAGGAAAGAGAGGAGGAAGAGGAAGACACAGAATAGGAAAGAGAGGAAGAGGAGGAAGACAGAGAGTAGGAAAGACAGCAGGAAGAGGAAGACACAGAGTAGGAAAGAGAGGATGAGGAGGAAGACACAGAGTAGGAAAGAGAGGAGGAAGAGGAAAACACAGAGTAGGAAAGAGAGGAGGAGGAGGAAGACACAGAGTAGGAAAGAGACGAGGAGGAAGACACAGAGTAGGAAAGAGAGGAGGAAGAGGAAGCCACAGAGTAGGAAAGAGAGGAGGAAGAGGAAAACACAGAGTAGGAAAGAGAGGAGGAGGAGGAAGACACAGAGTAGGAAAGAGACGAGGAGGAAGACACAGAGTAGGAAAGAGAGGAGGAAGAGGAAAACACAGAGTAGGAAAGAGAGGAGGAGGAGGAAGACAGAGAGTAGGAAAGAGACGAGGAGGAAGACACAGAGTAGGATAGAGAGGAGGAAGAAGACACAGAGTAGGAAAGAGAGGAGGAGGAGGAGGAAGACACAGAGTAGGAAAGAAAGGAGAAGGAGGAAGACACAGAGTAGGAAAGAGAGGAGGAATAGGAAGACACATAGTAGGAAAGAGAGGAGGAGGAGGAAGACAGAGAGTAGGAAAGAGAGGAGGAAGAAGACACAGAGTAGGAAAGAGAGGAGAAAGAGGAAGACAGAGTAGGAAAGAGAGGAGGAAGAGGAAGACACAGAGTAGGAAAGAGAGGAGGAGGAGGAAGACAGAGAGCAGGAAAGAGAGGAGGAGGAGGAGGAGGAAGACACACAGTAGGAAAGAGAGGAGGAAGAGGAAGACACAGAGTAGGAAAGAGAGGAGGAGGAAGACACACAGTAGGAAAGAGAGGAGGAAGAGGAAGACACAGAGTAGGAAAGAGAGGAGGAGGAGGAAGACACAGAGTAGGAAAGAGAGGAGGAAGAGGAAGACACAGAGTAGGAAAGAGAGGAGGAGGAGGAAGACACAGAGTAGGAAAGAGAGGAAGACACAAAGTAGGAAAAAGAGGAGGAAGAGGAAAACACAGTGAAGGAAAGAGAGGAGGAAGAGGAAGACACAGAGTAGGAAAGAGAGAAGGAGGAGGAGGAAAGCACAGAGTAGGAAAGTGAGGAAGAGGAGGAAGACACAGAGTAGTAAAGTGAGGAGGAAGAGGAAGACACAGAGTAGGAAAGAGAGGAAGACAGAGTAGGAAAGAGAGGAAGAAGAGGAAGACACAGAATAGGAAAGAGAGTAGGAAGAGGAAGACACAGAGTAGGAAAGAGAGGAGGAAGAGGAAGACACAGAGTAGGAAAGAGAGGAGGAAGAGGGAGACACAGAGTAGGAAAGAGAGGAGGAGGAAGACACAGAGTATGAAAGAGAGGAGGAAGAGGAAGACACAGAGTAGGAAAGAGAGGAGGAAGAGGAGGAGGAAGACATAGTTGGAAAGAGAGGAGGAAGAGGAAGACACAGAGTAGGAAAGAGAGGAGGAGGAGGAAGACACAGAGTAAGAAAGAGAGGAGGAGGAGGAGGAGGAAGGCACAGAGTAGGAAAGAGAGGAGGAAGAGGAGGAGGAAGACACAGAGTTGGAAAGAGAGGAGGAAGAGGAAGACACAGAGTAGGAAAGAGAGGAGGAGGAGGAAGACACAGAGTAAGAAAGAGAGGAGGAGGAGGAGGAGGAAGGCACAGAGTAGGAAGGAGAGGAGGAAGAGGAGGAAGACACAGAGTTGGAAAGAGAGGAGGAAGAGGAAGACACAGAGTAGGAAAGAGAGGAGGAAGAGGAAGACACAGAGTAGGAAAGAGAGGAGGAGGAGGAGGAGGAGGAGGAGGAGGAGGAGGAGGAAGACACAGAGTTGGAAAGAGAGGAGGAAGAGGAAGACACAGAGTAGGAAAGAGAGGAGGAGGAGGAGGAGGAAGACACTGAGTAGGAAAGAGAGGAGGAGGAAGACATAGAGTAGGAAAGAGCGGAGGAGGAAGACCCATCCTGGATAGATCTGTCATTTCAGCAGAGCCTTCAACATAGGAGGGATGTGGGTGGTCTTACTGTTATGTACAAGGCCAATATTGTCAAAATACCACACTTGGATCCACTTCGAGGACAGCCTGAAACAAGCTTTTATGCCACAAGACGGGCAGAAAGCAGCAACTTCACTCTGGCTGTACCCTTCTCCAGAACTTCACTCTATCTGAGATCCTATATACCCAGGATGACTCGAGTATGGAACACATTCGTACAGCATAATGATGTCAACGAGATAACGTCAGTTGATCAAATGAAAATGCTGGCCCACAGATGGCTCCAACTTCATCCTGTTCCCTACTTGTATGTCTCATAACAACAAAAATGCTTTCAAATGAGCTGATGTAGGTATCAGCTCTTAGCTTGCCAATAAAGTTAGGAATCCTTAACCTGTAAACAGCTTGTCAATAAAGCTAGGTATCCTTAACCTTGTCAAACCCTGTGTAAAAAAAAAAAAAAAAAAAAAGTAGGAAAGAGAGGAGGAGGAGGAAGACATAGAGTAGGAAAGAGAGGAGGAAGAAGACTGACAATATTGGTAGAAGAATCTTTTCATATTATGTAAACTGAAATTCTAGATACTGGAAATGTTGGAATTTTAGGAATAAAATTATAAAATAAAGAGAAAAAACTCTTAATAGTAATCGCATTTGAGTCGCCATTTAATAATACCTGAGAGAGAGAACGGTTCGATAGTATAAATGAGGGATAACATAATATCCTTAGGGAAATATTAATGAAAAGTGACCGTAATAAGGAAAAAAGTTACTGCACTTGGAGATTTAAATTACAAAGAAATAAATAGGGCAGCCTATGAGGCTGGAACTACAAATTAATGGTCAGTACATTCCCTTACTATAATGGCAGGTTTGTTCATGTTCAGCATATAAATGAAGTGACATGAATAAGAGAAAACAATTCACCATTAACATTAGATTTAGTCTTTATTCGAGCAGCAACGGAGAAACTTTTAATAAAAAAAATCTACTTAAACTCATTTGAAAAGTGATCATGTTCTACTGGAAATATCATGTGTGGTGAAATATGGCTTAGCACACGAAAAGGAAATTCATTTACATGAAGCATTCGGTTACAATAAAGGGAATTACAGTACTTCAAAACAGTATTTTTGAGGAATTAAACGAACAGAATATAACGATTGACGGATATAAACAATAGGTACGAAGACTTCTGTAGTGTCTATGAAAGTAGAATTAAACAGTTTATTCCAAAGAGGAATACAAGTCGGAATAATAAATGATGGTTTAATGGAAGGTGTTGAAGAACTATGAATAAAAAAGAGAGGACTTCTGTCTATATTAAGAAAAAAAGAGACAGGGAAGATCCTTTAAACTATATGTCAGACACAAGAGCATCTTGATGCAGGTAATTCTTCAAAGTTTGCCTAACCTATAGGCACGACTTGCTTCCACTAGTGTTTTTTTTCACTGGTGACTCCATCTACCGCTGCTCCACCTCATCTATTTGCACTATATTAGCCCCATCTTCGCGAATATGCTGCACTTTTATCAAGATTGACGGAATGAACAAATCGACTCCATGATGAAGGACTGATTACCTCAAACTCCTCTCATCTTCCACTGTTTCTCTGCATTGGACTATAGAAGCCCCTGGATTGTGAAACTTCCAAAATAAAGATACACGAATTTTGCACAGGTGTCTCATTTATTAACTTGTCGGTTTTCCTAATCCATTTATTCAAACAATATGCCGTTTTATTGATGGGTTTTATAAAATTATAGAAAAAGTTATGAGAAAAATAGATTCAACACCTGAGAATATACTATAAACTGGTAAGCAATTTGGTTTTCGGCCTGATAATTCATGTATATCAAATTTGTTCAGTAATTATAACAGTTGAGGAAATTGTTCAAGAAAGATATGGGGAGGTAAACTGTGTTTACTTAGAATTTAAGAAAGATTTTGATAGAGTTCCCCATGAAAGATTAATTTGAAAACTGCAGATTATAGGAGGCATGAAAAGTTGATTATTACAATGGATGAGTGGCTTTTTGTTTGACAGAAAAGTGCAAACATTTATAAAGGCAAAAATATCTGAATGGGGATATGTCACAAGTGGGGTGCCACAAGTGTCTGTACTTGATACACTAGTGATCTTAATTTGTATAAATGATTTATCAGAAGGCTCTGAATCCTTGGAGAGATATATGGATGATGGAATTTAATGAAGATAAATGCCGTGTAATGAAAATGGGAGAAAACAAAATTATAGGCCCGTTATCCTGGGTGTAAAGGGAGCAAAATAAGCACAGCAGAAAAACTTTGAATTATATTACCTTCCACCAAGTATAAACAGAAGTATGTACACTATATACACTATGTACAGCAATAGGTATTAGTGCATGCCACGGTAATCAAGGGAGAACAGCAGCCAAGAAAGAGCAGATCACCGTGTTTCAACCAGCGGTAGAATGAAAATGACAAGGGTGGAAAGGTGAGTGGTAACCACGTCACTTTCCCAGTTGCCAGATCCACATGTGATTGGCTGAACCTAGATACTGATCTGACGATTGGGCTCCGTTGAATCGTCAGACCTTTAGCATCTGGTTCGCTGGTTGGTGAGACAGCCTATGTGAATGTGTTAACATGCTCCGAATAAAGATTACATACCCTATGCATGCAACAGTCCACATGTACAAGCATGCACACACACACACACACACACACACACACACACACACACACACACACACACACACACACACACACACACACACACACACACACACACACACACACAGTCAGGAAGTGGAATAGTTTGGGAAGCGATGTAGCGGAGGCAGGATCCATACATAGCTTTAAGCAGAGGTATGATAAAGCTCACGATTCAGGGAGAGTGACCTAGTAGCGACCAGTGAAGAGGCGGGGCCAGGAGCTTGGGCTCGACCCCTGCATCCTCAACTAGGTGAGTACAACTAGGTGAGTACATACACACATACACACACACATACACACACACAGACACCTACGATAATCACCTACATTATGGCAGTACACTTGTCTCCGGATGTATATACCTCCATTATCATCACCTACACCACATTTTCACACCCTCCTACGTGTATCTACATCAGCACCACCTGCACCACTGTTTCACACCCACCTAGAAACACCAACCTCTATAAGACCTCGAATGTTGCAAAAGCGACAAGGCAAAAGCAACAGCCTTCCAAATATTTTCTCAAGCTTGCCTTTCCGTGGCAGGATGTGGGAACACCCAGGCGTGTATAGGAAGACCCGAGGCAATTGTTGCAGAAGATTCTTATGAATAAATTTCCCCGAAGGACTTCCTGTACACTCTCCGAGGTGGCACACATAGGGAGTGTGTTGTTGTGTGTGTGTGTGTGTGTGTGTGTGTGTGTGTGTGTGTGTGTGTACTCACCTAATTTGTACTCACCTATTTGTGGTTGCAGGGGTCGAGTCCTAGCTCCTGGCCCCGCCTCTTCACCGGTTGCTACTAGGCCCTCTCTCTCCCCGCTCCATGAGCTTTATCAAACCTCGTCTTAAAACTGTGTATGGTTCCTGCCTCCACTACGTCATTTTCTAGGCTATTCCACTGCCTTACAACTCTATGACTGAAGAAATACTTCCTAATATCTCTCTGACTCATTTGTGTCTTCAACTTCCAATTGTGGCCTCTTGTTTCTGTGTCCCCTCCCTGGAACATCCTGTCTTTGTCCACCTTGTCTATTCCACGCAGTATTTTATATGTCGTTATCATGTCTCCCCTGACCCTCCTGTCCTCCAGTGTCGTCAGGCCGATTTCCCTTAATCTTTCTTCATAGGACATTCCCCTTAGCTCTGGAACTAACCTTGTGGCAAACCTTTGTACTTCCTCTAGTTTCTTGACGTGCTTTATCAAGTGCGGGTTCCAAACAGGTGCTGCATACTCCAGTATGGCCCTGACATACACGGTGTACAGTGTCTTGAGCGATTCCTTACTAAGGTATCGGAATGCTGTTCTCAGGTTTGCCAGGCGCCCATATGCTGCAGCAGTTATCTGATTGATGTGTGCTTCCGGAGACATGCTCGGTGTTATACTCACCCCAAGATCTTTCTCCTTGAGTGAGGTTTGCAGTCGATGTCCCTTAGCAGTTTCTTCACCTCCTCCTCATCTGTATGTATGTCGTCCAACACTTGTTGGTGTATTCCTTGCTGGTGTCCCCATCTGGTCTGTCCCCCCAGAGTCCTTTCTGTCTCTACTGTAAATACTTCCTTAAATCTCGTATTGAGCTCCTCACTTACCTCTTGATCGTTTCTTGTGAGTTCTCCACCTTCTTTCCTCAGCCTTATCACCTAGTCCTTAACTGTTGTCTTCCTCCTAATGTGGCTATACAGCAGTTTCGGGTCAGATTTGACTTTCGATGCTATGTCGTTTTCATACTGTCGCTGGGCCTCCCTCCTTATCTGTGCATACTCGTTTCTGGCTCTTCTACTAATCTCCTTGTTTTCCTGGGTCCTATGCCTCCTGTACCTTTTCCATTCTCTGTTGCACTTAGTTTTTGCCTCCCTACACCTTCGAGTAAACCAAGGACTCGTTTTGGTCTTCCTATTATTTCCGTTTCCCTTGGGAACAAAACTTTCCTCTGCCTCCTTGCACTTTGTTGCCACATATTCCATCATCTCGTTTACTGATTTTCCTACCATTTCTCTGTCCCACTGAACCTCCTGCAGGAAGTTTCTCATACCTGTGTAGTCCCCCCTTTTATAGTTTGGCCTGTCCCCTTCAGTTCCTGTTACCTTCTCCACTTGTAACTCTACTATATAGTCAAAACTCAGAACCACATGATCGCTAGCTCCAAGGGGCCTCTCATAAGTGATGTCCTCAATGTCTGAACTGCTCAGGGTGAACACAAGATCCAGTCTTGCTGGCTCATCCTCCCCTCTCTCTCTGGTTGTGTCCATGACATGTTGATGCATGAGGTTTTCAAGTACCACATCCATCATCTTGGCTCTCCATGTTTCGGGACCCCCATGTGGCTCCAGGTTTTCCCAGTCGATCTCCCTGTGGTTGAAATCGCCCATTACCAGTAACTTTGCTCTGCTCGAGTGAGCTCTTCTTGCCACCTCAGCCAGTGTGTCCACCATCGCCCTGTTGTTTTCTTCGTACTCCTCTCTTGGCCTCCTGCAGTTCTGTGGTGGGTTATACATCACTCCAATGACTACTTTATGTTCTCCGGACTGAATTGTACCTACAATGTAGTCTCTTTCTCCAATCATGTCCATGCCTTCCATTTCCTCAAATCCCCATCGGTGTTTTACGAGCAGTGCAACCCCTCCTCCCCCTCTACTCCTTCTATTTTTCCTCAGGATCTGATATCCTGTTGGGAAGATTGTGTCTGTTATTGTCTCAGCGAGTTTTGTTTCTGTGACTGCTATGATGTCTGGGGATTTTTCACTGATTCTTTCATTCCACTCCTCATGTTTATTCATTATTCCATCCGCGTTTGTGTACCAAACCTTTAGTTTCTTTTCTATCATTGTGGTCATGCAAGAATATTGGGGTTGGGGGAGCGAGAGCCTTGGTGGGGGCCTATATGGGGCTGTGGTGTAGGTGGGGTGTGTGTTGATGGGGGTGGGGTCAGAATGCCCATAAGGGACAGCTGTTGGGGTGAGGTTTGTGATATGGGGATTGGTGGCAGAGGGAACAGTGAGTGTGTGTGTGTGTGTGTGTGTGTGTGTGTGTGTGTGTGTGTGTGTGTGTGTGTGTGTGTGTGTGTGTGTGTGTGTGTGTGTGTGTGTGTGTGTGTGTGTGTGTGTGTGTGTGTTCACCTAATTGTACTCACCTAATTGTGGTTGCAGAGGTCGAGACTCAGCTCCTGGCCCCGCCTCTTCACTGACCGCTACTGGGTCCTCCCTCTCCCTGCTCCATGAGCTTTATCATACCTCTTGAAACTATGTATGGTTCCTGCCTCCACTATGTCACTTGTCAGACTATTCCACTTCCTAACAACTCTGTGGCTGAAGAAATGCTTCCTAACATCACTTTGATTCATCTCAGTCTTCAACTTTCAATTGTGGCCCCTTGTTTCTGAGTCCCATCTCTGGAACATCCTGTCTCTGTCCACCTTACACACACATACATACACACACATACACGTGTGTGTGCGTGTGTGCACTCACCTATTTGTGGTTGCAGGGGTCGAGTCTTAGCTCCTGGCCCCGCCTCTTCACCGGTTGCTACTGGGCCCTCTCTCTCCCTGCTCCATGAGCTTTATCAAACCTCGTCTTAAAACTGTGTATGGTTCCTGCCTCCACTACGTCATTTTCTAGGCTATTCCACTGCCTTACAACTCTATGACTGAAGAAATACTTTCTACTATCTCTCTGACTCATTTGTGTCTTCAACTTCCAATTGTGGCCTCTTGTTTCTGTGTCCCCTCCCTGGAACATCCTGTCTTTGTCCACCTTGTCTATTCCACGCAGTATTTTATATGTCGTTATCATGTCTCCCCTGACCCTCCTGTCCTCCAGTGTGGTCAGGCCGATTTCCCTTAATCTTTCTTCATAGGACATTCCCCTTAGCTCTGGAACTAACCTTGTCGCAAACCTTTGTACTTTCTCTAGTTTCTTGACGTGCTTTATCAAGTGCGGGTTCCAAACAGGTGCTGCATACTCCAGTATGGGCCTGACATACACGGTGTACAGTGTCTTGAATGATTCCTTACTAAGGTATCGGAATGCTGTTCTCAGGTTTGCCAGGCGCCCATATGCTGCAGCAGTTATCTGATTGATGTGTGCTTCCGGAGACATGCTCGGTGTTATACTCACCCCAAGATCTTTCTCCTTGAGTGAGGTTTGCAGTCTTTGGCCACCTAGCCTATACTCTGTCTGTGGTCTTCTGTGTCCTTCCCCTATCTTCATGACTTTGCATTTGGCAGGATTAAATTCGAGAAGCCATTTGCTGGACCAGGTGTCCAGTCTGTCCAGGTCTCTTTGAAGTCCTGCCTGGTCCTCATCAGATTTAATTCTCCTCATTAACTTCACATCATCTGCAAACAGGGACACTTCTGAGTCTAACCCTTCCGTCATGTCGTTCACATATACCAAAAATAGCACTGGTCCTAGGACCGACCCCTGTGGGACCCCGCTCGTCACAGGTGCCCACTGTGATACATCATTACGTACCATGACTCGTTGTTGCCTCCCTGTCAGGTATTCTCTGATCCATTGCAGTGCCCTTCCTGTTATATGCGCCTGATGCTCTAGCTTCTGCACTAATCTCTTGTGAGGAACTGTGTCAAAGGCCTTCTTGCAGTGTGTGTGTGTGTGTGTGTGTGTGTGTGTGTGTGTGTGTGTGTGTGTGTGTGTGTGTGTGTGTGTGTGTGTGTGTGTGTGTGTGTGTGTGTGTGTGTGTGTGTGTGTGTGTGCGTGTGTGCGTGTGTGTGGTCATCCTTCCCTATTTGTGGATGTTTGGGTCGAGTATCGGTTCATGGGTCCCAACTTTTATTCTCATGAAGCCGGTTTCTCAAGTTTCCAGACTCGTGGGTGTTGTATTTATCGGTAAACCTGCGTATTTAGTTTTCCTCTGCGATTTCTCATCTAGGTCACCAGAAGAGGCATTTCCTAGCATCTCTAACACATTTGTGTTATTTGCGTTTGTGTGTGTGCATAAATGCAAAGGACACAAATTTATCCGTGGGTATATATGGTTTGGAAGTATCTTTTCGTGTGAGTTCGTGAGTTTGGTAGCGTGGAGGTGAGGAAGGGGAGAGGGGGGGTTATAGGGATAATGCACGCACATACACACAAATCGTACCAACATGCGCCAATTATCCACCTCGTTAGATAGCCGAGACTCATGTACGATAAATGACCTGGTAGGTCCACTAAATTTCCTGCCACTCAGTTAAGCGATGGGGTGCATGTAATCAGGTGTTTGTGCTGGTGCAGATGCCATCCAGGGAGACCGTACGTGAGGAAGGAAAAATCTAGTAAACAGTACCTTATAGGACGGAAAGATGGAAGGTTTGTGAGACTGTACGTGAGTGAGGGTACGTTTCTGGCTGTATTTACTGATTGTGTCTGTCCGCCTATCAGTAGGAACAGTGCGTATGTCACCGTAACTAGTGTGTGTTTGAGTGTGTGTGTGTGTGTGTGTGTGTGTGTGTGTGTGTGTGTGTGTGTGTGTGTATGTGTGTGTGTGTGTGTGTGTGTGTGTGTGTGTGTGTGTGTGTGTGTGTGTGTGTGTGTGTGTGTGTGTGTGTGTGTGTGTGTGTGTGTGTGTGTGTGTGTGTGTGTGTGTGTGTGTGTGTGTGTGAGTGTGTGTACCACACTGGCCGTCTGTAACCAAGATACGGTGCCCCAGTTCATCTCTCATTAAATAGCTGTCTTTCCAGAAGCGTTCAAACATCAGTTAAAATGGCTCTCCGCACTGCAACACCCGCAGTCCTCCTGCACAGAACTCGCACTAAGAAATATAATAACATAAGAAAGAAGGAACACTGCGACAGGCCTACTGGCTCATGCGATGCAGGTAAAAGTCACCTCCCGGCTTAAACCAATGACCCACCCAGTCAGGTCAAGTCACATCCATTTAAGGAAGGGGCACGGCATCAGACCTATTACCACATGCTAGTCAGGTCCAACTCACACCCACTCATGTATCTATCTAACCTATTTTTAAAGCTACACAACTTCTTAGCGTCTATGACGGTACTCGGGAGTTTGTTCTACTCATCCACAACTCTATTACCAAACCAGTACTTTCCTATATCCATCCTGAATCTTAATTTTTCCAGCTTTAAACCTATTCTGTGTGCCTTAATTTTCATCAATATCCTCTGATGTGGAACTCGATCAAAAGCCTTACCGAAGTCCATATACACAATATCATATTCATTTCCATGATCTACCTCCTCAAATACCTTGGTGAAAAAATGAGTAAATTCGTAAGGCAAGAACACCCCTTTGTCAACCATGCTGAGATTCATTAATCAATTTATGCCTTTCAAGAGGACTACGAATTGCCTCGGCAATTATTGATTCCATAAATTTTCCCACTATGGAGGTAAGGCTTATTGGTCTATAGTTCGAAGCTAAGGGCCTGTCTCCTGCTATATAAATAGTTATTTCATTTGCCATTTTCCACTTGTCTGGAACTATGCCAGTTTGTAGTGATATGTTGAAAAGATTAGCGAAAAGTTTGCTAAGATTCTCTTTACATTCCTTTAACACCCTTGCAAACAGTTCATCAGGGCCTGGGGATTTGTTCGGTTTTAATTTTTCTATTTGTCCGAGGACCATGTCACTAGTTACTGCAATATGCATAGTTTATTATGTTCTACATAATTTATAATTTCTGGAATTTCGCTAGTATCTTCCTGCATAAAACCTGAAGGGAAAAAGAGTTAAAAATTTTACACATTTCCTTATCATTGTCAGTGATTTGACCTGAGTTAGCTCTCAGTGGGCCAATCTTGTCTCTAATCGTACTTCTATATACCTGAAACAAACCTTTTGGGTTAGTATTAGAATTCCTTGACCCTTGCCACTTTAGCCTCATTATCTCTTTTAGCTTTTCTTATTTCCTTTTTTTATTTCTCTCTTTAATTGAATATATTGATTTCTTAACCGCCCCTCTCCTCTTTTCATACTCCTATATATGCCTCTCTTTTGACCAATGAGATGTTTCTAGCTATTGTTTATTCATTTGAGATCATTTTTGGTTTATCTAATTTCCTTACTTGGAATATAAGTTGTCTGGGCAGCTAGAACTATGCTCTGAAGAACTCACATTGGCAACCAACACCACCTACCTGACCCATAGTCAGCTCGATTCAATTTAGCCCACCCAGGTAATTTCTCAGTCCCGTGAAATCGACCAAGCGAAAGTCTGGGACATAGACTCGTTTACAGTTATTTGGGTAATTCCATGATATATTGAAACTAAGTAATTTGTGATCACTTTCCCCAAGCTCATCATTAACCTCAAGATTATTAACTAGTGATTCCTTGTTGGCAAGAACCAAGTCTAGCAGGTTGTTTCCTCTAGTTGGTTCTGTTACAAACTGTTTTAACATACAATCCTGATTCGTATCATGAAAGTTACTAGTCTCAAGATTTTCTGTCGTATTGCTTCACTCAGTTTGTCTAAAGTTAAAAATTTCCCATTAACACGACATTTTCATATCTAGATGCGTTATGAATTTCGTTCCATAGCAGCTTACTGTACTCCCTATCATGACTGGGGGACCTATAAATCGCACTCAAAATTAATTTGTCACGAACCTCGAGAAACTGTAGCCAAACAGATTCTGTGTCTGATGCTTCTAATCTTATATCTTGTCAAACACAACATTTTAAATTGTCTCTGACATATAGCGCCACTTCATCACCCTTCCTGTTGACCCTACCGCTGTGGAATATTTTATAGCCTTGTATGTGGCATTCAGAAGACATTCCTCTATCTTTCATATTGAACTAGGTCTCCGTTATAGCAGTAATATCTATATTATCTGCACTTGCAAGTAAACTTAGCTCATCTCTCTTGTTTCTTAGACTCCTACTATTAATATAGTAAACCTTAAGGGAGCTACTCACTCTCTGCCCTCTACTGTCTCTCTTTGTTTGTTGATCAGTTGCTTTGCCTATACTAGCAACTTTCTTTTTAATATTGTTTATTAAACACATCCCTGAGGTATCCTGGTAATATATTCTGCTTACAGCCCTTGTATTGCAGCTTGAGTGTTTCCCACACACGCCCATACCTCTATAATCTATCATTTTAAAGTCCTAGACAAGTCAGCAATGACCCCCCCAATCGAAATGGCTAATGCAACCACTCTGTCCCCTGAGAGATGAACACCATCCCTTGTGTACATATCACGTTTGCCATAAAATTTGTCCCAGTTATCAATGAATGGGATTGCAAATTCCTTGCAGTACCTGTCCAGCCAGCAATTTACACCAACTGCCCTAGACATCCATTCATTGCAAGAATCTACATATGATTGGGACCGCTCCCTTAGACCTAATTACATCTATGGCTGACTTGTACTTATCCAGCAGTTCTTGTCTCCTGCCCTTCTCAATATTATTTCCTCCAGCACCAAGATGGGCTTGTTCCCATTACCTGACATAATATTATCCAGCCTGTTGACTATGTCATCAACACCAGCTCCTGGGAAACACATTCTCTGTCTAACGTTCCTATCTCTGTTACAGAAAGTACGGTCCATATATCTTACCTGTGAGTCAACCACAACCAGAATGTTCTTATCTTGATTTGCAGGAGAGTTAGTGGTACCTAACTCCCCTCTTCCTGGAGAACAGAGAATCGATTTCCTACCTTCAGATCTTCTCTATTCAGCTTCCTTATCTTGATACTTCTACCTTTAGTAGAGACCACATTCCACTTGAAGCGGTTGCCACTCTTCAACTCACTCCACCCCTCACACACTCACTCCCAAATCCATCTAGGCGAATTTTCAGCCTCCTATTTTCGTTTTGGAGAAGTCGAACCTCCTCCTTCAACACTTTAACCCGAGATTCCAAAACACTACAACATGCCATGGCGCTCTAGAAGGTTCCACACTAATCCCTCAGACAGCTAGAAGAGGATGACCTTTCGTGACCACTGACCTCAGAGTACAGACCACTGACCTCAGCGTACTCTACCCTGATCTTACAAGCACATACTATCCTGCTGGATGCTTAAGATCTCAATCACTCAAAACTTCCTTTACCCCGTCCCTCCGACTCTTCCTGGGACAACCCTTGAACGCCTTTCTTTCACCCCAAATTTATGAATCCTCTTGTTCTTCCTATTCTGCCCCTTATTCTCTTTACAGGGAAATAAACATTTCAATTTCAATTCCGAAAATCACATCTGCCTTCTGAATTATATTCTTGGTAACCCCACATCCTTCTTTAATTTCTGCACTTTGAATTCTATGCATAATATTTACACCACACATAGAACACTACCTGCAGCCTCCTCCTCACTTCAACATTTAAAGCCCATGGTAACACTGTGTTGTATTCCCTTTTTTTAATGTCTATGTGTATTAACTTTCCTTCCACAGATGCTTCAACACCACTTACCTTTATCACCTCGTCTGTTATATGGGTAACTTTGTCTTTGACAGACCCATGCGCCAACATCTCCACTCCCAAATAGCAACCATGATGATAACTCCCACTTTTTATCTGATTCTTTATCTTTTTATCCCACACTTCTCCCCAACATCCTAGCATTCCCTCATATTTTTTTAACGGTACAACCTCATCCATAAACATGTTGAACAACCATAGTGACATCACACATCCCTGTCTAAGGCCTACTTTCAAATTAATTTCAAAATCCATAAATCCAGTTAACGTTTCCTTACCTTTAAGCATTGTTAAATTACATGCTGCAGTATAAACACTTGGTCATATATATATATATATATATATATATATATATATATATATATATATATATATATATATATATATATATATATATATATATATATATATATATATATATATATATATATATATATATATATATCCCCTACCTTCCAAAAATCCTCCTTGTTCCTGTGCAGTATTGTGTCACCCTTAACTCTAGCAATAATAATTCTACTGTATACTTTACCAGGTATACACAACAGATTCATTTCCCTATAATGCTTACATTCTCTTATTCCCTTTTCCCTCATATAAAGACATTATGCATGGTATGTGCCAATCCTTAGGTACCCTATTTTCATGCATATGACATGATGGCACTCTTCAAGTCACTTGTTCTATCTAGGCTGGAATATTGCTGCACACTAACAGCACCTTTCAAGGCAGGTGAAACTGATTACCTAGAAAGTGTACAGAGAACCTTCACGGCGCACATAACTGCTATAAAACACCTCAATTACTGGGAACACTTGAAGTTTTTCAACGTGTACTCCTAGAACACAGGCGGGAGTGATACATGATTATATACACTTTGAAAATCCTAGAGGGATTAGTACCAAACTTGCACACGAAAATCACTCCCTATGAAAGCAAAGGACTCGGCAGACGATGCAACATCCCCCCAATGAAAAGCAGGGGCGCCACTAGCACGATAGGAGACAACACAATAAGTGTCAGGGGCCCAAGACTGTTCAACTGCCTCCCAGCATACATATGGGGGATTACCAGGCACTGGACAGGCACCTAAAGCCAGTACCTGACCAGCCGGGCTGTGGCTCGTACGTCGGGTTGCGTGCGGCCAACAGTAACAGCCTGGTTGATCAGGGCTTGATCCACCATGAGGACTGATCACAGACCGGACCGCTGGGGCGTTGACCCCGGAAACCCTCTCCAGGTATACCACAGGTATACATTGAACGAAAGCTAGCCACTCCAAAACTACATCGTACATACTTGTAACATGTCTTAATCCCATCTGTCCTAGTCACTTTATTCCTCACATTCTAGCCGGTGCCTCATACATTACCTACACATTCACACCTGGTTCCTCCTCACACCTACAAGATCTTATATCACTCTGCCGAATGTTTGAAGTAAATGTCTTCCTTTCTTCATTATCATTGAACAGCTTCTCATAATATTCCAACCATCTTCTCAGCATCTTCCTCGTCCCATCTAACATCACTTCGTTTGAATTTTTAACTGTCAAGTCCATTTACTCGCTAAGCTTTTTCATCTAATTTTTTTCCCTCCAAAACTGCTTCATATTTTCAGCAAAATTTGCCGATAGTGTCTCATCCGCTCTTTCACTGATTCATCTTTTGCAATTTCTCGTCACTTCTTCTCTCTCTCTGTCTCTCTCTTCATGTATTCTGCCTTTGTGTATCGTTTCTAAATTGCTTAAAAACGCTCTCAAATGTTAACCTTTTTCTCGCTTACCGTCATCTTTCCTTAATCATTCCACCAATCATTTTTCTTCCTTCCCGCCCCAACCTTCCTCTACCCACAAACTTCTGCTGCACACTCTAGCACTGCATTCCTAAATCTACCCTTCACCACTTGTTATCTCTCTAGTCCATCTCTTCCCAAACATTTACTTTTAAGTTCGCTGTCTCCTTTTTTTAATTCATTCGCTTTCATTTCTATCTTAACCACTAATGTCATTCTCCTCTTCCTCCATCTACCTCATACGCTCAATGACGTTACAATTAAGTAATGATCCGACTTATCTGGCCCCCCTTTTAAATATATGCACATCCGGAAGTTTACTCAGCAATTATTTTTTCCCCATTAGCAACCACCCTCTTTCCTCTCAATTTTTGATCCAACAATCTGTCTTATCTTATGTTAAGTTTATTTTGTAATAATACTGGAAGAATTACCGGCAATATGTTAGGTAAAAGGACACATGAGAAATTAATGCGACATTTTATTGTGGCATTTTATTGTCAAGCCATAACGGCTTTACAAAGTTCATGGAGAGCGAAACGTTTTTACAATAAAATGTCGTATTAATTGCACTTGTGCCCTTCTACCTCACATAGGTTAATTTTATTGCTTTTATCTCCTTTACTTCCAGACACCCCAAGAGCATTTCAGCAAAGGATTTTTTCCCTCTCTTTCTTCCCTCCTTTTTCCATTATTGCTTCATTTCCCCTTTTCTTTATTTCCTTCTCCTGTCCCAGATCCTGAAACTTTCCTTCAGGTGCCTTTTCTTATTTAACTTTCCTTCCTCCAATACTTCTTTTATTATAATCTCGTTCACTTCACAGAGAACGTGCAACTTTCTTCCCAAGTCCTCTTCCAATTTGCATTTAAATCTGGCTAATATCTGGTTTTGCAATGGCCGGCCACACCATTCTCCTTCCACGTTGACTTTGGGATTCTCATTTCGTTCCTATTCAAGTTTTACTCAGGTACAAGAACTTCCAGTAATTGTAGATTGTACTGATGAACGTGAAGCCGTTAGTCCTGGCACTTATCTATATTATGGGACTAGTTAATTCTGTACAAACTAGTGAGTGGCAAATTGCCTTGGAAGCAGTGGTGTGTGTGTTTGTGTGTCTGTGTGTGTACTCACCTAATTGTGGTTGCAAGGGTCGATTCATAGCTCCTGGCACCGAGTCCTCACTGATCGCAATTAGGTCCACTTCCTCCTCCCTGAGCTTTATCATACCTCTTCTTGAAGCTATGTATGGTACCTGCCTCCACTACCTCACTTTCTGACGATTCTATAACTGAAGAAATACTTCCTAACATCCCTGTGACTCATCTGAGTCACATTGTATGTATGTATGTGTGTGTGTGTGTGTGTGTGTGTGTGTGTGTGTGTGTGTGTGTGTGTGTGTGTGTGTGTGTGTGTGTGTGTGTGTGTGTGTGTGTGTGTGTGTGTGTGTGTGTGTGTTTGTGTGTGTATGGATCATCCAGTGTTCATATATCCAGTGGTCGTATTATGTTTTGACAGACGTTTATTGCTCAAGTGGTTATTAGTGACTGGTCAATAACTTACCTTCCAGGAAGAGTTAGAAGTTGAGAGCCGCGGGAGAGCCAGCAAGGCCAGGGCTAGCAATCATATGAGGGACGATGCGTATAAGGACCCTTTCAACAAGTTGGCACATGACGTAAAGTGAGAAACCACTTGGACAGAAATAAAAAAAAAAACGAATCACAGGTAAAAAAGACATCAGTATATTTAGGCGTCAATCACATGGCAAAAGGAATTGTGACAGAGGTCGAAACATGCAGGTATCTCCATTCTGTACTTTATATTTAATATTAAGCCTGCGAATCTCAAACGAGAGAAAATAAGGGAAGATAACCAGTTTTTGGGATGACTTTAGTCCCAAATACGACTTAAAAAAAAGCGCTCTTACTGTCAGATGAAGAAAATACTGTAGTGTTTTCTACAGTACAGGAGCAGCCAGTTTCAGCAGTGTATGAATAATCAGCTAGAGGAACAGAAAACATAATAAGAGCCTAAAGTACTGATGGTAGAAGAAATACGAATCAGTTTATTAAGGAGGTAAATCAGTTTGACGACATCCATGTTTAATATCTGTCAATATGAAATATGAAGGCAAATTACATGAATCTTTGTTAAAAAAAAAATGAAATGTGGAAAAAATAATTTGATCATCAGATCTGGTTGAATTTAGGAAATTAAGGGTAAGCTAATGTGAAAAATAATAAAAGAATCGGCGATTCAGAAACATTTAAGATATTTTTTTAATGTCTGTTAAGAGTGAAATTCGTATGGGTGAGTCAGTGCAAGGAGGAGTTGAGGCTCGATTCTCTGTCCGGTGATCGTCAGAGTTCCTAATGAGGGAAAAACTTGACTAGAGTACGTAATTATCTTATTAGTTACATGTGTGTCTGTTTACCTGACAGTTCGTCAGACAAAACCCTTACATGTTATACAAGATGGGGCATCCTAGAAATCCTGAACGTACTAGCTACAGTGTTTAGACTAGGTGCAGTGTGTCTGGCGGGAGGGACGAGCAATTAGTCATAATTTGTCTGCACGTGGGCCACCAATTCATGTTACCTAATTATATTTAATGATTGGTATTTGTGCCGAGGAGGAATGTGACACTGTATTCAACATGTGTATGTACTCATCTGCATATACTCACCTATATGTAGTTACATTGGTCAAGTCATACCTCCTGGCCTCACTTCTCAACCTGCCACTTGCCAGAATCACTCTCTCGTAGCCTCGTGGTCCCTGTCTTACCTTAAAACTTTTTATGAAACCTGCCTCCACCACTTCGACATCATTCACTTCCTTACCACCCTGAGTATGAAGAAATACTTCCTGAGATCCCTGTGACTCATCTACATCTTTAACTTCCAGCTGTGCCCCAGAGTACCTGTTTCTCGCCTCTCAAACATCCTGTCCCTGGCTGCCTTATTAATTCCTCTGAGTATTTTGAATGTTGCTATCATATCTCCCCTAGTCCTTCTCTCCTTCAGGGGCCATTAGATTGAATACCTAGAGCCTCTCTACGTCGTTCATACCCATTGGCTGTGGAACTAGTCTCGTTGCATACTTCTGCACTGTTTTAACGCGTACTCACCTATTTGTGGCTGCAGGGATCGATTCACAGCTCTTGTGTGTGTGTGTGTGTATGTGTGTGTGTTTACGAAAGAGAGAGTGAGTGAGTGTGAGACTGTCATCTGCTCTCTTTCATTTCGTAGTACAAGAATTGACAGCATAAACCTATACAAATCAAACCTATACAGATTGAACCTATACAAATCAAAGCAATGCAAACTAATCAACCACTGCCCGCAGCTCATACCAACAACAATGAACCAACCAGATAAAAAAAATCCTGCATTATTACACGCAAAATTTTTCTCATTAATACCTTGATAGTTAATGTAATTTTTTTTATTTCATGATTCAAACTTGACAAAACCCGACATAATTACTTACAATGGAATTACTAGATAAAGATAACATGGAATTTTAAGTTTGATTATAATGCTGACAGATACAATATAATTTTTTTCCCGTGGACAAATAAATACGATAGGGTAAGAAAAATATGACCTGGATGCAAGAGTTGTATTATATGGGATATAAGAGTTGCATGGCTATTGTTGTTGTATCTTGAAAAGGTATACAATGGAGTGTGGATATTAGAATTACAACGTAGTTTGGTGTTCTACTGATACCTTGTACTTATTGCAAATAAGACATACTTAGGAAAACTTACTGAGAGTTTGGTAATACTGTCGAGGCTAGAGGCTTCAGAAAGGGACTGGATGTCATTCAGAGTGGGACTACATACCACTGGAGGACTGGGTACCAGTGATGGGAGTGGATAAATTTCAGGCGGTTTGGATTGCTTTCAGTGGTGAATTTGATACCATTTAGAGACGGATTGGATAGTATCGAATATAAACACCATGTAGAAAAACATTGGATACAGTTAGGAGAGGGGTACGACACCATCAGAGAGAAGGACTGGCTACATTATTAAGAAAATTAGATACAAAGGGAACATAGCACAGCAGGATGATGACAGATCAATACTAGCATGGTACGACTCTCACCCAACCATACAGACACAGGCAATCATTCTCACGAGCAAAGTCATTACAGCTCACACAATCATTCCCACTAACACGATCATTCCCACTTACACGATCATTCTCACTCACACAATGACTCCCACTCACACGATCATTCCCACAAAGTCATTCTCATTTACACCATCATTCTCCCCTCACACCCAAAAATTCCCACTCACATTTCAGTGTGTATTAGATCGGTGTCTTCTCCAATATAACACTACAGTACTGAACTAGGACAATGATTGGTTAGTGACGTTTTGTCTGGACGAGAAAAAGCTGGCTTTGAGGACAGCTTCATTTTCTCATTTATCTTTAATATTTAAAATATTAATGAGAAGTATGTCATTTGATTAAAACAATACTATTTTGCATATTAAACCCACACTTCACTCTTATTGTTTGGAAATTATATTTTTGAGATGTGGGATTTGTTTGGAAAATGTTCCAAATTATGGAAAGTGAGGCACCATACCACGATGCCTTCATCCCAGCCACCATATCTCAGGCCCAACAATAATTCCTCAGTCACAGTCACATACCTCAGTCCCAGCCACTATTTATTTATTTATTTATTTATTTATTTAGTAATTTTAGCATACATACAGAGGTACAAAAAAATACAGGTAAGAGCAGCATGCCAAAGCCACTTATATGCATAGCATTACGGGCTGGCTTAAAATTAACTTAAGATTAACTAAGCAATGATGTAATCAGTGATAAAACATTATTGTAAACAGATAACAATAAAGCACAAATGAGTATTACAAAGACAGGTCATATGGTTGCTTGCATTGCTGTACATTCAGTAGAATGGAGTATTCTGTTAGGTAGTGTATTTAAAAAAATAACAAAGTTAGATTGGGTCCTAGGTTAAACATTTGTGTGATATAATTGTGAGTAACATTTAGGATATACAATTTATAAGGTTCAGTTATTCAGTATTTATTTGGTTTTGAGTGAGTAAGTGATCTTTGAGAAGAGACTTGAATTTATAAACAGGTAGTGTTTCTTTTATATTTACAGGTAATGAATTCCAGATTTTAGGGCCTTTTATGTGCATTGAGTTTTTGCATAGCGTGAGATGGACACGAGGAACATCAAAGAGTGATCTGTGCCTTGTGTTATGGTCATGTGTTCTGTTGAGGTTGGCAAGGAGATGTTTGAGGGGAGGGTTAATATCAGAGTTCAGTGTTCTATGTATGTAATAGGTGCAGTAATAAGTATGGATGTTTTGTATGGTGAGTAGGTTGAGTGTTTTGAATATTGGTGGAGTGTGCTGCCTGTAGTGAGAATTTGTTATCATTCTAACTGCAGCCTTTTGTTGGGTAATTAGTGGTCTGAGATGGTTAATTGTTGTTGAGCCCCATGCACAAATTCCATAGGTGAGATAGGGGTAAATAAGAGAGTGATAAAGGGCCAGGAGGGCTGACTGTGGAACATAGTACCGTATCGTCGATAGTATGCCTACAGTCTTGGAAATTTTCTTAGAAATTTGTTGTATATGTGTATGAAATTTGAGTCTATTATCAAGGTGGATTCCTAAGAATTTTCCCTCTGTTAGCTTTGTGATAGGTGATCTGTTTATCGTTATGTTAAGAGGTACATCTGTAGCTCTGTTTCCAAACTGAATGAAGTAGGTTTTGTCAATGTTTAGTGTAAGTTTGTTAGTCCTCATCCAGGTAGATATTTTCTGTAATTCGGTGTTTACAGTATTGGCTACCGTGACTGGGCTCGGGTGAGATAAGACGTATGTAGTGTCATCTGCAAAAAGTGTGGGTTTGAGTAATTGCATAGCATTTGGTAGGTCATTTGTGTATAGGAGAAAGAGAAGAGGGCCAAGGACACTTCCCTGTGGGACACCAACTGTAATTGGTTGAGCGGAAGAGCTTGCCCCATTTGCGTACACATATTGGCTTCTGTTGCTGAGGTAAGACTTGAGGTAGTTGAGGGAGTGCCCTCTAATACCATAGTGTGACAATTTTACGTGGAGCAAGTCATGGTCAACTGTATCAAAAGCTTTACGTAAGTCAATGAAGATCCCCAGTGGGACTTCTTTTTTCTCTATTGCAGTGTATATATGTTCTAGCATGTGTATAATAGCATCATTAGTATTTTTATTAGGCCTGAATCCAAATTGGCAGGGGTTGAGAATGTTTTGGGAGATGAGGTAGGAGTAGATTCGTTTATGAATTAATTTTTCGAAGATTTTTGAGAGAGGGTGTAAATTGGATATTGGCCTATAGTTATTCAACTCTGTTTGGTCTCCTCCTTTATGGATCGGGGTGACCCTTGCTATTTTGAGAGCTGTAGGGAAGGTGGAGGATTCAATGGATTTGTTAAAGAGTGTTGCAATGATTGGTTATAGTACTTGTGACACTTTTTTGTATATAAAGGGTGGTAAGGTATTTAAATCTCCTGCCTTGTTTTTTAGTGCGTTGATAATAAGGGAGACTTCGTATGGGTTAGTCGGAGCTAGGAACAGTGTGTTAGGTAGTTGCCAGTGAGGTAGTCATTTGGTGGGGTATCTGAGCTTGGGATTTTATTGGCAAGGTTTTGTCCTATAGTGGAGAAGAAATCATTGAGTCTGTTTGCTGTTTCTGTTGGTGGGAGTTGGGGTTCATCTGATTTTGCTAATTTTATTTCGCTATTTCGTGATATCTTTTTTGTTTCCAGAATTTCTGATAGGGTCTTCCAGGTCTTTTTTTATATCACCTCGTAAGTTGGATAATCTGTTCTCATAATACAATTTTTTTGCCCTTCTTATCAAGCTGGTTAGGATTGACGAGTAACGTTTTGTTTGGTCTCTGGTTATGTGACCCATTCTGTACAGTTTTTCATATCGGTGTTTTGTATTTATGGATTTGAGAATGCTGGGTGTTAGCCAGGGACTATTCAGTCTCTTAGCTGTCATCTGTTTAGTTTTTTTAGGGCAGTGCTTGTTATAGAGGTATTGGGTCTTTTTTAGAAAATTATTAAAACATTCGTCAATATCTGTATAGATTTCTAGCTCAGTGTGCCAGTCAATGTTTGTTACTGCTGTTGTGAAGTTATTAATGGCTGCCTCATTGTGAAGTCTGAAGGTGACTTTAGTAGTGTCTTGGGGTATTTTACCAAGAGTTGTTATGAGGAAAGTAGGGTAGTGGTCTGTGGTATTATCTGTAATTATGCCTGATTTTAAAGGGGATATGGTGTTGGTCCAGATGTGGTCAAGTAGGGAAACACTAGTCTCTGTAACTCTTGTAGGTTTTGTTACTGTTGGTAGCAACATGCAGTTACTCATTGTGTTTGTGAATTCAGTAACGTGTGGGTCCTGGTCTTGCAGGAGATTTATATTGAAGTCACCTGAGAGTAGTAAGTGATCTTTGTTCATGCGTGCATCAGTTATCGTACTTCCTAGGTTTTGACTAAATTGGCTAATGTTTGATTGTGGAACTCTGTAGATGTTTATCACTGTGAGAGGTTTTTGTAGGTATTTGGATTTGAATTTAGCTATTATATATTCCCCATGTTCATCCCTTGTGCAAGTATTAGTGATACCTCCCTTAGTCACCATACCTCCCTCTCAGCCACCATACCTCCCTCCCAGGTACCATATACCTCAGTCCCAGCCACTATACCTCCCCCTCAGCCACAATAACTCCATCGCAGTGACTATACCTCTCTCTCAGCCACCATACCTCCCTCCCAGCCACCATACCTTCCTCCTAGCCACCATACCTCCCTATCAGGTACCATTCCTCCATCCCAGCCTTCATACCTCCCTCCCAGGTACCATTCCTCCATCCCAGCCACCAAACCTCCCTCTCAGGTACCATACCTCCCTACAAGCCACCATACCTCCCTCCCAGGTACCATTCCTCCCTCCCAGCCACCATACCTCCCTCTCAGGTACCATACCTCCCTACAAGCCAGCATACCTCCCACCCAGCCACCATACCTCCCTTCTAGGTACCATTCCTCCATCCCAGCCACCATACCTCTCTCTCAGGTACCATACCTCCCTCCAAGGTACCATACCTCTTTCCCAGCCACCATACCTTCCTCCCAGCCACCATACCTCCCTCCCTGCCACAATACCTTCCTCTCAGGTACCATACCTCCCTCCAAGGTACCATACCTCTTTCTCAGCCACCATACCTCTCTCCCAGGAGCCGTATCTTCCTCCAAGCCACCATACCTACTTCTCAGCCCCTATACCTCCATCCAAGCCACCATACCTCTCTCTTTGCTAGCATACCTTCCTCCCAGCCACCATACCTTCTCTCTACCACCATACCTCCCTCCCAGTCACTATACCTCCCTCCCAGCCACCATAACTCCCTCCCAGCCACCATAACTCCCTCCCAGCTACCATATCTTTCTCCGAGTCATCATATCTTCCTCCCAGTCACCATACCTCTGTCCCAGCCAGTATACTTCCTCCAACCCACCATACCTCCTTCAGTGCCACCATACCTTCCTCCCTTGAGAGAGAGAGAGAGAGAGAGAGAGAGAGAGAGAGAGAGAGAGAGAGAGAGAGAGAGAGAGAGAGAGAGAGAGAGAGAGAGAGAGAGAGAGAGAGAGAGAGAGAGAGAGAGAGAGAGAGAGAGAGAGAGAAACAGAGACAGAGACAGAAAGAGAGAGAGAGAAAGAGAGAGAAGGAGAGAGAGCAAGCAAGCAAGCATTTACCGTTTAAGAATTAATAACCGTCATGTACACCATAGGCTTTAAGCCCCATCAACAAAGCAACCATAATGCGACTTTTAAAATGTTTAATAACGTAAGAATATGATAGCATAATTATGTTCGAGCGCAATAATTGAATAAAAGGTCGCAATCTAATAATGTTTCCCGAGCATCCTCTAAATATTCTGGTATGTATACTTCATTCAATGTATATGCACTGAGTAGCAACGTGTATATACTAACATATATACACCCTCTGGTGCATTCATATTTACTGAACACCTTCCTTTATACATATATATAATATATATATATATATATATCTATATATATATATATATATATATATATATATATATATATATATATATATATATATATATATGTATATATATATATATATATATATATATACATATACATATATAATATATATATATATATATAGATATATATATATATATATATATATATATATATATATATATATATATATATATATATATATATATATATATATATATATATATATATATATATATGTATATGTATATATGTCGTGCCGAATATGTAAAACTGGTCAATTAGCAAGAACTCATTTAAAATTAAGTCCTTTCTGAAATTTTCTCTTATACGTTTAAAGATATATTTTTTCATTAATGTTAATGTAAATATTTATAATTTTGCACCAAAAGGAACTTAGAAAACTTACCTAACCTTATTATAACATGAACAATTTATTTTAGCCTAACCCAACTAAATATATTTTAGATTTGTTTAAAATAATTTAATACTAAACAAACACAGTGAAATATATTTTTTTTCGTTAGGTTCAGAATGATTTTGGCGAAATTATTGCATACACAAATTTTCACTTGTCCTATATGGCAAGATGAGCGTTGCTATTTAAGCCAAGATCACAAGTTCTGCTTTATTCGGTACGACATATATATATATATATATATATATATATATATATATATATATATATATATATATATATATATATATAATATATATATATATATATATATATATATATATATATATATATATATATATATATATATAAAATGTCGTGGCTAATAAGTAATCGATTTTGGCTTAAATAGCAACGCTCTTCTTACTGAATAAGGCAAGCCAAAATATGTGCATGCCATAATTTCGCAAAAATCATTATTATAAACTTATCTAAAATATATTTTGCTGGATTAGGCTAAATTAAATTGCGCTTGTTATAATAAGGTTATGTAAGTTTTCTAAGGTTCTTTTGGCACAAAATTATTAATTTTTACATTAAGTTAAATTGATAAAAAATATATCATTAAACGTATAAGAAAAATTTTTAGAAAGGACTTAATTTTAAATCAGTTGTTGCTAATCGACCAATTTTACCTATTCGACACATATATTTAATTCTCTATTTTTGGGATTAATATATCCTTGTGATACTGATAGGATTTACATTTCATAAAGGAGCCAACTAATGCTTAAGTGCCTGCTCTAAATTTGCTCCTTTCAGGCCCTGAATTCACTTCTTACAGGCTCTAAATCCACTGGTTTCAGGCTCTAAATTCACTATCATGCCCTCATTAAACTACTTCCTGGCCCTGAATCCACTACTTTCAGGCCCTGTGTATACTACTTTCATTTACTAAGTTTACTAATTCAGGCATTAAATACACTATTTCAAACCCTTAATTCACAACTTTAAGGCCCTAAGTCCTCTTCTTTCAGGTCCTTAATCCACTACTGTCAGGTACTAAACCCACTACTTTTAGGCCCTGAATGTACTGCTTTCCGGCCTTGAATTCACTATTTTCACCCCGAAATTCATTAATTTTAGCCTCTACAACCTTCAATTTCAGGTCAGGGCAGCCTTGAACAAGGGAGAATCCAGTGATGCTCCCATACTGAGTGGTCAGGGTGGCCCGGACAAGGAAGAAGCCAGGTACGCACCACTGGTGAGTGGTTAGGGAAGCTCTGAAGAAGGGAGAAGCCAGGTACGCACCACTGGTGAGTGGTCAGGGCAACCCTGAACAAGGGAGAAGGCAGGTACGCACCACTGGCGAGTGGTCAGGGCAAACCTGAACAAGGGAGAAGCCAGGTACGCACCACTGGTGAGTGGTCAGGGCAACCCTGAACAAGGGAGAAGGCAGGTACGCACAACAACCACTTTCCTCAATTGAAAGTGAAAATATTGGTCACCCCATTTGTGTTTCTGATTTTACGGCTCCGTGCTTGAGGTCTGAGCAGCCAGTTCTGTAGAGAGGGAGAGAGAGAGGCAGAGAGATAGGGATAGACAGAGAGAGAGAGACAGAGAGAGAGACAGAGAGAGGTCCTACAATCATAAGATTTGCTTCAAAGAATCGTAGATAACCAAAAGAGGTGTACATCAATGGTAATGTAGCTCAACTGATGCTGACACTATTGTCAAGGCCTTGAATACTCACATGATAATAACCCATCAACAAATACCTGACAGAAATCTGTCAGCAGTTGGGCTCCATAGGCAGATAAGAGCCCAAAACACTGCATCTGAAAATTCCAATGCAACTTCTTTGTCCACTGTAGAGGGAAAAGATCCATTACCCAGCAACGAAGAAACCTTAAGATCTGTTATCTCTCCTCCTACACCTGACAGTGCACCAGCCATCACTGCTCCAACACCTGCCGGTATACCTGGCAGCAGTGCTCCATCTGCTAGGTGTACCGGCAGATGGAGCATTAAGTCAGGTTTTTCTCCACCAGAAACTGATACAGCTAATAATCAGGCTACCAACACTGCACCTAACAAGTGCTGAGAGGGCGTGGAAGAGGTCGTGGTAGAGAAAGAGGTACCCATCTACAACCGTCTCATCTTCCACCAACAGTCTCACGAAAACGTCCACCAGGTACATAATTACCAGGATCTCCAGTAGCAGGCCATATAGATAAATTAGCTGTTGAATCAGCAGCAAAACACAATAGATGTAGGAAATAGATACCACCCTCCTAGGCAGTGCTTCCGCTATCACTGGAGGGGCACATCACTAACACCACTGCGAGATACCAGGTTCAATTACTGCCACAAAAGGGTACATCAAGAAGATCAATGTCGTAGAAAAAAAAGAATTTGACAGACAGGATCACCAGTTCGTTAGAGATTTATTCTCGGAACAAACCACTTCCCAGTGAGAAGTGAGCTTCTACACAACAAGACGGGCAGCAAACAGCAACTACACTCTGGCTGTACCCTTCTTAAGAACATCACTACACTTGAGATCATTTATTCCTCGAGTCTGGAACATGTTCGTACAGCATAACGACATCAACGAAATAAATTCAGTTGACCAAATGAAATCGATGTTCCACAGACAGCTCCAGCTGTCTTAGCTTGTAAATAAAGTTAGCAACCCTTACCCTAACTGTGCAAACCTGTGTAAACAAGAGAGAGAGAGAGAGAGAGAGAGAGAGAGAGAGAGAGAGAGAGAGAGAGAGAGAGAGAGAGAGAGAGAGAGAGAGAGAGAGAGAGAGAGAGAGAGAGGAGATAGATGAGAGAGAGAGAGAGAGAGAGAGAGAGAGAGAGAGAGAGAGAGAGAGAGAGAGAGAGAGAGAGAGAGAGAGAGAGAGAGAGAGAGAGAGAGAGAGAGAGAGAGAGAGAGAGAGAGAGAGAGAGAGAGAGAGAGAGAGACAGAGAGAGAGAGAGAGAGAGAGAGAGAGAGAGAGAGAGAGAGAGAGAGAGACCCTTTGTGTAATTTAAAAAGCGAGTCTTAAAATCAAATCAAAATGTTTATTTCCTTGTAAACTTAAAATGTGTGGTTTACATGTTGTATGATAATAATTATAAAGAAGGCCACTTGGATGCCTAGGTATTGTGTGTGGGAAGGAGGTGGGAGAGAGAGATGGTGACTCTCTAACTTGGTACTGTCACCAGCATGTTAGTGTTGGGTGACACGCCTCATACTGTATCAAATGATGTTAATTATAAAATAAACTCACCCCGTCAACCTCTCTCTCTCTCTCGCTGGCTCTATATATCTACATTTCTCTCGTCCTTCTCTTGGTCTCCCTCTTCATCTCCCTCTCCTTCCTCCCTGCAATACTGGGTTACCTTCCTTTAAGGGGTGTCTGCCTCTTCTCTGAGAGGGGCACTACTATCCCAGCTGAGTTCATCTTTAGGTATAAATGGTAGAGATATTTCCCCTTTGGTCTAAATTTACGAATATGAATTGTGAAATGTGACAAACACTTTAAACAGTTTTAGTTTCTTCGTGATTATGAAGAATATACCTAGCTGGATTAATCTTATTGTAGCTAGCTGGCCCAGTGGCTAAATAGTCGGTCTGGGGTTTTGTGACTGTGATCGCGGGCTGTAACACCCCCCCTTGGTATGGTTTAGTAACACTGGCGTTAGATGTTACCACTTTACATAGAGAAGCATTGTGGCAAGCTATAACGGCTTGACAAAGCTCCTGGAGAGCGAAACGTTGCCACAATAAAATGTCGTATTAGTTGCACTTGTCTATTTTTACCTAACATTATGTCGGTAATTCTACCAACATTATTGCAGCTTGCCACAATGCATCTCTGTGTAAGGTGGCATCATCTAACGCCAGTGTTACTGTTGGGTAGAGATCACCTGGTCTAGGTTCTGGATACACTAGTACGACTTCCTGACTTCAATGGTGTGGTGTTGGTGAATGATGTCCTTAGTGGCAATTGTGCCTATTTACCTAACATTGTGACAGGCCTGCTGGCGCA
>NC_091313.1:7042145-7069645 GCF_038502225.1 Cherax quadricarinatus | reverse complement strand
CAACTTCATATCATCAAAAAGTCCTACTGAGCGAGGAACGTTATGGAAGTGAAAGCTTGTCCTGCACCTTGTCTTTTCATCAGTATTCAGGTCCATTGATTGGTGTTCGCTACACTGTCAACATTGTATCCCAGTGTATGTACGCTGAGAATTTAATCCCTGTTTTAGGGCCTTAAGTATTGTTAATGTTAGTGTAGAGATGATCTGCAGCCTTAACGTCTTCGTGAGAGATCATTAGTAATTACCTCGAGTACACAAAACAGTTTTGCTACGAATAAAGTTGACACAATGATATATTTCACAGTTATTTTTATTATTTTGGTCAAGGGGAAATAATAAAGCCTGTGAGATGGCAGATTATCATGTTTGACCCGAGGAAGGAGCGTAGTTGTGTTTACGTTAAGAAGCTGCGGCACAGGAAGCCAACCCATACTTCTTCCTTTCTGTCGAAAAATTAAAATGTATCACATTTATAAGACGCAGAATGGAAATGGATTAATTAACAGACTCGATCAATCTCCTTACAATGCTCTCTTATTGAAACAAATATAATGCGAGAAATTATCAAATTTATGTTGCTAAATAATGAAGTTTTAAACTCAGATTTAAAAACGAATTTCAGATATACTCGTCACAGTGCGTATCATCATGACATGAATAAAAAAATAGACACAAGAAAATTTAGAATTTGTAATATGTAAAAACCACAGTAATATAACAACAGGCGAACTGTTTTAAAAACAAACAGAACTAGAGTTTATCTACTATTTAAAATGCATTTTTAGGGCTTTATTACCAACAAACAAATAAATAATGTCATTAAAATCATTTTTCTTGCCAAACGAACTTCCACTGACGAAACACCTAAATTATGACACAGATGATCTTGGTACATTTTTTTTTTAATTTTCCCAGAGTACTGAAAGTGCGTCCTACGTCTGCAGCCGTAACGGCAAGAGTGCAAAATATTCTCGGTACAGTGAATACACTCGGAAATAGAGCATTAAGATTTCATAGATATAAACTGTCAGGTAACTGAAATAGTGGTAAGTGTTTTTTCCAGATTTGCCGAATGAATTCTTTTGAACTGCTGTAATTCCTCTACTAGACCCTCGGACACGTCTACGCAGAATTTATAACAGAATTCGAGCTTTGTCTTTTAAATCATCGACACTCATTGATGAATATGACACGTGTGCAATTTTGATAATTTCAGAAACGTTTCACCTTCAAAGGTGTCTATAACTGGCGACTGCAAAAGCAGTGGAGAAGTAAGGATGTCGTCAGTCACTCAGCCTCGTGGTAAATGTTTTGAGGTGATCTGTTGTCTTTGACAAGCGTCCAAATCGTTAGTCTCAATCAATGTGAAGCTGAAACAAGAGAATTGTTACGTTTTTAAGAATCAGAAGTGAGGTGTGGAATGGAGATGGCGTCACAGGAGGTGGGGGTTCATCTAGAATAAAAATATGAGAATTGAGACCTGTAGCCATATTCCATGCCAGGCAGGTCCCTCTCAAATCCAGCCCTTCTCACTCGTAATTAGTGGTTGAGCAGTACAGTTGTGGAAGATGTCCTCTCTGCCAAGATGTATAAGTGTCTTCTCCATCAACTTCTCAGTAATGTATAACATTACAACATCGACACTCATTACAGGCAATGTGACTACAGATCTCTTACCGCTTCATATCTTCTTGCATTGTTCAAAAAAAAAAAAAACTATCTGAA
This sequence comes from Cherax quadricarinatus, assembly GCF_038502225.1. Classification (NCBI taxonomy): domain Eukaryota; kingdom Metazoa; phylum Arthropoda; class Malacostraca; order Decapoda; family Parastacidae; genus Cherax; species Cherax quadricarinatus. The sequence continues at coordinate 7,067,920 of NC_091313.1, read as the reverse complement.
AAAACAAGGAATTATTAGTCACGAATTTATTTTTAGATCACGCTTCTGCCATTTTCTCTCCATATATTTAGTCTGAGAACCTCTTTCTAACTTGTCGTTTTTCTTTTTCAGACACTGAGGCTATAATACCAACGTTTTCAGCAACACCATTACTTTCTGGAAACTTAATATCCCAATCATTTCTTAAAAAAACAAGATCTTCCATCAGCCTTGCCAAATTTTCACCTTTCTATTGTTGAACTTCTGACGTAAAGACTTTTGTTTCTGTAGTCAATGGTTCTTAAACCTTTCGGCCAAACTGAAGTCATAAAGACAAACTCGAAGGATTTCTTATAGATAAAAAAATCCTGCAAATCCGAATAAGCCTCGCTAGATAATTTCAGATACTTCAGGATTTCATTTGCTTTTATTAATTATTTAAGCTGAGCAGCTGACCAACGTGTATCACATACATTACGTAAGGAACAACTTGTAATCTTGGTTATTTGTGCACTGGTCGCCGTTGCCCAGCGGTGAGAGTAGCCACTCTCATTGCTGAGGTCCATGCATTAATCCCTGGTCTTGGTTATTTTTATAAAATATATAAATCAGCGTCTCCTTCTGCCTCTCCCTCCCTGACTACGCTCCTGTTAAGAACCTTTGACTTTGTTGTATCATTGTATGACATCATGGAGTGTTGCACTAAGCATGCAAACATGCCATGAGTGACATACTAGTACAGTACCATGAATGTCACACTAGTATAATACCATGACTGTCATACTAGTACAATACCATGAATGTCACACTAGTATAATACCATGACTGTCATACTAGTACAATACCATGAATGTCACACTAGTATAATACCATGACTGTCATACTAGTACAGTACCATGAATGTCACACTAGTATAATACCATGACTGTCATACTAGTACAATACCATGAATGTCTCACTAGTATAATACCATGACTGTTTACACTGTTACACTAGTACAGTACCACGGCTGTCACGCTAGTACAGTACCATGACTGTCACGCTAGTACAGTACCATGACTGTCACGCTAGTACAGTACCATGACTGTTACTCTAGTACAGTACCATGACTGTTACACTAGTACAGTACAATGACTGTTGCACTAGTACAGTACCATGACTGTTACACTAGTACAGTACCATGACTGTTACTCTAGTACAGTACCATGACTGTTGCACTAGTACAGAACCATGACTGTTGCACTAGTACAGTACCATGACTGTTGCACTAGTACAGTACCATGACTGTTACACTAGTACAGTACCATGAACCATGACTGTTACACTAATACAGTACCATGAACCATGACTGTTACTCTAGTACAGTACCATGACTGTTACACTAGTACAGTACCATGAATGTTACACTAGTACAGTACCATGAACCATAACTGTTACACTAATAAAGTATCATAAACCATGACTGTTACTCTAGTACAGAACCATGACTGTGACACTAGTACAGTACCATGACTGTTACACTAGTACAGTAACATGAACCATGACTGTTACACTAGTACAGTACCATGACTGTTACACTAGTACAGTACCATGACTGTTACACTAGTACAGTACCATGAATGTCACACTAGTATAATACCATGACTGTCATACTAGTACAGTACCATGAATGTCACACTAGTATAATACCATGACTGTCATACTAGTACAATACCATGAATGTCTCACTAGTATAATACCATGACTGTTTACACTGTTACACTAGTACAGTACCAAGGCTGTCACGCTAGTACAGTACCATGACTGTCACGCTAGTACAGTACCATGACTGTCACGCTAGTACAGTACCATGACTGTTACTCTAGTACAGTACCATGACTGTTACACTAGTACAGTACCATGACTGTTGCACTAGTACAGTACCATGACTGTTACACTAGTACAGTACCATGACTGTTACTCTAGTACAGTACCATGACTGTTGCACTAGTACAGAACCATGACTGTTACACTAGTACAGTACCATGACTGTTGCACTAGTACAGTACCATGACTGTTGCACTAGTACAGTACCATGACTGTTGCACTAGTACAGTACCATGACTGTTACTCTAGTACAGTACCATGACTGTTGCACTAGTACAGAACCATGACTGTTACACTAGTACAGTACCATGACTGTTGCACTAGTACAGTACCATGACTGTTGCACTAGTACAGTACCATGACTGTTGCACTAGTACAGTACCATGACTGTTACACTAGTACAGTACCATGAACCATGACTGTTACACTAATACAGTACCATGAACCATGACTGTTACTCTAGTACAGTACCATGACTGTTACACTAGTACAGTACCATGACTGTTACACTAGTACAGTACCATGACTGTTACACTAGTACAGTACCATGACTGTTACACTAGTACAGTACCATGACTGTTACACTAGTACAGTACCATGACTGTTACACTAGTACAGTACCATGACTGTTACACTAGTACAGTACCATGACTGTTACACTAGTACAGTACCATGACTGTTACACTAGTACAGTACCATGACTGTTACACTAGTACAGTACCATGACTGTTACTCTAGTACAGTACCATGACTGTTGCACTAATACAGTACCATGACTGTTACACTAGAACAGTACCATGACTGTTACTCTAGTACAGTACCATGACTCTTGCACTAGTACAGTACCATGACTGTTGCACTAGTACAGTACCATGACTGTTACTCTAGTACAGTACCATGACTGTCACACTAGTACAGTACCATGACTGTTACACTAGTACAGTACCATGACTGTCGCATTAGTACAGTACCATGACTGTTGCACTAGTACAGTACCATGACTGTTACTCTAGTACAGTACCATGACTGTCACACTAGTACAGTACCATGACTGTTACACTAGTACAGTACCATGACTGTCACATTAGTACAGTACCATGACTGTTGCACTAGTACAGTACCATGACTGTTACACTAGTACAGTACCATGACTGTTACACTAGTACAGTACCATGACTGTCACATTAGTACAGTACCATGACTGTTGCACTAGTACAGTACCATGACTGTTACACTAGTACAGTACCATGACTGTTACACTAGTACAGTACCATGACTGTTACACTAGTACAGTACCATGACTGTTGCACTAGTACAGTACAATGAACCATGACTGTTGCTCTAGCACAGTACCATGACTGTTACTCTAGTACAGTACCATGACTGTTACACTAGTACAGTACCATGACTGTTACACTAGTACAGTACCATGACTGCTACACTAGTACAGTGCCATGAACCATGACTGTCACGCTAGTACAGTACCATGACTGTTACACTAGTACAGTACCATGACTGTTACACTAGTACAGAACCATGACTTACACTAGTACAGTACCATGACTGTTACACTAATACAGTACCATGACTGTTACACTAGTACAGTACCATGACTGTTACACTAGTACAGTACCATGGCTGTTGCACTAGTACAGTACTATGAACCATGACTGTTACACTAGTACAGTACCATGACTGTTACACTAGTACAGTACCATGACTGTTACACTAGTACAGTACCATGACTGTTACACTAGTACAGTACCCTGACTGTTACACTAGTACAGTACCATGACTGTTACCCTAGTGCAGTACCATGACTGTTACACTAGTACAGTACCATGACTGTTACACTAGTACAGTATCATGACTGTTACACTAGTACAGTACCATGAACCATGACTGTTACTCTAGTACAGTACCATGACTGTTACACTAGTACAGTACCATGAACCATGATTGTTACTCTAGTAGAGTACCATGACTGTTACAATAGTACAGTACCATGAACCATGACTGTTACACTAGTACAGTACCATGACTGTTGCACTAGTACAGTACCATGACTGTTACACTAGTACAGCACCATGAACCATGACTGTTACACTAGTACAGTACCATGACTGTTACACTAGTACAGTACCATGACTATTACTCTAGTACAGTACCATGAACCATGACTGTTACACTAGTACAGTACCATGACTGTTACACTAGTACAGTACCATGATTGTTACACTAGTACAGTACCATGACTGTTACTCTAGCACAGTACCATGACTGTTACTCTAGTACAGTACCATGACTGTTACACTAGTACAGTACCATGACTGTTACTCTAGTACAGTACCATGACTGTTGCACTAGTACAGTACCATGACTGTTACACTAGTACAGCACCATGACTGTTACACTAGTACAGTACCAAGACTGTTACTCCAGTACAGTACCATGACTGTTACACTAGTGCAGTACCATGACTGTTACACTAGTACAGTACCCTGACTGTTACACTAGTACAGTACCATGACTGTTACACTAGTACAGTACCATGAACCATGACTGTTACTCTAGTACAGTACCATGACTTACACTAGTACAGTACCATGACTGTTACACTAGTACAGTACCATGACTGTTACACTAGTACAGTACCATGAACCATGACTGTTACACTAGTACAGTACCATGACTGTTACTCTAGTACAGTACGATGACTGTCACACTAGTACAGTACCATGACTGTTACACTAGTACAGTACCATGACTGTCGCATTAGTACAGTACCATGACCGTTGCACTAGTACAGTACCATGACTGTTACTCTAGTACAGTACCATGACTGTCACACTAGTACAGTACCATGACTGTTACACTAGTACAGTACCATGACTGTCACATTAGTACAGTACCATGACTGTTGCACTAGTACAGTACCATGACTGTTACTCTAGTACAGTACCATGACTGTTACACTAGTACAGTACCATGACTGTTACACTAGTACAGTATCATGACTGTCACATTAGTACAGTACCATGACTGTTGCACTAGTACAGTACCATGACTGTTGCACTAGTACAGTACCATGACTTACACTAGTACAGTACCATGACTGTTACACTAGTACAGTACCATGACTGTTACACTAGTACAGTACCATGACTGTTACACTAGTACAGTACCATGACTGTTACTCTAGTACAGTACCATGACTGTCACACTAGCACAGTACCATGACTGTTACACTAGTACAGTACCATGACTGTCGCATTAGTACAGTACCATGACTGTTGCACTAGTACAGCACCATGACTGTTACTCTAGTACAGTACCATGACTGTCACACTAGTACAGTACCATGACTGTTACACTAGTACAGTACCATGACTGTCACGCTAGAACAGTACCATGACTGTTACTCTAGTACAGTACCATGACTGTTACACTAGTACAGTACCATGACTGTTGCACTAGTACAGTACCATGACTGTTACACTAGTACAGCACCATGACTGTTACTCTAGTACAGTACCATGACTGTTGCACTAGTACAGAACCATGACTGTTGCACTAGTACAGTACCATGACTGTTGCACTAGTACAGTACCATGACTGTTATACTAGTACAGTACCATGAACCATGACTGTTACACTAATACAGTACCATGAACCATGACTGTTACTCTAGTACAGTACCATGACTGTTACACTAGTACAGTACCATGACTGTTACACTAGTACAGTACCATGAACCATGACTGTTACACTAATAAAGTATCATAAACCATGACTGTTACTCTAGTACAGAACCATGACTGTTACACTAGTACAGTACCATGACTGTTACACTAGTACAGTAACATGAACCATGACTGTTACACTAGTACAGTACCATGACTGTTACACTAGTACAGTACCATGACTGTTACACTAGTACAGTACCATGAATGTCACACTAGTATAATACCATGACTGTCATACTAGTACAGTACCATGAATGTCACACTAGTATAATACCATGACTGTCATACTAGTACAATACCATGAATGTCTCACTAGTATAATACCATGACTGTTTACACTGTTACACTAGTACAGTACCACGGCTGTCACGCTAGTACAGTACCATGACTGTCACGCTAGTACAGTACCATGACTGTCACGCTAGTACAGTACCATGACTGTTACTCTAGTACAGTACCATGACTGTTACACTAGTACAGTACCATGACTGTTACTCTAGTACAGTACCATGACTGTTGCACTAGTACAGAACCATGACTGTTACACTAGTACAGTACCATGACTGTTGCACTAGTACAGTACCATGACTGTTGGACTAGTACAGTACCATGACTGTTGCACTAGTACAGTACCATGACTCTTACTCTAGTACAGTACCATGACTGTTGCACTAGTACAGAACCATGACTGTTACACTAGTACAGTACCATGACTGTTGCACTAGTACAGTACCATGACTGTTGCACTAGTACAGTACCATGACTGTTGTACACTGTTACACTAGTACAGTACCATGAACCATCACTGTTACACTAATACAGTACCATGACTGTTGCACTAGTACACTAGTACCATGACTGTTACACTAGTACAGTACCATGACTGTTACACTAGTACAGTACCATGACTGTTACACAAGTACAGTACCATGACTGTTACACTAGTACAGTACCATGACTGTTACACTAGTACAGTAACATGAACCATGACTGTTACACTAGTACAGTACCATGACTGTTACACTAGTACAGTACCATGACTGTTACACTAGTACAGTACCATGAATGTCACACTAGTATAATACCATGACTGTCATACTAGTACAGTACCATGAATGTCACACTAGTATAATACCATGACTGTCATACTAGTACAATACCATGAATGTCTCACTAGTATAATACCATGACTGTTTACACTGTTACACTAGTACAGTACCACGGCTGTCACGCTAGTACAGTACCATGACTGTCACGCTAGTACAGTACATGACTGTCACGCTAGTACAGTACTAGTACAGTACCATGACTGTTACACTAGTACAGTACCATGACTGTTACAGTACAGTAGTACAGTACCATGACTGTTACACTAGTACAGTACCATGTTACACTACCATGACTACAGTACCATGACTGTTGCACTAGTACAGTGACTCTTACTCTAGTACAGTACCATGACTAGTACAGTACCATGACTGTTACACTAGTACAGTACCATGACTGTTACACTAGTACAGTACCATGACTGTTACACTAGTACAGTACCATGACTGTTACACTAGTACAGTACCATGACTGTTACACTAGTACAGTACCATGACTGTTACACTAGTACAGTACCATGACTGTTACACTAGTACAGTACCATGACTGTTACTCTAGTACAGTACCATGACTAGTACAGTTGCACTAATACAGTACCATGACTGTTACACTAGAACAGTACCATGACTGTTACTCTAGTACAGTACCATGACTCTTGCACTAGTACAGTACCATGACTGTTGCACTAGTACAGTACCATGACTGTTACTCTAGTACAGTACCATGACTGTCACACTAGTACAGTACCATGACTGTTACACTAGTACAGTACCATGACTGTCCCATTAGTACAGTACCATGACTGTTGCACTAGTACAGTACCATGACTGTTACTCTAGTACAGTACCATGACTGTCACACTAGTACAGTACCATGACTGTTACACTAGTACAGTACCATGACTGTCACATTAGTACAGTACCATGACTGTTGCACTAGTACAGTACCATGACTGTTACACTAGTACAGTACCATGACTGTTACACTAGTACAGTACCATGACTGTCACATTAGTACACTACCATGACTGTTGCACTAGTACAGTACCATGACTGTTACACTAGTACAGTACCATGACTGTTACACTAGTACAGTACCATGACTGTTACACTAGTACAGTACCATGACTGTTGCACTAGTACAGTACAATGAACCATGACTGTTGCTCTAGCACAGTACCATGACTGTTACTCTAGTACAGTACCATGACTGTTACACTAGTACAGTACCATGACTGTTACACTAGTACAGTACCATGACTGTTACACTAGTACAGTGCCATGAACCATGACTGTCACGCTAGTACAGTACCATGACTGTTACACTAGTACAGTACCATGACTGTTACACTAGTACAGTACCATGACTTACACTAGTACAGTACCATGACTGTTACACTAATACAGTACCATGACTGTTACACTAGTACAGTACCATGACTGTTACACTAGTACAGTACCATGGCGGTTGCACTAGTACAGTACTATGAACCATGACTGTTACACTAGTACAGTACCATGACTGTTACACTAGTACAGTACCATGACTGTTACACTAGTACAGTACCATGACTGTTACCATAGTACAGTACCCTGACTGTTACACTAGTACAGTACCATGACTGTTACCCTAGTGCAGTACCATGACTGTTACACTAGTACAGTACCATGACTGTTGCACTAGTACAGTACCATGACTGTTACACTAGTACAGTACCATGAACCATGACTGTTACTCTAGTACAGTACCATGACTGTTACACTAGTACAGTACCATGAACCATGACTGTTACTCTAGTACAGTACCATGACTGTTACAATAGTACAGTACCATGAACCATGACTGTTACACTAGTACAGTACCATGACTGTTGCACTAGTACAGTACCATGACTGTTACACTAGTACAGTACCATGAACCATGACTGTTACACTAGTACAGTACCATGACTGTTACACTAGTACAGTACCATGACTATTACTCTAGTACAGTACCATGAACCATGACTGTTACACTAGTACAGTACCATGACTGTTACACTAGTACAGTACCATGACTGTTACACTAGTACAGTACCATGACTGTTACTCTAGCACAGTACCATGACTGTTACTCTAGTACAGTACCATGACTGTTACACTAGTACAGTACCATGACTGTTACTCTAGTACAGTACCATGACTGTTGCACTAGTACAGTACCATGACTGTTACACTAGTACAGTACCATGACTGTTACACTAGTACAGTACCATGACTGTTACTCTAGTACAGTACCATGACTGTTACACTAGTGCAGTACCATGACTGTTACACTAGTACAGTACCATGACTGTTACACTAGTACAGTACCATGACTGTTACACTAGTACAGTACCATGAACCATGACTGTTACTCTAGTACAGTACCATGACTTACACTAGTACAGTACCATGACTGTTACACTAGTACAGTACCATGACTGTTACACTAGTACAGTACCATGAACCATGACTGTTACACTAGTACAGTACCATGACTGTTGCACTAGTACAGTACCATGACTTACACTAGTACAGTACCATGACTGTTACACTAGTACAGTACCATGACTGTTACACTAGTACAGTACCATGACTGTTACACTAGTACAGTACCATGACTGTTACTCTAGTACAGTACGATGACTGTCACACTAGTACAGTACCATGACTGTTACACTAGTACAGTACCATGACTGTCGCATTAGTACAGTACCATGACTGTTGCACTAGTACAGTACCATGACTGTTACTCTAGTACAGTACCATGACTGTCACACTAGTACAGTACCATGACTGTTACACTAGTACAGTACCATGACTGTCACATTAGTACAGTACCATGACTGTTGCACTAGTACAGTACCATGACTGTTACTCTAGTACAGTACCATGACTGTTACACTAGTACAGTACCATGACTGTTACACTAGTACAGTACCATGACTGTCACATTAGTACAGTACCATGACTGTTGCACTAGTACAGTACCATGACTGTTACACTAGTACAGTACCATGACTGTTACACTAGTACAGTACCATGACTGTTACACTAGTACAGTACCATGACTGTTGCACTAGTACAGTACAATGAACCATGACTGTTGCTCTAGCACAGTACCATGACTGTTACTCTAGTACAGTACCATGACTGTTACACTAGTACAGTACCATGACTGTTACACTAGTACAGTACCATGACTGTTACACTAGTACAGTGCCATGAACCATGACTGTCACACTAGTACAGTACCATGACTGTTACACTAGTACAGTACCATGACTGTTACACTAGTACAGTACCATGACTTACACTAGTACAGTACCATGACTGTTACGCTAGTACAGTACCATGACTGTTACACTAGTACAGTACCATGACTGTTACACTAGTACAGTACCATTACTGTTGCACTAGTACAGTACTATGAACCATGACTGTTACACTAGTACAGTACCATGACTGTTACCCTAGTGCAGTACCATGACTGTTACACTAGTACAGTACCATGACTGTTACACTAGTACAGTACCATGAACCATGACTGTTACTCTAGTACAGTACCATGACTGTTACACTAGTACAGTACCATGAACCATGACTGTTACTCTAGTACAGTACCATGACTGTTACACTAGTACAGTACCATGACTGTTGCACTAGTACAGTACCAGGACTGTTACACTAGTACAGTACCATGAACCATGACTGTTACTCTAGTACAGTACCATGACTGTTGCACTAGTACAGTACCATGACTGTTGCACTAGTACAGTACCATGACTGTTACACTAGTACAATACCATGACTGTTACTCTAGCACAGTACCATGACTGTTACTCTAGTACAGTACCATGACTGTTACACTAGTACAGTACCATGACTGTTACTCTAGTACAGTACCATGACTGTTGCACTAGTACAGTACCATAACTGTTACACTAGTACAGTACCATGACTGTTACACTAGTACAGTACCATGACTGTTACTCTAGTACAGTACCATGACTGTTACACTAGTACAGTACCATGACTGTTACACTAGTACAGTACAATGTCTGTCACACTAGTACAGTACCATGACTGTTACTCTAGTACAGTACCATGACTGTTACACTAGTACAGTACCATGACTGTTACACTAGTACAGTACCATGACTGTTACACTAGTACAGTACCATGAACCATGACTGTTACTCTAGTACAGTACCATGACTTACACTAGTACAGTACCATGACTGTTACACTAGTACAGTACCATGACTGTTACACTAGTACAGTACCATGAACCATGACTGTTACACTAGTACAGTACCATGACTGTTGCACTAGTACAGTACCATGACTGTTACACTAGTACAGTACCATGAACCATGACTGTTACACTAGTACAGTACCATGACTGTTACACTAGTACAGTACCATGACTATTAATCTAGTACAGTACCATGAACCATGACTGTTACACTAGTACAGTACCATTACTGTTACACTAGTACAGTACCATGACTGTTACACTAGTACAGTGCCATGACTGTTACTCTAGCACAGTACCATGACTGTTACTCTAGTACAGTACCATGACTGTTACACTAGTACAGTACCATGACTGTTACTCTGGTACAGTACCATGACTGTTGCACTAGTACAGTACCATGACTGTTGCACTAGTACAGTACCATGACTGTTGCACAAGTACAGTACCATGACTGTTACACTAGTACAGTACCATGACTGTTACTCTAGTACAGTACCATGACTGTTACACTAGTACAGTACAATGTCTGTCACACTAGTACAGTACCATAACTGTTACTCTAGTACAGTACCATGACTGTTACTCTAGTACAGTACCATGATTGTTGCACTAGTACAGTACCATGACTGTTACACTAGTACAGTACCATGACTGTTACACTAGTACAGTACCATAACTGTTACACTAGTACAGCACCATGACTGTTACACTAGTACAGTACCATGACTGTTACACTAGTACAGTACCATAACTGTTACACTAGTACAGTACCATGACTGTTACACTAGTACAGTACAATGTCTGTCACACTAGTACAGTACCATGACTGTTACACTAGTACAGTACCATGACTGTTACACTAGTGCAGTACCATAACTGTTACACTAGTACAGCACCATGACTGTTACACTAGTACAGTACCATGACTGTTACACTAGTACAGTACCATAACTGTTACACTAGTACAGCACCATGACTGTTACACTAGTACAGTACAATGTCTGTCACACTAGTACAGTACCATGAGTCACACTCGTGACAAGTGTATGTTATGCGTTCCTAGTCTCTAATATACAGTTACTCTTCATTCTGTACACACAGTCATTCTGTGCACAGAGTTATTCTGTACAAGCAGTCATTCTGTACACACAGTCATCATTCTGTACTCAAGAGTTATTCTGTACACGCAGTCATTCTCTAAACACAGTCATTCTGTACACAGCCATTCTGGACACAGTCATTCTCTAAACACAGTCATTCTGTAAGCATAGTAATTTTGTACACACAGTCATTCTGTACACATCATAATTCTGTACACACAGTCATTTTGTACACACAGTCATTTCGTACACACAGTCATTTTGAACACACAGACATTCTGTACACACAGTCATTCTGTACACACAGTCATTTTGTACACACAATCATTCTGTACACACAGTCATTCTGTGCACACAGTCATTCTGTACACACTCATTCTGTACACACTCATTCTGTTCACACAGTCATTCTGTACACACAGTTATTCTGTACACACAATCATTCTGTACACACAGTCATTCTGTACACACAGTCATTCTGTACACACTCATTCTGTACACAGTCATTCTGTTCACACAGTCATTCTGTACACACAGTGATTCTGTACACACACTCATTCTGTACACACAGTCATTCTGTACACACAGTCATTAAGTACACACAATCATTCTGTACACACAGTCATTCTGTACACAGTCATTCTGTACACACAGTCATTCTGTACACACAATCATTCTGTGCACACACTCATTCTGTACACACAGTCGTTCTGTACACACTCACTCTGTACACAGTCATTCTGTTCACACAGTCATTCTGTACACACAGTCATTCTGTACACACACTCATTCTGTACACACAGGCATTCTGTACACACACTCATTCTGTACACACAATCATTCTGTACACACAGTCATTCTGTACACACAGTCATTCTGTACACACAGTCATTATGTACGCACACTCATTCTGTACACACAGTCATTCTGTACACACAGTCATTCTGTACACACACTCATTCTGTACACACAATCATTCTGTACACACAGTCATTCTGTACACACAGTCATTCTGTACACACAGTCATTCTGTACACACAGTCATTCTGCAACTATTACAATGTTGAAAATTTCTTCTCTTGGTGCTGAATTTCATCAGAATTTCATAAATATTCATGTATACATACATGGATATTGAATTTATGTATATATATGAATATTAATGTTTTGTGTGTACTTGGGGAATTGCAGCAGGTTAAAAGTGTCGTAACCCATGGATCATAATTTCTGGGAGGAATAATACTTGAAGTAAGTTGCGGTTCCTGAGCTAGAGTCTAACACCTCATCACTGTTGCTATTGTCACATTAAAGAACAAAAAGGCACAATACCGTGACTGGAACCACACACAAATAGAATTAATATTGGTAGAATTACCGACAAAATTTTAAGTAAAAGGACACAAGTGCAACTAAAGTGACATTTCACTGTAACAAAGCTCCTGGAGAACGAAACGTTGCCACAATAAAATGTCACATTAGTTGCACTTGTGTCCTTTTATTTAACATACACAAATAACCCGCTTATGTAAATAGTCAAAGTCGGACCGAAACGTCGTCATAAGCTTCTCTCTCTTATGTAGGGGCTATTTGTTTGTTATTATATTAACTGAGAAGCGCTAAAGCCGTCTCTTAGCGAGTCATGAGAGTGGGCCAGTTCTAACTGTTGCCCAATATCACTTTTCACTAATTATTTATCGTTCAACCTTCAAGCGCTGGTTCAGTTATGGGCGGGTGAGACGTCTTCAAGTTTGTAACTACTTCTGCCCGTCTACCTAGCAGTTAGTAGGTGCCTGGCTGATGTGAGTATCATCCTGGAGGATGGTAGGATACCATAGATAGGGCTGGGCTTAGAAATCAACTGAGGAAGGATATCAATACTCAGTCATGTAAATGAGCTGGGGTAGGATATCAGATCTCAACTTGTAAATGACTGAACTAAGATAACAGCTTTTATCCAGAAAACCAGCTCAGGTAGGATAACAGCTCTTACCTTGTAAATACAACGAAATAATTACACTTAATTTGCAGGATAAACACAAAGATTTCAGCCAAATTTAAATACCAACACCAGGGTTACTGAAATGTACTGAAGCACAGCTGGTACACCAACACCAGGGTTACTGAGCTGTACTGAAGCACAGCTGGTACACCAACACCAGGGTTACTGTGGTGTACTGAAGCACAGCTGGTACACCAACACCAGGGTTACTGAAGTGTACTGAAGCACAGCTGGTACACCAACACCAGGGTTACTGAAGTGTACTGAAGCACAGCTGGTACACCAACACCAGGGTTACTGAGGTGTACTGAAGCACAGCTGATACACCAACACCAGGGTTACTGAGGTGTACTGAAGCACAGCTGGTACACCAACACCAGGGTTACTGAGGTGTACTGAAGCACAGCTGGTACACCAACACCAGGGTTACTGAGGTGTACTGAAGCACAGCTGATACACCAACACCAGGGTTACTGAGGTGTACTGAAGCACAGCTGGTACACCAACACCAGGGTTACTGAGGTGTACTGAAGCACAGCTGGTACACCAACACCAGGGTTACTGAAGTGTACTGAAGCACAGCTGGTACACCAACACCAGGGTTACTGAGGTGTACTGAAGCACAGCTGGTACACCAACACCAGGGTTACTGAGGTGTACTGAAGCACAGCTGGTACACCAACACCAGGGTTACTGAGGTGTACTGAAGCACAGCTGGTACACCAGCACCAGGGTTACTGAGGTGTACTGAAGCACAGCTGGTACACCAACACCAGGGTTTCTGAGGTGTACTGAAGCACAGCTGATACACCAACACCAGGGTTACTGAGGTGTACTGAAGCACAGCTGATACACCAACACCAGGGTGAGGTGTACTGACACCAACACCAGGGTTACTGAGGTGTACTGAAGCACAGCTGGTACACCAACACCAGGGTTACTGAAGTGTACACCAACACCAACACCAGGGTTACTGAGGTGTACTGAAGCACAGCTGGTACACCAACACCAGGGTTACTGAGGTGTACTGAAGCACACTGCTGGTACACCAACACCAGGGTTACTGAGGTGTACTGAAGCACTGCTGGTACACCAACACCAGGGTTACTGAGGTGTACTGAAGCACAGCTGGTACACCAACACCAGGGTTACTGAGGTGTACTGAAGCACAGCTGGTACACCAACACCAAGGTTACTGAGGTGTACTGAAGCACAGCTGGTACACCAACACCAAGGTTACTGAGGTGTACTGAAGCACAGCTGGTACACCAACACCAGGGTTACTGAGGTGTACTGAAGCACTGCTGGTACACCAACACCAGGGTTACTGAGGTGTACTGAAGCACTGCTGGTACACCAACACCAGGGTTACTGAGGTGTACTGAAGCACAGCTGGTACACCAACACCAGGGTTACTGAGGTGTACTGAAGCACAGCTGATACACCAACACCAGGGTTACTGAGGTGTACTGAAGCACAGCTGGTACACCAACACCAGGGTTACTGAGGTGTACTGAAGCACAGCTGGTACACCAACACCAGGGTTACTGAGGTGTACTGAAGCACAGCTGGTACACCAACACCAGGGTTACTGAGGTGTACTGAAGCACAGCTGGTACACCAACACCAGGGTTACTGAGGTGTACTGAAGCACAGCTGGTACACCAACACCAGGGTTACTGAGGTGTACTGAAGCACAGCTGGTACACCAACACCAGGGTTACTGAGGTGTACTGAAGCACAGCTGGTACACCAACACCAGGGTTACTGAGGTGTACTGAAGCACAGCTGGTACACCAACACCAGGGTTACTGAGGTGTACTGAAGCACAGCTGGTACACCAACACCAGGGTTACTGAGGTGTACTGAAGCACAGCTGGTACACCAACACCAGGGTTACTGAGGTGTACTGAAGCACAGCTGGTACACCAACACCAGGGTTACTGAGGTGTACTGAAGCACAGCTGAGGTGTACTGAAGCACAGCACCAGGGTTACTGAGGTGTACTGAAGCACAGCTGGTACACCAGGGTTACTGAGGTGTACTGAAGCACTGCTGGTACACCAACACCAGGGTTAGTGAGGTGTACTGAAGCAGGGTTACTGGGTTACTGAGCTGTACTGAAGCACAGCTGGTACACCAGCACCAGGGTTACTGAGCTGTGCTGACTGACACCAGCACCAGGGTTACTCAGCTGTACGGAAGCACAGCTGGTACAAAAACACCATCGTTAGTGAGGTGTACTGAAGCACAGCTGGTACACCAACACCAGGGTTAGTGAGGTGTACTGAAGCGCAGCTGGTACACCAACACCAGGGTTACTGAGCTGTACTGAAGCACAGCTGGTACACCAACCTGAGGTGTACTGAAGCACAGAGGTGTACTGAAGCGCAGCTGGTACACCAACACCAGGGTTACTGAGCTGTACTGAAGCACAGCTGGTACACCAGCACCAGGGTTACTGAGCTGTGCTGAAGCACAGCTGGTGAGATACTGAAGCACAGCTGGTACACCAACACCAGGGTTACTGAGGTGTACAAGCACAGGGTTAGTGAGGTGTACTGAAGCACAGCTGGTACACCAACACCAGGGTTACTGAGGTGTACTGAAGCACAGCTGGTACACCAACACCAGGGTTACTGAGGTGTACTGAAGCACAGCTGGTACACCAACACCAGGGTTACTGAGGTGTACTGAAGCACTGCTGGTACACCAACACCAGGGTTACTGAGGTGTACTGAAGCACTGCTGGTACACCAACACCAGGGTTACTGAGGTGTACTGAAGCACAGCTGGTACACCAACACCAGGGTTACTGAGGTGTACTGAAGCACAGCTGATACACCAACACCAGGGTTACTGAGGTGTACTGAAGCACAGCTGGTACACCAACACCAGGGTTACTGAGGTGTACTGAAGCACAGCTGGTACACCAACACCAGGGTTACTGAGGTGTACTGAAGCACAGCTGATACACCAACACCAGGGTTACTGAGGTGTACTGAAGCACAGCTGATACACCAACACCAGGGTTACTGAGGTGTACTGAAGCACAGCTGGTACACCAACACCAGGGTTACTGAGGTGTACTGAAGCACAGCTGGTACACCAACACCAGGGTTACTGAGGTGTACTGAAGCACAGCTGATACACCAACACCAGGGTTACTGAGGTGTACTGAAGCACAGCTGGTACACCAACACCAGGGTTACTGAGGTGTACTGAAGCACAGCTGGTACACCAACACCAGGGTTACTGAGGTGTACTGAAGCACAGCTGGTACACCAACACCAGGGTTACTGAGGTGTACTGAAGCACACACCAACACCAGCTGAGGTACACCAACACCAGGGTTACTGAGGTGTACTGAAGCACAGCTGGTACACCAACACCAGGGTTACTGAGGTGTACTGAAGCACAGCTGGTACACCAACACCAGGGTTACTGAGGTGTACTGAAGCACAGCTGGTACACCAACACCAGGGTTACTGAGGTGTACTGAAGCACTGCTGGTACACCAACACCAGGGTTACTGAGGTGTACTGAAGCACAGCTGGTACACCAACACCAGGGTTACTGAGGTGTACTGAAGCACAGCTGGTACACCAACACCAGGGTTACTGAGGTGTACTGAAGCACAGCTGGTACACCAACACCAGGGTTACTGAGGTGTACTGAAGCACAGCTGGTACACCAACACCAGGGTTACTGAGGTGTACTGAAGCACAGCTGGTACACCAACACCAGGGTTACTGAGGTGTACTGAAGCACAGCTGGTACACCAACACATGAACCTGCTGGATTATCAATCCACTACCTCGCAATACCTCTTTCACATGTTTTCAATTCATTAAGGGTGTTTACTCCACTTTCTCTCCCCCCCCAGATTTATTCCCCCTCTTATTGACCCATCTTGTTCTATTTTTCTTACAGTATCACTCTCTCGCAATCCTTTTCCTGCCATTTTTAATTATATATTTAATACTACCACCTAATTAGGTATCCCATCAAGGATACTTAATTAGATGTTGCCTTTTTTTTTTATTTGATCATTCTCATAACCTGAGAATGCCTCATTCGTTCGTCTTCAACTTTTCCAAGTTAGTTTACCATTCCAGGGAAAGGTTTCGTGTCACTCGGGTCACGTTCAGTTGCACTACGATCAATGTTACACAACTCATTGCAAAATGTGTTTTGAAGCGATAAGTTATTGTGTCTTGATCGACTTCAAACATTCAAGAAAATAAGTCTGCAACTTAGAAAAGGTTCATCATTGTTACTGGAGTGTTTAGGTAACATTTGGCGCATATTGTATTACATAATGTGATTTTTTCAGATACTTAATTAAAACGATTTAAATAAAATTGAGTATACCTCTCTTGAACACCTTCAACACTGAGTTGCTGATGCGACTCTCAGGCGGGATGTTGCTTTGTACTACAAAGTTGTTCTTATACTAAAACAGATTTAAAAAAATACTTGGAATCGATGAATTCTCGGCAATAATTGGAAAATGCCTCATCTGGCCGGCTTTAAACTTTTATTATAGCAATAATAAAAGTTTGAAGCCAGTCAGATGAGGTGTGTTTGATTTGAAGACAAGGTTCCCTTGTTTTTGCTGCCTTATTGCCTTCACTTTGATAATTTTATATAAAAAATTGATATTTATATCCGCTCAATAACTAAACAATGTCTCTACTGATCAGTTTCAGAATATTAACACTGAGGCACTCAGTAACATTGATGATGACACTGTGGCACTGAGTAACAAGGATGATGATACTGTGGCACTGAGTAACAAGGATGATGACACTGTAGCACTCAGTAGCAAGGATGATGATACTGTGGCACTGAGTAACAAGGATGATGACACTGTAGCACTCAGTAGCAAGGATGATGATACTGTGGCACTGAGTAACAAGGATGATGACACTGTAGCACTCAGTAGCAAGGATGATGATACTGTGGCACTGAGTAACATGGATGATGATACTGTGGCACTGAGTAACAAGGATGATGATACTGTGGCACTGAGTAACAAGGATGATGATACTGTGGCACTGAGTAACAAGGATGATGATACTGTGGCACTGAGTAACAAGGATGATGACACTGTGGCACTGAGTAACAAGATGATGATACTGTGGCACTGAGTAACAAGGATGATGATACTGTGGCACTGAGTAACAAGGATGATGATACTGTGGCACTGAGTAACAAGGATGATGATACTGTGGCACTGAGTAACAAGGATGATGATACTGTGGCACTGAGTAACAAGGATGATGATACTGTGGCACTGAGTAACAAGGATGATGATACTGTGGCACTGAGTAACAAGGATGATGATACTGTGGCACTGAGTAACAAGGATGATGATACTGTGGCACTGAGTAACAAGGATGATGATACTGTGGCACTGAGTAACAAGGATGATGATACTGTGGCACTGAGTAACAAGGATGATGATACTGTGGCACTGAGTAACAAGGATGGTGACACTGTAGCACTGAGTAACAAGGATGATGATACTGTGGCACTGAGTAACAAGGATGATGATACTGTGGCACTGAGTAACAAGGATGATGATACTGTGGCACTGAGTAACAAGGATGGTGACACTGTGGCACTGAGTAACAACGATGATGATACTGTGGCACTGAGTAACAAGGATGATGACACTGTGGCACTCAGTAACAAGGATGATGATACTGTGGCACTGAGTACCAAGGATGATGATACTGTGGCACTGAGTAACAAGGATGATGATACTGTGGCACTGAGTAACAAGGATGATGATACTGTGGCACTGAGTAACAAGGATGATGATACTGTGGCACTGAGTAACAAGGATGGTGACACTGTAGCACTGAGTAACAAGGATGATGATACTGTGGCACTGAGTAACAAGGATGATACTGTGGCACTGAGTAACAAGGATGATGATACTGTGGCACTGAGTAACAAGGATGGTGACACTGTGGCACTGAGTAACAACGATGATGATACTGTGGCACTGAGTAACAAGGATGATGACACTGTGGCACTCAGTAACAAGGATGATGATACTGTGGCAATGAGTACCAAGGATGATGATACTGTGGCACTGAGTAACAAGGATGATGATACTGTAGCACTCAGTAACAAGGATGATGACACTGTAGCACTCAGTAACAAGGATGATGATACTGTGGCACTGAGTAACAAGGATGGTGACACTGTGGCACTGAGTAACAAGGATGGTGACACTTTGGCACTGAGTAATAAGGATGATGACACTGTGGCACTCAGTAACATGGATGATGACACGGTGGCACTGAGTAACATGGATGATGACACTGTGGCACTGAGTAACAAGGATGATGACACTGTGGCACTCAGTAACATGGATGATGACACTGTGGCACTGAGAAGCAAGGATGATGACACTGTGGCACTGAGTAACAAGGATGATGACACTGTGACACTCAGTAGCATGGAAGATGACACTGTGACACTCAGTAGCATGGAAGATGACACTGTGGCACTCAGTAACAAGGATGATGACACTGTGACACTCAGTAGCATGGAAGATGACACTGTGACACTCAGTAGCATGGAAGATGACACTGTGACACTCAGTAGCATGGAAGATGACACTGTGACACTCAGTAGCATGGAAGATGACACTGTGGCACTCAGTAACAAGGATGATGACACTGTGACACTCAGTAGCATGGAAGATGACACTGTGACACTCAGTAGCATGGAAGATGACACTGTTGCACTCAGTAGCATGGAAGATGACACTGTTGCACTCAGTAGCATGGATGATGACACTGTGACACTCAGTAGCATGGATGATGACACTGTGACACTCAGTAGCATGGAAGATGACACTGTGGCACTCAGTAGCATGGATGATGACACTGTGACACTCAGTAGCATGGATGATGACACTGTGACACTCAGTAGCATGGATGATGACACTGTGGCACTCAGTAGCATGGATGATGACACTGTGACACTCAGTAGCATGGATGATGACACTGTGGCACTCAGTAGCATGGATGATGACACTGTGACACTCAGTAGCATGGATGATGACACTGTGACACTCAGTAGCATGGAAGATGACACTGTGGCACTCAGTAGCATGGATGATGACACTGTGACACTCAGTAGCATGGATGATGACACTGTGGCACTCAGTAGCATGGATGATGACACTGTGGCACTCAGTAGCATGGATGATGACACTGTGGCACTCAGTAGCATGGAAGATGACACTGTGACACTCAGTAGCATGGAAGATGACACTGTGACACTCAGTAGCATGGAAGATGACACTGTGACACTCAGTAGCATGGAAGATGACACTGTGACACTCAGTAGCATGGAAGATGACACTGTGACACTCAGTAGCATGGATGATGACACTGTGACACTCAGTAGCATGGAAGATGACACTGTGACACTCAGTAGCATGGATGATGACACTGTGACACTCAGTAGCATGGATGATGACACTGTGACACTCAATAGCATGGAAGATGACACTGTGGCACTCAGTAGCATGGATGATGACACTGTGGCACTCAGTAGCATGGATGATGACACTGTGACACTCAGTAGCATGGAAGATGACACTGTGACACTCAGTAGCATGGATGATGACACTGTGACACTCAGTAGCATGGAAGATGACACTGTGGCACTCAGTAGCATGGATGATGACACTGTGACAATCAGTAGCATGGATGATGACACTGTGACACTCAGTAACAAGGATGATGACACTGTGACACTCAGTAGCATGGAAGATGACACTGTGACACTCAGTAGCATGGAAGATGACACTGTGGCACTCAGTAGCATGGATGATGACACTGTGACAATCAGTAGCATGGATGATGACACTGTGACACTCAGTAACAAGGATGATGACACTGTGACACTCAGTAGCATGGAAGATGACACTGTGACACTCAGTAGCATGGAAGATGACACTGTGACACTCAGTAGCATGGAAGATGACACTGTGGCACTCAGTAGCATGGATGATGACACTGTGACACTCAGTAGCATGGATGATGACACTGTGACACTCAGTAGCATGGAAGATGACACTGTGGCACTCAGTAGCATGGATGATGACACTGTGACACTCAGTAGCATGGATGATGACACTGTGACACTCAGTAGCATGGAAGATGACACTGTGACACTCAGTAGCATGGATGATGACACTGTGGAACTCAGTAGCATGGATGATGACACTGTGACACTCAGTAGCATGGATGATGACACTGTGACACTCAGTAGCATGGAAGATGACACTGTGGCACTCAGTAGCATGGATGATGACACTGTGACACTCAGTAACATGGATGATGACACTGTGACACTCAGTAGCATGGATGATGACACTGTGACACTCAGTAGCATGGATGATGACACTGTGACACTCAGTAGCATGGATGATGACACTGTGACACTCAGTAGCATGGATGATGACACTATGGCACTCAGTAGCATGGATGATGACACTGTGGCACTCAGTAACAAGGATGATGACACTGTGGCACTCAGTAACAAGGATGATGAAGTTATACTAACATTGTTAACAAATCTTGGAATCGTTGGATTCACAGCGATTACTGGAGAATGCCTTTTCCGATGAGTTTCAAACTTTCAGTGTTAATGGCCTTTATTTAATATGTGCTCGGCATTGAAGTTAGCTTTTTTTTTTAATGTGATTTGCCGAATTTATTTAATAAATAATTTTCCTAGTAATACCTAGGGAATATCTCTTCCGATAATCTTCAAACGCTAAACGAAAGTGTATCTTAATGTGAAGTAATTTTTTCTTGCATTTGGACGGTGTAGGAACCAAATGGCCAATTTTTTGGAAAAAATGTGTCAAATTATTTTCTTTAGAAAGTAAAGTGAAAAAAACTTTCTTGGGCAGATGTAGGGATTTTTAAAAATAATATGAATGAGAAAAGAAAATTCAGAAGTCACAGAACGGGTGGGATTCGAACCTGTGGCAGATGAGCCCTAGAACTCATAGGCCAGTGTGAGATTTTTGGATTTGCATGCCGTAGGTTCGAATCTCACCCGTTCTGTGATTTATTTGCAATTGTAGTCAACCTTAAAGATCTGAAGGCAACTAGAACAATAGTCATATGCAGCTGTCCTGTGGTCAGCTTTGTTCAGAACATAAGGAAGGACACTGCAGTAGGCCTACTGGCCCATACTAGGCAGGTCTTTCTCGAATCCAAACCAGCTAACAAAAATATTTGCTCAATCACATCAAGATTTTCGCACTGGTTCCATACGATAGCTTGAGAATGCCTCTTCTGATTGGCTTCAGCTTTTTAACTCTGGTGTATCCTAGTTAGAAAAAGGTTAGTATTAGTCGACTGTGCAGCTAATATTTAGCCAATTTTAATTTCGAAATGGTATAGTATTTTCAGTCAATCAGTAACTGTAGTTTGCCTCTCCTCAGCGGCATCAATCCTTAACGGTTGATGTATCTTTGAAAATGGATGAAACGTTCTTGTGTTTAGGTTGTGTAGGTGGAAATTTCTGGACTCTACTAATGGCACAGGAAATCTTACACTTGCAATGCTTCCTGTGCCATTAAGTGTTCGGATGGTGGGTGCTCTCTTGGAACGTGTTCTCTGTGTCTGAGGTCAGAGAGGTTGGGTTCTCTCCCCGCCCTTCTTTTACAGTACTTGAAGCGCACCGTTGTGGACAGCGAGCTTCCGGAGATGACCTTGGCTAATTTCTTGGTATATGATAATGTTGGTGCTTCAGGGATAAAGGTCTTTACTGACAAGTTAAAGAACGAGGGTTGAGGAAGGGGCATTGAGGTGATGACTGATGGAGTCTTGTATCATTCAACTGTCAAAGGAACCTTGTGTATTAAGTGTAGTGCTCAGTGCAATCCTCGTTGCTCTCAACCTGATAGTTGCTGAGCTGGATCTCGGTTCCATATCTGCTCAGATTTCTCATGTGTTGTTTGATGTGGCTCAGTGTGTTTCTCTTCACCCGGTCGTCCAGTAATGTTATCAGTTGGGTGCTAAAACTATCGATATTTCACCAACATTTATGAACGACTTTCCAAAATATGCAAAAATTCTATGAAGCTTTTTGCAAAAATGTAAAAATCCCATATAAGATAAGCAATGAAACTGATTAAAAACCTACACGATGATATGGTTAAAATGAGAATTTATCACATAGGTGAGCTCCTACAGCCATACATAGGAATGGGAGCTCTTTTGTTGTCAGGAAAAAATAGACAAAAATTCTAACTCTTGTGTTGATGACTCTTCCATTGGAACTTTCTAATCCTTTGAGAGAGTACTTTTCCTTGCTGACTGGTTCAACTTGCTGACCGGTTCAATTTGCTGACCGGTTTAACTTGCTGACCGGTTTAACTTGCTGACCGGTTCAGCATGGAAAAGTACTTTGGGTTTTTGTGAACTGAAATTTTGTAATAGTTCACGTTTGCTGTCATTTCTCCTTGTCTTATAAACCAGTATGGGCATCCTAATTTCGAGAATTGCGTTCAAAGATTTTTATCTTGGTCCAGTTTTAAGGGGCTGCATTTGTTGTAAGGGATGCTGGCAGGTTCTCCATCCCATTTAGTAGAGAACCACCACTAAGCAACATACTAGAATTATAAAGGAGTAATACATGGATAATAACCAGCTGCAGAGTCTGTACTTCAATGTGTAGTTTTCAGTTCATTTTTTGAACCCTTCCAGCGCGCCGCCAGAGGTAATTACTTTCACTGTCTCTCCCTACCGCTAATCTAGCTCGTTTACTGATGACTAATTATTTAATTCACTGAAGCTGGAGCCAATTTACACTGGGCCATCAATGATAGGCTGTGAGCATCTCTCACTCTCTCTCTCTCTCTCTCTCTCTCTCTCTCTCTCTCTCTCTCTCTCTCTCTCTCTCTCTCTCTCTCTCTCTCTCTCTCTCTCTCTCTCTCTCTCTCTCTCTCTCTCTCTCTCTCTCTCCTCTCTCTCTCTATCTATCTATCTATCTATCTATCTATCTATCTATCTATTTATCTATTTATCTGTCTATGTATATCTGCGTCTCCCCCCTCGCTGTCTGTCTGTCACTCTGCGCTACCTGGAGTATACCTGGAGAGGGCTTCGGGAGGTCAACGTCTCCGCGGCTCAGTCTTAGACTTGGTCTCATGGTGGATCAGGGTCTGATCAACCAGGGTGTTACTGCTGGTCGCACGTAAGCGACATACGAACCACAGCCCGGCTGATCAGGTACTGACTTTAGGTACCTGTCCAGTGCCTTCTGGAAGACAGACAGAGGCCTATTGGTAATCCCCTTTATGTATGCTGGGAGGCAGTTGAACACCCTTGGGCCCCTGAGACTTATTGTATTGTCTCTTAGCGTACTCGTGGAGCCGCTGCTTCTCATCGGGGGAATGTTGCATCTCCTGCTGAGTCTTTTGCTTTGGTAGGGAGTGATTTTCGTGTACAAGTTTAGTACTAATCCCTCTAGGAATTTCCAAGTGTATATTATCATGTATCTATCTCGCCTGTATTCCAGTGAATAGAAATCATGAGTCTTCAACTGTTCTCAGTATTCAGGTGTATTATCGTACTTAAGTGTTATATGAGAGAAAGCTGAATAATTAGGATATTGAACTTTGAAACAACTTTAATATGAAGAAAC
>NC_091313.1:7027145-7037145 GCF_038502225.1 Cherax quadricarinatus | reverse complement strand
CACAGTGTACAGTGTCTTGAACGATTCCTTACTAAGGTATCGTAACGCTATTCTCAGGTTTGCCAGGCGCACGTATGCTGCAGCAGTTATCTGGTTGTTGTGTGCCTCCGGAGACGTGCTCGGTGTTATGGTCACCCCAAGATCTTTCTCCTCGAGTGAGGTTTGCAGTCTTTGTCCACCTAGCCTATACTCTGCAGTCTTCTTTGCCCTTCCCCAATCTTCATGACTTTGCGTTTGGCAAGGTTGAATTCGAGAAGCCAGTTGCTGGACGACGTGTCCAGCCTGTCCAGGTCTCTTTGTAGTCCTGTGTGTGTGTGTGCGTGTGTGTGTGTGTGTGTGTGTGTGTGTGTGTGTGTGTGTGTGTGTGTGTGTGTGTGTGTGTGTGTGTGTGTGTGTGTGTGTGTGTGTGTGTGTGTGTGTGTGTGTGTTTTTGTGTGTGTGTGTGTATGTGTGTGTGTGTGTGTGTGTGTGTGTGTGTGTGTGTGTGTGTGTGTGTGTGTGTGTGTGTGTGTGTGTGTGTGTGTGTGAGAGAGAGAGAGAGAGAGAGAGAGAGAGAGAGAGAGAGAGAGAGAGAGAGAGAGAGAGAGAGAGAGAGAGAGAGAGAGAGAGAGAGAGAGAGAGAGAGAGAGAGACGAACAGACAGACAGACAGACTGACTGACTGACAGAAAGATAGACTGACTGACTATCTCCGAGCTACGAGAAAAGGATAAAAAAAATTCGACCCATGACGTCAGGACAGGAATCAATAATCAATAACGCTGACTGTGATATGAGATGGTGGTTGTTGTGGTAGTAGTAGTTGTGATAGTGGTGTTTGTCTTAGTGGCAAATATGGTTGCTGAGGCAGTTGTTTTAGAGTTAGTAGTTGTGATAGTCGTAGTAGTTGTGGGAGTTGGGATAGTTGTAGTGGCTGTGAGAATCATAATTAGGGTTTTGATTATGGTAGTAATAGTAGTAGTAGTAGTGATGGAGGTGGTTGTGACAGGGGGATAGTAGAAGTTATGGTAGTGGTTGTTACGAGAATAGAATTAGTTTTGATGGTGGTGATTGTGATGAAGGTGGTAGTAGTTGCAAGGGTTGCAACTGAAGGCAGAGGTATTAGCATTATGGTGGTTGTTGCATGGTGGTTATGACTGAGGGAGGGATGTTGGTAGTCCTGCTGGTTTTGATAAGGGTTTGGCGAGGATGGGTGGGCTGAGGTTGTGGTGTTAGGTTTAAGATGGTGGTAGTGGTGTGGTAGAGGGGGTGACTTTTCTGTGGGGGGCGGTGGCGTTGATGGTGATAGAAGTGGTGATTTTGGTGATGATGGTAGTTTCTGCGGAGGTGACGATAATTTAATGATGGGGATGGTAATTATCTTAGTGGTGATGGTAATTTTCATGGTAGTGTTGGTAGTTTGGTGGAGGGGGGAGGGTATCATGACAATTTTGGTGGTCGTGATTACAGTTTTCATGGTGATAATGATGATGGTAAAGTCGTAGCTTTGGTAGTTTTCATGGTGATAGTAGATGGTAGTTATCGTGGTTGTATTGGTGTTTTTTGTGGTGGTGATGGCAATTTTTGGGGTGATGGTAGTTTTCATGGAAGTGGTGATAGTTTCTGTGGTGGTGATGGTAGTTTTTGTGGTGGTGATGGTAGTTTTCGTGGTGATGGTAGTTTTCGTCTTGATGGTAGTTTTCGTGGTGATGGTAGTTTTCGTGGTGATGGTAGTTTTCGTGGTGATGGTAGTTTTCGTGGTGATGGTAGTTTTCGTGGTGATGGTAGTTTTCGTGGTGATGGTAGTTTTCGTGGTGATGGTAGTTTTCGTCGTGATGGTAGTTTTCGTCGTGATGGTAGTTTTCGTCGTGATGGTAGTTTTCGTCGTGATGGTAGTTTTCGTCGTGATGGTAGTTTTCGTCGTGATGGTAGTTTTCGTCGTGATGGTAGTTTTCGTCGTGATGGTAGTTTTCGTCGTGATGGTAGTTTTCGTCGTGATGGTAGTTTTCGTGGTGATGGTAGTTTTCGTGGTGATGGTAGTTTTCGTGGTGATGGTAGTTTTCGTGGTGATGGTAGTTTTCGTGGTGATGGTAGTTTTCGTCGTGATGGTAGTTTTCGTCGTGATGGTAGTTTTCGTCGTGATGGTAGTTTTCGTCGTGATGGTAGTTTTCGTGGTGATGGTAGTTTTCGTCGTGATGGTAGTTTTCGTGGTGATGGTAGTTTTCGTCGTGATGGTAGTTTTCGTGGTGATGGTAGTTTTCGTGGTGATGGTAGTTTTCGTGGTGATGGTAGTTTTCGTCGTGATGGTAGTTTTCGTGGTGATGGTAGTTTTCGTGGTGATGGTAGTTTTCGTGGTGATGGTAGTTTTCGTCGTGATGGTAGTTTTCGTGGTGATGGTAGTTTTCGTCGTGATGGTAGTTTTCGTCGTGATGGTAGTTTTCGTGGTGATGGTAGTTTTCGTGGTGATGGTAGTTTTCGTGGTGATGGTAGTTTTCGTCGTGATGGTAGTTTTCGTCGTGATGGTAGTTTTCGTCGTGATGGTAGTTTTCGTCGTGATGGTAGTTTTCGTGGTGATGGTAGTTTTCGTGGTGATGGTAGCTTTAGTCGTGATGGTAGTTTTCGTGGTGATGGTAGTTTTCGTGGTGATGGTAGTTTTCGTCGTGATGGTAGTTTTCGTGGTGATGGTAGTTTTCGTGGTGATGGTAGTTTTCGTGGTGATGGTAGTTTTCGTGGTGATGGTAGTTTTCGTCGTGATGGTAGTTTTCGTCGTGATGGTAGTTTTCGTCGTGATGGTAGTTTTCGTGGTGATGGTAGTTTTCGTGGTGATGGTAGTTTTCGTGGTGATGGTAGCTTTAGTCGTGATGGTAGTTTTCGTGGTGATGGTAGTTTTCGTGGTGATGGTAGTTTTCGTGGTGATGGTAGTTTTCATGGTGATGGTAGTTTTCGTGGTGATGGCAGTTTTCATGTCTTTGTTGTTAACGATTCTGACAGTTTGTCGCCCATGGTTCACACACGTGCACACGCATATAGCTTACTAAGCATCGCGACCAATCTGTTTCTTATTGCACCCACTACCCACTATTCACCACCCACCAACAACCACCCACTACCCACAATCCACTACCCACCATCAACCACCCATCATTATTAACCTGAGCCAGTAGCCTGCTAGGGCGAGCGCTAGTGTTGCTTCCCTGATCCAGCAGGCAGTGTTGCTTCCTGTGTTGCTGGAGTTGACTGGCTCTTCAATAAAAAAGAGTGGTAGACGAGATTTCTGCCGGAAAAAAAATGGGTGGATTGGACAAACATAGCGTAAGATAGATTTTTTCCTGCAGATGACTGGTCTTTCCTAGCATAGAGTGAAAATTCTGCATCGATTGGGTTAATGTAGGGTTCCTCTGCTGAGAACAAGTGGACGCGGCCTCCCATGCTGTAGTTAGCTCCCATGCTGCTAAGCATGGGAGCTAACCGCAAGAAATGGAAAGTAAGGAAAGTAAGAAATGGTGTCACTTATAGTGATACCATTTCTTACTTTCCTGTACGAGTCTACAGCCGCTCTCCAAACATTATTAAAACCCAAAGAGCCTTGGGAAAGGTTATAGATTTTAAGAAGGGGTGGATAAAGCATTGATTTGAGGATTGAGAGGGAAACTGTTATTTCTTGAAGCAACAGCTTTTCTTCCAGCATCAAGGAAGTCCTCTCACAAGGCCGGCGTGGGCAAGTTATACCATTTTGAGAATCCAGTTCTGGGGCCTTCCTGGGAATGGTGTTTTTCCAGCTACGTCAGTCAGTGCTTGGTTCTCTTGTTCCTCGGTAGGTGGTGTTCCTCGAGGAACTTTTAAAGGAACGGGTAAGATGAGCGACCACTCTAGCAGGTCGTAGTTATCTGGATGATCTGGCAGTGATGGTCTTGTAGTATCGTGTCAAAGGAAGGTCTGACAATGATGGGTCCAGGAGTGTTGTGTCACAGGAAGGTTTGTCAGTGATGCTCTTGTAGTACTGTGTTACTGGAAGTTCTGTCAGTGATGGCTTGTAGTACTCTGTCACTGGAAGGTCTGTAAGTGATGATCTTGAAGTGTTGTATCACTGGAAGGTCTGTCATTAATGGACTTGTAGTTTTGTGTCACTAGAAGGTCTGTCATTGATAGTCTTGTATTATTGTGTCATTGGAAGGTCTGTCAGCGATGGGTTTTGTAGTATTGTGTCACTGGAAGGTCTGTTAGTGATGGTCTTGTAGTATTATGTTACAGGAAGGTCTGTTAGTGATGGTCTTGTAGTATTACGTCACTGGAAGGTCTGTTAGTGATGGTCTTGTAGTATTATGTTACAGGAAGGTTTGTCATTGATAGTCTTGCAGTACTGTGTCACTGGAAGGTCTGTCATTGATAGTCATGTAGTACTGTGTCACTGAAAGGTCTGTCATTGATGGTCTTGTAGGAGTGTGTCACTGGAAGGTCTGTCATTAATGGTCTTGTAGTATTGTGTCACTGGAAGGGCTGTCATTGATAGTGTTGTAGTATTATCTCGTTGGAAGGTCTGTCAACGATGAGGCTTGTAGTATTGTGTTACTGGAAGGTGTGTCAGCGATGGGTTTTGCAGTATTGTGTCACTGGAAGGTCTGCCAGTGATGGGTCTTGTAGTATTGTATCACTGGAAGGTCTGTCATTGATGGTCTTATAGTATTGTGTCACTGGAAGGTCTGTCAGTAATGGGTGTTGTAGTATAGTATCACTGGAAGGTCTGTCATTAATGGTCTTACAGTATTGTGTCACTGGAAGGTCTGTCAGTAATGGGTCTTGTAGTATTGTATTACTGGAAGGTCTGTCATTGATAATCTTATAGTATTGTGTCACTGGAAGGTCTGCCAATGATGGTCTTATAGTATTTTATCACTGGAAGGTCTGTCAGTGATGGTCTTATAGTATTTTATCACTGGAAGGTCTGTCAGTGATGGTCTTATAGTATTTTATCACTGGAAGGTCTGTCAGTGATGGTCTTATAGTATTTTATCACTGGAAGGTCTTTCAGTGATGGTCTTATAGTATTTTATCACTGGAAGGTCTGCCAGTGATGGTCTTATAGTATTTTATCACTGGAAGGTCTCTCAGTGATGGTCTTATAGTATTTTATCACTGGAAGGTCTGTCAGTGATGGTCTTGTAGTACTGTGTCACTGGACACTGTAACCTTTAGTTAGTTATTTCTAGCTGCATCGTCACTCTCTTGTTGCTTGATTGTGGCATGTTGGTTTGTCCTCGTCAATGATTTTAATACTTTTTCGATATTATTATTATTATTTTGATTATTATTTTTTGCTATTATTATTATTATTATTATTATTATTATTATTATTATTATTATTATTATTATTATTATTATATTATCATTATTATAATTATTAATATTATTATTATTATTATATTATTATTATTATTATTATTATTATTATTACTACTACTACTACTACTACTACTACTACTACTACTACTACTACTACTACTACTACTACTACTACTACTGTTGTTGTTGTTGTTGTTATTATTATAACTATTATTATTAGTGTTATTATTACTGCAATTGTTGTTATTATTTACATGTATTAATAATACAATATGCGCTACTATTTTACAGTTAGTTGTCTGTTTAGCTCAGCCACTTAACTTCCTGGCAAGTGTGTTTTAAAGAACATTTTCCTTTCACGTTTACAAGTTTACTGAGTATCACTCTCTGGATGCTTCCCTGGGTACAGTGTTGGCACTAAGGTCCACCTCTGTCTGATTTCTAGTGCATGAAAAAAAAACTAGACACTGATAGGTGATTCAACGCTGCAAATCTTACGTCTTGGTTGGGTGAGCCAATATTTTCTATTTCAATTTTCTGAGAGCAACTTAAATTTTTACCGCAGGTCAATGTGCCATCCTAATTGTTTTACGGGATAGTTTTGGAATTTCAGCAATTCCAAGAACATTTTTCCAAGCCTCGTTATCTTGAATACCTTTCCTCCTTAGGCTTCGTAGTCTATATAAAGTGACGATTTGAATTAGATGGCCTTTCATGTTTGTTACCTTTTGGTTGGATCTTGTCATTTATTTTACACACACAACTAAAATAACGCCGAGCAGCGTGTAGAAGGCCAGTAAGGACATTGTTTATGGTTGCATGGTGCACTGAAATGCCATGACCCGTGTGTTCTCTTTGACGAAACAGATAATATCCTGTGGTCTGGGTCACCATTTTCACCTGAGAGCATACTAACCAATAGGAACAATGAATAAGGTACAATCGATTCAGTATTCTTTGTATCTCCAATAATACATTGTCACCTATGGTTTCACTAATACCTGAGTTGACCATATTGTTCAACTGGTGAGTTGATTCCTACAACTGACTATTGTTACCTGCACCAAAAAATGTTCTGAATATGATATACTCAGTTTCCGCAACTTTTCTTTCAGATACATTTCTTTAAATTGTTCAATATTTTCTGAAACCTCAGGACAAATAAAAAAAATCTTTCATCCATTTTTTGGTCATAGATTTTGTCTTCTCTCCAAAATGCATGTGGAGAGCTGTTAGGTGTACAAATGAGATGTGCTGTTTACAGTTCACAGTATCTCTTTCCAACACTTCTGAAATAATATTTATTACCAGTTTTAATTTCCCTTTCACTTTCTCTCTCAACGTCACTAAAACTGATCCTCAGAAACACCCTACAGGTAGACTCATTATAACATTTGAGACATTTAGCCTCAGCGACAAAATGATCGGATATTCCAGCAAGATGATCTGAAAGAAGTGTGACCTTGTGCACTTCACTCAGCACTTTCTCTGAGGTTTCAGGTCATCACTTGGCGAAGAATGTCTTTAGTGTTTTTCTGATCATTTTCTGGACAGATTATATAGTTTGCCCACTGTACATCAGTCACAATGCCAGGTCTCGATTTCTTTACAGCAACATTGTCAGACTGTGCTGCATATCCCGGAGAAACCGGAGAAACGATCGTTACGCCAAGCTACATTTTCCAAGTCTTGAGGTCTGCAGTCTGTCAGTAGCATCGAGAAATTTGTCACGGTTGTATGTTATGTATGTAGTTAAGGCTTTTTTTTTTTTAATTATTTAGTGCTGCACACTATCTCTACTACACCTCTGATAGATGAGTCATATTTCTGGCATATGAGTCATGGGCATATTTGTGCCTTGGAGGGTACAAATATGCCAATGCATATTAACAAATACGTCCATGCGTGCTATGATTCGGCCCTGGCCGGGCTATAAGCTAGTAAGTCAGAAGCGACAGTTAGAGACAGAATGTGGAAAGATCATGAGGCTAAACATCTGCCAGATCTCAAAAGTCAGGGACCCTCGTAATGCAGACTTCTGATCTAGGCCGACCAGAACTCTCCTCATGTATCTTGTGGGTTCAGTAGAGAACGTGCTGCTTCTGGTTATCTGAACCATTGTCGTGGACTAGTTTTTCATTAGATGTTCGAGCATGAAAGTGAGAAGGACATTAGGCTTCTGAATCCTGGAGCGACTCACGAAATCGTAATGACACGATTGCAAACAAACCATTCTATGTTTTAATCCTGGAGTGGTTGCGATTCTAAGGATTAAAGGAAGATAGGTGGCATTCTGGTGAACCATCCGCTCATACTGATTCTGAGTGGAGAGATCCGGTTGTATAGCCATGTGTTTCCTTCCAGGCGGGAGTATGGCTGCTAGATCCAGTACTCAGCCAGCTCTTCCCTGTTTCACTTAATAAATCGTATCCATCAACATTGGATATGGCTTTACTCTGTTGTATTTTGTGCTTACTTTGTTGAGAGCCTCTGACGAATGTGATGAATATATCCCTGGAATCTTTCCGTGATGGGCTACGCCTGTGATATCCGTTTCAGGTTTGGCTTGCACCTGACAACTCAGCTTATGTTGTGGTCTTCATAGAGAAGAGAACGGGACGAGACCCTTCCACACACCGTCTGAGGCTTCCTGTGCTGTTTGGTGTTCGTATGCGAACACTAAACAGTACAGGATGTGATGTGACTGTGATGTGACTGTGGCCAGAGAGGTTGCCTACTCTCTATTCTTTCGCTGGACAACACATGAAGAGCATCTTTGTGAGCAGTCTAATAGGGTCCCTAAGTTATGAACCCTTGTGATGACCTTGGCTATATTCTTGTAATATAATTTTCTTTATGTTTGAAGGATAAAGGTCTTTACTCACGGGTCAAAGAGCGAGGGAGGCTTTGCAGTGATCGCTGAGGACATGAAGTATGTGAAATAACTAAACAAGTCATCTGTGTTCATTGTAGAACACCATGCAATTCTTGTTTGTTTTGGCTTGATATCTGGCTTCGTAGGATTTCAAGTCACTGTCTACTTAGATTCCCAAAATTTGCCCTGGCACACCCAATGATCCTAAAGAAACCATACCTAAAGAAACGAGAGCAGTTTCACCATCTCTATAAAAGACAGAAGGACGTAGAGTGGTACTGGAGCTAGGACCTTGTTGATGTCCTAGAAAATGGCTGGATGGATGCCTATAACAAGCTTGTTCCAGAGCATGGCTGTGACTTCATGAGTCACAAACATAACTATTTTTTTGACATAACTAAAACATCCGTCTGTAGAGCCAGGTAGACCCAACAGATGGGCCTAGTGAGCCCGTTTCTTGGGCTCCCCAGGACTTACTTAGCCCAGCTTTCACAGGAACTTCCACTTTGAGATGACTTTCTGTTCTTCTAAGTGAATACTGTAGCATGCAGTTGACTGTGGAACACATTTTAACTGTTTGCCCACGACACAGTCGTGTTTGCTTACATCATTTCTGTCAGTTACCGGGGTGCATTTAAGGATGTCGGTGAATTTTTAGGAGAGTCTTGATTGTGACAGTTCAATGAATTTTTTAATTAATGATAGCGAATTAAACTTGGTGTGATACTATTTATTTGGTGTTTGGGTTTATTAATAAAACTCGTTTTTCATTACTACTAAATGAGTAACAGTCAAAGTAACCTACAAATTTCACATTCATAACACTTCGTACATCATATATAAGGTCCATTTTGGAGTGTGCAGGATCAGTTTGGAGCCCACACCTCAGAAAGTGAGTCTGAAAGCTGTAAAAATTACAGAAAAAATTGTTACAAGAATTGCCTCAGAGCTGAAGAGTATTAGTTAAGGTGAGAGAATAATTTAATTAAATCTGGTGAGATGAGATGATAGTAGGACCAGGATAGACATGATATTGATATGCAAAAAAGACTGAGAGGAACTGATAGTGTGAACAGGGATAAGCTGTTTGAAAGCTGAGACACAGATACATTAGCATACATTTAAAAGTTAAAAAATACTGATAAATCCCATGGATGCGAGAGAGCGTTACTTCAGCCTGAGTGAACACTATCACACACACACACACACACACACACACACACACACACACACACACACACACAGGAGCTCGGACTCGACCCCCGCAACCTCAACTAGGTGAGTACAACTAGATGAGTACACACACACACACACAAACAAACAAACAAACAAACAAACAGGAGATTTAAGGAAGGTCTCTGGGAAGACAGCACAGAAGGGAACATCAAGAGGGAATATACCAACAAGTGTTGGATGACATACGAACAACCGAGGAAGAGGTGCAGAAGCTGCTAAGTGACCTTGATACCTCAAAGGCGATGATACCGGACAACATCTCCCCATGGGTCCTTAGAGAAGGAGCAGAGATGCTGTGCGTGCCCCTAACCACAAACTTCAACACATCTCTTGAAACTGGGCAACTACCTGAGAAATGGAAGACAGCAAATGTAGTCCCCATATTTAAGAAACGAAACAGAAATGAGGTACTAAACTACAGACCTGTGTCTCTGATATGTATTGTGTGCAAAGTCATGGAGAAGATTATAAGGAGGAGAGTGGATGAACACCTGGAACGGAACAAGATTATAAATGAAAACCAGCATGGGTTCATGGAAGGCAAATCCTGTGTCACAAACCTTCTGGAGTT
>NC_091313.1:6997145-7019645 GCF_038502225.1 Cherax quadricarinatus | reverse complement strand
GGATCGGGAGCATGTAACAGGAAGGGCACTGCAATGGATCAGAGAATACCAGACAGGGAGGCAACAATGAGTCATGGTACGTGATGAGGTATCAGAGTGGGCACCTGTGACGAGCGGGGTTGCACAGGGGTCGGTCCGAGGACCAGTGCTATTTTTGGTATATGTGAACATGATGGAAGGGTTAGACTCAGAAGTGTCCCTGTTCGCAGATGATGTG
The DNA here is from genome assembly GCF_038502225.1 of Cherax quadricarinatus. Classification (NCBI taxonomy): domain Eukaryota; kingdom Metazoa; phylum Arthropoda; class Malacostraca; order Decapoda; family Parastacidae; genus Cherax; species Cherax quadricarinatus. The sequence goes on along the minus strand of NC_091313.1, from coordinate 7,019,428 downwards.
AAGTTAATGAGGAGAATTAAATCAGATGAGGATCAGGCAGGACTTCAAAGAGACCTGGACAGACTGGACACCTGGTCCAGCAACTGGCTTCTCGAATTTAACCCCGCCAAATGCAAAGTAATGAAGATCGAGGAAGGGCACAGAAGACCGCAAACGGAGTATAGGCTAGGTTGCCAAAGGCTGCAAACCTTGTTCAAGGAGAAAGATCTTGGGGTGAGTATAACACCGAGCTCACATCAACCAGATAACTGCTGCAGCATATGGGCGCCTGGCAAACCTGAGAACAGCGTTCCGATACCTTAGTAAGAAATCGTTCAAGACACTGTACACCGTGTACGTCAGGCCCATGCTAAAGTATGCAGCACCTGTTTGGAACCCGCACTTGATCAAGCACGTCAAGAAAATAGAGAAAGTGCAAAGGTTTGCGACAAGGTTAGTTCCAAAGCTAAGGAGAATGTCCTATGAAGAAAGGTTAAGGGAAATAGGCCTGACGACACTGGAGGACAGGAGGGTCAGGGGAGACATGATAACGACATATGAAATACTGCGCGGAATAGACAAGGTGGACAAAGACAGGATGTTCCAGGGAGGGGACACAGAAACAAGAGGTCACAATTGGAAGTTGAAGACTCAGATGAGTCAAAGGGATGTTAGGAAGTATTTCTTCAGTCATAGAGTTGTCAGGCAGTGGAATAGCCTAGAAAGTGACGTAGTGGAGGCGGGAACCATACACAGTTTTAAGACGAGATTTGATAAAGCTCATGGAGCGGGGAAAGAGAGGACCCAGTAGCAACCAGTGAAGAGGCGGGGCCAGGAGCTAAGACACGGCCCCTGCAACCACAAATAGGCGAGCACACACACACACACACACACACACACACACACACACACACACACACACACACACACACACACACACACACACTCATACACGTATTCTTGGGACCCAAAATAAACTGTTCTATTAATTAGAATATTTAAAGTGATGCAACTCAGTCTTCAAGAATCCTTGACCTCGTTTATTCACTCTTCTTACATAAATTAATTATTTTACTTCGCTTCAATTTCCCTAATCAAAAAATGATTAAATATTTCCTTGCATTTTCTTACGGTTATCACGCCTTTACTCCTGTTTCCAAAATTTATAACCATCTACATAATAAATTTTTCCAGGACATTTATTGCTCTTTCTTGTAATCAAAATTTATCACCACTTTTCTTCGCCTCCATGATTCAACGACTTTTCCTTATTCTTTCTCGAGATTTATCATCGCTTCTCCACACACAGTTTTTTAAGCACTCCAGCAATCTACAGTAGTTAAGATAATGCTATCAGCATCTACGTTACCTGTTGAGAGTATCTTTTCTCCAGCTCATGTCCAAGACTTTTCCTAGCAATAACTTCATTATTGTTATTGTATAAGTATGTATTTCATCTAGTATTTACCATGATACACATAGGTAAGATAGTGTCAATTGTGGGTCATAGATTTTATTTAGTCAATTTATTTCATTTCTCTGAAGTCTAATTTTTTTGAGAACATGTCCTGAAGGATAAAAGTTTGCTAATCTGCCTTATACATAACAATAAATACAAAGACAATTTTCACTTTCGGATTCTCTGTTGAAATCACAGGACCAACCAGGGTGGGTCTAATGGAAAGATGATTCGCCTTGTCCGGTCCTGTATCAGTGATCAGAAACCGTACAGGGGAGAAGGTGCCTCGTCTGGTGAGCAGTGACGAGATGTCTGCCTTGCTAGCAACTTACACCACATTCATCTAGAAAGTCCACTCCCAGGAATCCAGTGTCATTGCTGTCTAGAGCTCATCTGTACTGACAAATATTAAATGCCACTGGTTACTCCAGGAAGATAGCTACAGGTTAGTATTTGTGCCTGAAGTAAGTGACCATCTCTACGTTGGAGTACAATTATGTACATAACCAAGAGATTCAAGTATGAGATGAGAAACACCGTTGAAGTAAACATTTATTAGCAGTGGGATCAAGTAAACACCCTTGAGGTACCATTGCGCCGATTCAGAGGCTGCAGAGTGGCCGCTTCTGAAACCTTATTGACAGTTACACAGTGGCGAATGACAATAAAAATGTCTCATTTAGTAAAAGATTATATCTCTAGAATTTTACTAGAGAATGATAACAGTGCCACTGGTCAGAATTTAGTAACCTAACCTCGGTTCTATCTTTCGTGTACTGGGTCTACGTTTGCCTTCTGTGACAAATTACCTGAGCTACTCAGAATTGATAGATCGAGTTATAGGCGATGATAGAGGTTTACGTCAACTATTCAACAATTTTGGACTTGCCATGAGTATCCCCACAGCCCTTCTGTTTCTAGATATTTAACTACTCCTGTCTTCCTGCAACCTGTGACAACCTTGACACAGTTCTTGCCGAGGTTATCTGAGTCAAGGACTGCAAATATCCCTGAGTCTCTGACAAAAATACAATCAGGTTTTCAAACTCACTGTCCTGATGTCAATTAAACACACACTCAAACACACACACACACACACACACACACACACACACACACACACACACACACACACACACATACACACGGAAGCTATGATTCAACCCCTGCAACCATAAATAGGCAAGCACACAAACACACTTCTCTCTCTCTCTCTCTCTCTCTCTTTCTCTCTCTCAGTTTCGAAAGATTTATGACAATCTCCCACTAACTTCCGCAGATTTACAACATTTTCTAAAATTCCTCCCGTGTGTGGTGTTGATCATCGTCTGCCTCTACTCCCGGTACCAGACTGATTGTGCTTGTTCAACACACCTTAAAATATCCTTGCTAAGCAGTACCCGAGTTTCATACAACTCTTGGTTATTATTAGAGTTCACTCTCTGCCCTGCCCTCATTCTCTCTCTCTCTCTCTCTCTCTCTCTCTCTTTCTCTCTCTCTCTCTTTCTCTCTCTCTCTTTCTCTCTCTCTCTCTCTCTCTTTCTCTCTCTCTCTCTCTCTCTCTCTCTCTCTCTCTCTCTCTCTCTCTCTCTCTCTCTCTCTCTCTCTCTCTCTCTCTCTCTCTCTCTCTCTCTCTCTCTCTCTCTCTCTCTCTCTCTCTCTTCTTCTCACTCAAATCGTCATGTCATTTCCTGCCATCCAGCATCATGCTGGCTGGCTGTGACTGCCATCTTCCTTGCTGGTTGTGACTGCCATCTAGTATCATCTTGGCTGGCTGCGGCTGCCATCTAGCATCATCCTGGCTGGCCGTGACTGCCATCTTCCTGGCTGGCTGTGACTGCCATCTTCCTGGCTGGCTGTGACTGCCATCTTCCTGGCTGGCTGTGACTGCCATCTTCCTGGCTGGCTGTGACTGCCATCTAGCATCATCCTGGCTGGTTGTGACTGCCATCTTCCTGGCTGGCTGTGACTGTCGTCTAGTATCACCCTGGCTGGCTGTGGCTGCCATCTGGTATCATCCTGGCTGTCTGTGACTTCCATCTTCCTGGCTGGTTGTGACTACCGTTCAGTATAATTCTGGCTGGCTGTGACTGTCATCTTCCTGGCCGGCTGTGGCTGCCATCTCCTGGCTGGCTGTGGCTGCCATCTAGTATCATCCTGGCTGGCTGTGACTGCCATCTTCCTGGATGGCTGTGACTGCCATCTTCCTGGATGGCTGTGACTGCCATCTTCCTGGATGGCTGTGGCTGCCATCTTCCTGGATGGCCGTGACTGCCATCTTCCTGGATGGCTGTGGCTGCCATCTTCCTGGATGGCTGTGACTGCCATCTTCCTGGATGGCTGTGACTGCCATCTTCCTGGATGGCTGTGGCTGCCATCTTCCTGGCTGGTTGTGACTGCCGTTTAGTATAATACTGGCTGGCTGTGACTGCCATCTTCCTGGCTGGCTGTGACTGTCATCTTCCTGGCTGGCTGTGACTGCCATCTTCCTGGCTGGCTGTGACTGCCATCTAGCATCATCCTGGCTGGCTGTGGCTGCCAGATTCCTGGCTGGTTGTGACTGCCATCTAGCATCATCCTGGCTGGCTATGACTGCCATCTTTCTGGATGGCTGGGGCTGCCATCTTCCTGAATGGCTGTGACTGCCATCTTCCTGGATGGTTGTGACTGCCATCTTCCTGGATGGCTGTGGCTGCCATCTTCCTGGATGGCTGTGGCTGCCATCTGGTATCATCCTGGCTGGCTGTGACTGCCATCTTCATGGCTGGTTGTGACTGCCGTTTAGTATAATTCTGGCTGGCTGTGACTGCCATCTTCCTGGCTGGCTGAACTGCCATCTAGCATTATCCTGGCTGGCTGTGGCTGCCAGCTTCCTGGCTGGTTGTGACTGCCATCTAGCATCATCCTGGCTGGCTATGACTGCCATCTTTCTGGATGGCTGTGGCTGCCATCTAGTATCATCCTGGCTGTCTATGACTGCCATCTTCCTGGATGGCTGTGACTGCCATCTAGCATCATCCTGGCTGACTGTGGCTGCCATCTAGCATCATCCTGGCTGACTGTGGCTGCCATCTAGCATCACCCTGGCTGACTGTGGCTGCCATTTAGCATCATCCTGGCAGACTGTGGCTGCCATCTAGCATCATCCTGGCTGACTGTGGCTGCCATCTAGCATCATCCTGGCTGACTGTGGCTGCCATCTAGCATCATCCTAGCTGGCTGTGGCTGCCATCTAGCATCATCCTGGCTGACTGTGGCTGCCATCTAGCACTATCCTGGCTGATTGTGGCTGCCATCTAGCATCATCCTGGTTGGCTGTGGCTGCCATCTAGCATCATCCTGGCTGAATGTGGCTGCCATCTAGCACTATCCTGGCTGGTTGTGACTGCCATCTAGCATCATCCTGGCTGGCTATGACTGCCATCTTTCTGGATGGCTGGGGCTGCCATCTTCCTGGATGGCTGTGACTGCCATCTTCCTGGATGGTTGTGACTGCCATCTTCCTGGATGGCTGTGGCTGCCATCTGGTATCATTCTGGCTGGCTGTGACTGCCATCTTCATGGCTGGCTGTGGCTGCCATCTAGTATCATCCTGGCTGGTTATGACTGCCATCTTCCTGGCTGGTTGTGACTGCCGTTTAGTATAATTCTGGCTGGCTGTGACTGCCATCTTCCTGGCTTTCTGTGACTGTCATCTTCCTGGCTAGCTGTGACTGCCATCTTCCTGGCTGGCTGTGACTGCCATCTAGCATCATCCTGGCTGGCTGTGGCTGCCAGATTCCTGGCTGGTTGTGACTGCCATCTAGCATCATCCTGGCTGGCTATGACTGCCATCTTTCTGGATGGCTGGGGCTGCCATCTTCCTGGATGGCTGTGACTGCCATCTTCCTGGATGGTTGTGACTGCCATCTTCCTGGATGGCTGTGGCTGCCATCTTCCTGGATGGCTGTGGCTGCCATCTGGTATCATCCTGGCTGGCTGTGACTGCCATCTTCATGGCTGGCTGTGGCTGCCATCTAGTATCATCCTGGCTGGTTATGACTGCCATCTTCATGGCTGGTTGTGACTGCCGTTTAGTATAATTCTGGCTGGCTGTGACTGCCATCTTCCTGGCTGGCTGTGACTGCCATCTAGCATCATCCTGGCTGGCTGTGGCTGCCAGCTTCCTGGCTGGTTGTGACTGCCATCTAGCATCATCCTGGCTGGCTATGACTGCCATCTTCCTGGATGGCTGTGACTGCCATCTAGCATCATCCTGGCTGTCTATGACTGCCATCTTCCTGGATGGCTGTGACTGCCATCTTCATGGCTGGCTGTGGCTGCCATCTAGTATCATCCTGGCTGGTTATGACTGCCATCTTCATGGCTGGTTGTGACTGCCGTTTAGTATAATTCTGGCTGGCTGTGACTGCCATCTTCCTGGCTGGCTGTGACTGCCATCTAGCATCATCCTGGCTGGCTGTGGCTGCCAGCTTCCTGGCTGGTTGTGACTGCCATCTAGCATCATCCTGGCTGGCTATGACTGCCATCTTCCTGGATGGCTGTGACTGCCATCTAGCATCATCCTGGCTGTCTATGACTGCCATCTTCCTGGATGGCTGTGACTGCCATCTAGCATCATCCTGGCTGACTGTGGCTGCCATCTAGCATCATCCTGGCTGACTGTGGCTGCCATTTAGCATCATCCTGGCAGACTGTGGCTGCCATCTAGCATCATCCTGGCTGACTGTGGCTGCCATCTAGCATCATCCTGGCTGACTGTGGCTGCCATCTAGCATCATCCTGGCTGACTGTGGCTGCCATCTAGCACTATCCTGGCTGATTGTGGCTGCCATCTAGCATCATCCTGGTTGGCTGTGGTTGCCATCTAGCATCATCCTGGCTGAATGTGGCTGCCATCTAGCACTATCCTGGCTGATTGTGGCTGCCATCTAGCATCATCCTGGCTGGTTGTGGCTGCCATTTAGCATCATCCTGGCTGACTGTGGGTGCCATCTAGCATCATCCTGGCTGGCTGTGGGTGCCATCTAGCATCATTCTGGCTGACTGTGGCTGCCATCTAGCATCATCCTGGCTGACTGTGGGTGCCATCTAGCATCATCCTGGCTGACTGTGGGTGCCATCTAGCATCATCCTGGCCGACTGTGGCTGCCATCTAGCATCATCGTGGCTGGCTGTGGCTGCCATCATCCTGACTGGCTGTGGCTGCCATCATCCTGGTTGGCTGTGGCTGCCATCTAGCATCATCCTGGCTGGCTGTGGCTGCCATCATCCTGGCTGGCTGTGGCTGCCATCATCCTGGTTGGCTGCGGCTGCCATCCGGCAATAACTGGCTGCCGCACAAGCCTGAAGCTCCAGCGGAAGTTACCTCTTATTTCCCAACCAGAAAATTATTTCCTGGAAATTAAGGCTGAACCCCGAAACACTCGAAGAGGGAAGGAGGATGCACTGCAGGGCTCCTGATCCAGTGCACTGGAGCTATCCTACCTCGGATCACAACAGTATACCTCCAATCCCACAGGTGCTGAATGACCCATACGGATTTAGCCCCCCCATGAACATGATGTCATTGAAAAAGTATGCATTACAGTGGCCGTGTGTACTTCCTTACCTGTGGTTACAGGGGTCGAGTCACTGCTTCTGGTCTCGCCTCTTCGCTGGTCGTTACTAGATCCAATCTCTTCCTTCTCCATGAGCTTTATCGTGTCTCTTGTGTTAGTTAGTTACCATTTTGTCCTAGGCACACGTCGATTAGACACTAGGCCTGTTGTATATACGTGTGTGTGTGTGTGTGCGTGTGTGTGTGTGTGTGTGTGTGTGTGTGTGTGTGTGTGTGTGTGTGTGTGTGTGTGAGTGCGTGTGTGTGTGTGTGTGTGTGTGTGTGTGTGTGTGTGTGTGTGTGTGTGTGTGTGTGTGTGTGTGTGTGTGTGTGTGTGTGTGTGTGTGTGTGTGTGAAGAGATACAAACGATACAGCAGAGTAAATAACAGGTGCTTCATAATAGGTACAAAACCCTAGTATTCAAATCCCATAACGGGTGGGATCGATCCCAAGGCAGTCGAGTCCTAAGGCTCGCAGGCCAGTGTGTTAAACACGGATCCATACCAGCCTATCAAGACTCGTTCAACTAGTTATATTTCTATGCATCATAGGAATGTTCGCATGGGCCGCCTCTGACCACAGACGCAGGCTTTTATAAACGAATCCTACAGCAGCATCTCTGTGACGTGCTCTAGCTCATGTCTTCTCAAATCCGCCAATCGTATTATTACGATTTCGTGAGTCATGAGAGACTAATACCCGCAAGATTATCACCAAGGTATAATGTGGATTCCTAGACACGCAGCTAAACCTTATTTTTTAATCAAAGGCTTAATTAATGGTCTCTGCTAAAAAGCGAAAATTTTGAGTACATAGAAGAGTGCGAGCACTTCAAGAGAAACATGAACCTGATACAGGGAATTCTACGCTTGCCTAAACCTATAAGCATGACCTACTTCCACCTGAGGATTTTTCCAAGGTGACACCGCCTACGACTGCTTCACCTCACTTGTCTGCAGCATATAAGCTCCGTCTTCGCGTATATGGTCAGTCCATCAGTCCTGATTGATGAACTGATTACATCAACTCCAAGCTGAGGGACTGATTACATCAAACTCCTGATCTTCACAATTCTTCTTCGTATTGGACTGATGAAGCCACTCTGTGGCGAAACGTTTCCACAATAAAGATACCCAACTGTTGCATCTGTGTCTAATTCATCAACTCGTCGGTTCTCTGAATCATTTATTTACTATCATAAACTTGTTTAAGAGAGACGGACTTCACTGGAGCTTCATTGGTAGCACGAGAACGCGACGAATCTTAAGAGAAAATGAATGAAAGATGTGAGGTAGAGGAAGATGAAGAGAAAATAGTGAGTAGACAGCCTCTTATATCTCTCCAGTTAACCGAGATGATCAGAAATTTTAAATGAATAATTCAGCTTATAGACAATCCAGATGTATGAAAGAGCAGTACTTCACACCATTGTCAGAAATATATTCCAAAAAAGGGCCAAATTATCATCATATGCATCATCAGAGCCTCCGGATAATAATTACTCTGAGCAAACTTTGGTTTTATCCAAATAGCCATTTAGCAGCAGAAATTACTTTGAATATCAAGTACTAACGAAAGATCGTTATCGTTAAAAAGTTGGCGGAGTGATCCTATATATCATTAGTCTTATCAAGTGGTTTAAAATTTAATAGCATGACGACGTACCACTTAAATTCGCATATGTTGAAATTCCTTGCAATGACAACGAGTATATTACACTTACTTAATATAGTCCTCCAAACAAGTCAGGAGAACTACACTGTACTATATGACGATATTAAATCAATAATTCACAACTAAGAGATAATTGTTGATGACTTTATTAATTACTAATACAAAGTGGAAGAGTGTAACAGAGGACCAGAAAGCTATCATACTTGTCAGCATGACTGGAAACACTTTCTAATGTCAGCCACTCGTGGAAACAGCATACTGAATCTTTGAATAAATGATTTAGACATCGATTTAAAGCGAAAGAACTGATTACCTCAAACTCATCCTCTTCCACCGTTCTCTGCATAGACTGAAGAAGCCACTGGCTGGTGAAACGTTTCCAGGACAAAGATGACAAAGATACCCAAATGTTGCACAAGGTGTCTCATTTATCAACGTACTGAATCTTGTCGCGGCCGCGGATTGTGATCTTAACTATATGAAGCTGGAGCCAAACAAGGAAAGAGTGAACACTTCATTATCTGATTCGAAGTAAACCAAATATTTGTGATTAAAATTATGAGGAAGATGATTTCTCAGTAAAGTGTGACGAACTACGAGACGGAAATAATGTACAGAAAATGTGGCAATGATTTAAGATAAAAACTCTAAAGATCGACTAGTTTAAATCTCAGGCAAAAATGTAAAATAAAAACTTAAATTAACTGGTAACCTCGAAAATAATACTATACGAACTACTTACTATTACAGAGGGAAAACAAGAACAATTAAGTCAGTGGAGAAAACGGCAAAAAAAAAAAAAAAAAAAAAAAAAAAAAAAACAATATAACATCTTAACTTATGATTCACTACTATGTTATGATCCTGTTTTTTTTAACGAGGTTTGAAACTTAACTTCGGTATACAGATCTACTTGGCATCAATGACATACTACTATATTGAAAGCCCCTTGTTATGCTGAGCATATCAAGCAAATTAGGTCAGTTTTGTCCCAGGATGCGACCCACACCAGTCGACTAACACCCGGGTACCATCTGTTACTGGCCACTGGCCAAACGAAAAAATAAAAGGACCTTGAAGTGATCATTAGCAACTACCTCACATGTACTAAACAACTGGGTTTCATAGCATGAAATATCGAGTACAAAACACCAGCAACAATACTCAGTGTATATAACAGCAAACATCTGGAATATACTGTCCAGTTTTGGTCGTCAAATTATATGAAAATAATGTTACCATCATTAAGAAACAAACCATAAGAAGAAACACTCAAAACACTTAACCTGTTTTCTCTCAGGAAACAAACTATGAAATCTCATTGAAGTCTTTATTTAAGGCACTGATTGGTTCTGATTCACTCACACACTGATTGGTTCTGATTCACTCACACACGACGATGTATTTGAACTGCGAAGTAAACAACTCGAGACAATGGAATGACGCCCTGAAGAAAGAGATGCAGCTAAACTTAGATACATTTATTTTACAAACATAATTATATGTGAATGGAATAAATAGCCTTCCGAAACTGTAAGTGCGAAAGGAAGACAATCATTGGAGAACTAGAAGGACAAAGTTGGAATTCACTTAAGCATTATGGACAACGAATTCTGGACGTTAGTTCAAAAATTGTATGATGACACCATCAGTTGACAGTGAGCCACATAGTCGAAGAGGTAGTTGTTATAATTGTGGTAGTCGTAGAGGCAGTTGTTATAATTGTGGTAGTCGTAGAGGCAGTTGTTATAATTGTGGCACTCGTAGAAGTAGTTGTTATAATTGTGGTAGTCGTAGGGGTAATTGTTATAATTGTGGTAGTCGTAGAGGTAGTTATAATTGTGGTAGTCGTAGAAGTAGTTGTTATAATTGTGGTACTCGTAGAGGTAGTTGCTATAATTGTGGTAGAGGTAGTTGCTATAATTGTGGTAGTCGTAGAGGTAGTTGCTATAATTGTGGTAGTCGTAAAGGTAGTTGCTATAATTGTGGTAGTCGTAGAGGTAGCTATTATAATTGTGGTAGTCGTAGCAGTTGTAAACAATTATGCCTGCACCTTTCTTAAAAATATTCATGCATATTTCTTAATGTCACGGATTCATTTCGCAAATGTTTTTTTTATCTAATCGTTTAACTAGGCGGAAGGAATTGAGGATAGGGAGACAGCCTTCTGCTATAATATCTTAATCCTTACTATCTAGACAGAATTAGAAGTACTTAGAATGACAGATTTTTTTTAAACGATAATATCGAAACATAGGGTTCCCTGTTATGTACCTCTCTCTCTCTGTCATTCTCTCTCTCTCTCTCTCTCTCTCTCTCTCTCTCTCTCTCTCTCTCTCTCTCTCTTTCTCTTTCTCTCTCTCTCTGTCATTCTCTCTTTCTCTTTTTTTTTCACAGGGTTTGACAAGGTTAAGGATTATTGACAAGCTATTTACAGGTTAAGGATTCCTAACTTTATTGATAAGCTAAGAGCTGTTACCTACATCAACTCATTTGAAAGCATTTTTATTGTTATGAAACATACAAGTAGGGAACAGGATGAAGTTGGAGCCATCTTTGAGCCAGCATTTTCATCTGATCAACTGACTTTATCTCGCTGACATCATAATGCTGTTCGAATGTGTTCCATACTCGAGTCATCCTGGGAATAAATGATCTCAGATCAAGTGATGTTCTGGAGAAGGGTACAGCCAGAGTGAAGTTGCTGCTTTCTGCCCGTCTTGTGGTATAGAAGCTTGCTTCACGCTGTCCTCGAAGTGGATCCAAGTGTGGTACTTTGACAGTATTGGCCTTGTACATAACAGTAAGGCCACCACCCATCAGATGAGACGTCTTACTCTATTCTCTACTCTGTCAAGCAGTCGCAGATGAGAAGGGGGGCAGGCGAACCAAGAAAGTGGAGCATACTCAAGGTGTGAGCGTACTTGTGCCTCGCACAAAATCTTGCAACCCCTGCTGCCAAGCAGATGCGAGATACGGCGAAGTGCTGTAAGATTCCTGGCTGCAAGATTTGCAACGTGGTTTTTCATGGTCAGTTTGGAGTCAAATTTCACCCCAAGGATATCAACTTCCCCAGCTGCCAACACCCTCCCATTCATCCTTACTACTGCACCGGCATTACCATCATGGTGCCTAGAGATCATCATCATTTGTGTTTTTTCAGGTGCAAATGTTACTTGCCATCTATTTCCCCAAGCTGATATAGCTCTTAACTGGTGATTGATGTAGCTCAGAGCAGCTGGCATTTCTTCTCTTGGATAAGTGAATGTCAGTGTACAGTCGTCTGCATATGCATGTGATTCTGGGATGAGATGAAGAAGGTCATAGAATTAGACATTCCATAACAATGGTCCCAGAACGCTTCCTTGTGGAACACTTGCCCGAATTAGATGTCTTGCTGATTCTGTTTCATTGAGAACTACACTTAGAGATCTACCATGAAGGTAATCACTGAGGAGACATAGCGTAGAGCCTGCAATTCCCAGAGCTTGCAGTTTTGCTAAGAGGCCTTGGTGCCACACCCGGTCGAGAGCACCAGCAATGTCCTGTGCTACCTCACAGCTGGCTTTGGATTCATCCAGTGACTGGTGCCACTTAGTGGAGAGGCTTAACAACAGATCAGCAGCAGAGTAACCTTTCCTGAAGCCATATTGGCGGTCACATAGTGAGTGGTAGTCAAAAAACTCTGTCATTTGTCTTGAGAGTATTGTTTCAAGGAGCTTGCCAGTGATTGACAAGAGTGACACTGGTCTGTAGTTGCTGATTTCTGCTCTGCTCTTCTTTTTGTGAACAGGGACTACATTTGCCTTTTTCCACAGAGAAGGCCATTTACACTGTACTAGGCAGTGCTGAAAGATGCGAGTTAGAGTTGCTGCTAGCTGGTCTGCACATCTTCTCAGCAACCTTGGGCTCAACCTGTCTGGGCCCACAGCCTTTTCTTGGTCAAGAGATTTAAGAAGGAACTGCACCTCCTCCTGCCTTATTGTCACCACTGACAGTTTTGACACAGTTCTTGCAGCTAGCCAAGGAGGGTCCCTTGCTGGATTAGGAACTTGCATTTTAGTAGCAAAGTGTTCGGCAAAGAGGTCCGCCTTCTCTTGACTACTAGTAGAGGTGGTCCTATCCTGTCGATTTAGAGGTGGAATGTGTTCATCAGGCAGATAACCTTGTCTATCCTTGACCAGTGACCACCAGGTTTTGGAGCTTACCCTACCTGATACTAGCTTTCTTTTGTGTCCACCTCCCATTTAGTGATGGCCCACTTTTGAACTTCACCCATATGCCTACAGGCTTGCCTGTGCAAGTTCCTGTTATAGGTGGTAGGATGTCTCTTATATCTTCATCATGCCTTGTATTTAGCAGTAGCAGCCTCTCTGCAATGAAAGATAAACCAAGGCTGATCTGTAGGCTTCGTCACATATTGCCGGTGAGGAATGTATTCTTGTTGTAGATTAAGGATGTGTCCAGTGAAGGCTTTCACTTGGTTGTCAACATCCCCTTGGAGAAGAGCATTCCAATTGGTGGTGGCGAGCTCAGAGCAAAGGGCTGGCCAATTACCTCTTTCCCATAGCCAGGTTGTGCGTGTGGACTCCTAACCTCGTTCTGTTGGGATCTTAAGTGTCGTAAAAACAGCCAGATGATCCAACGTAGCCGAGGGATTGACAAGTGACTATACCTTCTGCTAGATCACTCACTACTGGGTCAAGGGAGGAGCCAGAGATGTGAGTTAGGAAATCAACAAAGTTTCTCATGTCAAATACTGCAAGAAAGTCATCAGAGTCCCTCTGCATATGGTGTTGGTTGAGATCACCAACAATTATGACATGTTGACAGTTGTATTGTAGCAGAAGGGAGTCCACATTTTCCATTAGGAAGTTGATGGGGTCTGCATGTCTCTCTCTCTCTCTCTCTCTCTCTCTCTCTCTCTCTCTCTCTCCACCAATACAAATCATCTCCACAGACTTCCTATTTTTAAACCAGCATTAATTTACCAAATCCTTCAATTCAGCTGACTTCTGTGGGTGACCAAAATACATTTAAGGACATTAATAAGCCATTATATGCATGGAAAGCTTGCGGCAGCAGCAGCAGCAGCAGCAGCAAGACTGAGATATACACAGGGGCTATACACAGTTATGTTATTCACGTGATGTCAACAGTTCACGTAAATTCCACTCACGTGAATTCCACACATTTCCCGTGGCTAACGCGACGGTCTGGAGTTTTGCGATTCTCTGACCGCGGGTTCAAACCCCACCCGTGCTATGGTTTTTTTTTATACAAGAAATTATACAAGTTATACAGAGAATTATATAAGTTCTACAGGGAAGTTATACAGGGAATTGTACAAGTTATGCGGGCACTGGACAAGTTATACAAAATAATATAAAAGTTATACAAGGGATTTACGTATATTATTCAGGGAATGATACAAGTTATACAGGGAATTAGGCATCCCTCAGGGCAGACTTTTAAGTGATCGGCTGTTTTTTTTTTCTGTATGTTTTCGCTTATAATTTAAGAAAATACCATCCGACTGGCTTCAAACTTTTAACCCTGATGTACCGTGACTAGCACAAGGACCGGCTTCAAACTTTCAACACTGGTTTATCCTACCTAGAAGATGGTTGAGATTTTTATTTTGTCCCCCAGGATGCGACCCACACCAGTCGGCTAACATCCAGGTATTTACTTACTGCTAGGTGAACATGGTCAGCAGGTGTCTTAACGAAACACGCCCAATGTTTCCAGCCGCACCGGGGATCGAGCCAGGGACACTCAATGTGTAATTGTCGATGGATCTTATGGGAATGAGGATTCCCTAAAAGAATGAGCAGAGACTCGAGCCGTGGTCCTGAGAGGTGGTTGTACCGGCGACCTACAGAGACTCGAGCCGTGGTCCTGAGAGGTGGTTGTACCGGCGACCTACAGAGACTCGAGCCGTGGTCCTGAGAGGTGGTTGTACCGGCGACCTACAGAGACTCGAGCCGTGGTCCTGAGAGGTGGTTGTACCGGCGACCTACAGAGACTCGAGCCGTGGTCCTGAGAGGTGGTTGTACCGGCGACCTACAGAGACTCGAGCCGTGGTCCTGAGAGGTGGTTGTACCAGCGACCTACAGAGACTCGAGCCGTGGTCCTGAGAGGTGGTTGTACCGGCGACCTACAGAGACTCGAGCCGTGGTCCTGAGAGGTGGTTGTACCAGCGACCTAAACCTGCTTCTTGTCAGGACCATGGTTCGAACCCCTTTCATTCATCTGTATATTCATTAACATTCGTTCATTAAAGCTTATCTTGAGTTAATACCCAACAAGTTTAATTTGCTAACATAGGTAATAAAAAACTTGGAATCATAAGAAGAAGAAGATAAGAAAGAAGGAACACTGCAACAGGCTTACTGGCCTATGCGAGGCAGGTCCAATTCTCCCACCGGCTTAAGCCAATGTCTTGACCTATTCAGGTCAGACACGTCACTTAAGAGGAGCACTGCATCTGACCTAGTAACACAAGCTAGTCAGGTCCAACTCACACCCACCCACATCCACTCATGTATTTATCCAACCTATTTTTAAAACAACACAACGTCTTAGCTTCTATGACGGTACTCGGGAGTTTGTTCCACTCATCCACAACTCTATTACCAAACCAGTGCTTTCCTATATCCTTCCTGAATCTGAATTTTTCCAACTTGAAACCATTGCTGCGAGTCCTGTCTTGGCTGGAAATTTTCAGTACGCTATTTACATCTCCTTTATTTATTCTTGTTTTCCATTTGTACACCTCAGTCCCATCCCCTCATGTAGACCAGCCTCCAGCCGCGGGATGGAACTAATATCCTTGCCCAGTAAACTTCGTTTCACTATTGACCAGAGGTTCTCAATAGGGTTTAGGTCTGGGAAATTGCCGTCCTGCATAAAAACCGTGGTCCCACACTTGTCAAACGCCTGAGGTAGTCACACAATAACTCCAGGTAATTATATTGATTCATATACTGGTTTTTGGGAAGCACAATGAGTTTACCAACACTATGAGCACTGAAACATCCTCAAACCATGAGCGAGTCTGGGTGTTTGGTGGTCCCACAGGTGTAGCGTGGGTCTAGCGGCTCACTATCTCTTGGCCAGTACACACGTTCACCAGGGTTACAGGTGACGGTGAAGGTTGCTTCATCACTCCAAAGTACTTCAGACCACTGTTGAGGATGTCAGTGAAGACATTTCTTTACATAATCCAGCCTACGCTTCTTCTGTGGCTTGAAAGGATCAGTTTCTTAACCTGGCGGTGACTACTGAAGCTCAGTTCTGACACGTCTGATAACAGTTCTTACAGACACCTCTGAGAGAAGATGTGGTTTTTCCAGTTCTCTAGCATTTATCCTAGGTATACTCTCTAACTGCTTCTTTAACACAGTTAAGGAACGAACAGATGTCTTCTTCGAGGGGCCAGACCGAGGTTTGGCAGACCGTAGCTCGACACCGCCACTAGCCTTGAAACGCTGCACCCAGGTCCTCACTGAACACTCACACACACTAACATTCTCCACTATTTCTTTCGTCTGGTTCCCAGCTTTGTGAAGCCCTATGAATTGAGCTATAGTTTCAGGTGTTAAAGACTTCCTTTTACCCATAATCAAACATGTTTAGCCCCAAACCCATAGGGAACACTGGACAGAAGAGGAGGCGGACGAGAGACAAAAGTGCATCACTTCCTCTCACCACGGCAGCCACGTGAGCACTGAGGAGTTACTGTGGAGTGTGGCGGCAGGCCGTGACGTTATGCTAATGGCTACTACCCGGCATAATGCAATAACGAAAAAGACCCCCAGTATGGTAGGCCTTTGATTTTCGTCACGGCATTATGCCGTGACATATATATATATATATATATATATATATATATATATATATATATATATATATATATATATATATATATATATATATGGTATAAACCTTGGTAATAAATACCGACAAGTTGGTTTAGAAAGACACGTAAGCAAACACTATAACATATTTATTAGAAAACGTTTCGGTCCTGGGACCTTGATCACTTCTAACATGTTAGAAGTGATCAAGGTCCCAGGACCGAAACGTTTTCTAATAAATATGTTATAGTGTTTGCTTACGTGTCTTTCTAAACCATATATATATTTGTAGATGAATGGTTCAGAGAACCGACCTGTTGATAAATTAGACACATGTGCAACTCTTGGGTATCTTTATTGAGGAAACGTTTCGCCACACAGTGGCTTCATCAGTCCATACGTAGGAGAAACTTGAAGAACAGGAGGAGAATGAGGTAATCAGTCCCTCAACCTTGAGTCGATGTGTTCAGTCCATCAATCTTGAATAGAATACGGCATATCAGCGGAGAAGCAGCTTATAAACCGTATGGCAGGAGAGGTGCAGAAGTCATAGGTAGTGTCACATTTGTTCAATGTGGAAGTAGGTCGTGCCCAAGAATTAGGCAAGCGAAGAATTCCTAAGTATTAAGATCCCAAGAAGTTGCAGTGTCTGACAGATTTGTAGATGAATGGTTCATCTTCATATACATGTATGTATGTATATATATACATATATATACATATATATATATATATATATATATATATATATATATATATATATATATATATATATATATATATATATATATATATATATATATATATATATATATATATATATATATATATATATATATATATATATATATCGGTCTCGGGTAGTCTGGCCTCGGTCTTGAAGTCAATCTTGGTGTGATGGGTCACCGTCTCCCGTAGTCTGGTCTTGGTCTTAGTCTTGGTCTCGGGTAAGCTGGATCTTAACCACGATAGCAGGCAGCACCAGACCGACTGTTCATGAGTATTCTCAAGATCATTTTATTTCTCTCATCTTCATTCATTGTTTCTTCAGTCTTCATAATTCACACGATGCTTACACCTGTACATACTCGACCCCATCACCTGTACATACTACCACTCCCATCACCTGTACATACCACAACCCCCATGACATGTACATACCACGATCCCATCACCTGTTTACCTGGAGTTTACCTGGAGAGAGTTCCGGGGGTCAACGCCCCCGCGGCCCGGTCTGTGACCAGGCCTCCTGGTGGATCAGAGCCTGATCATACCACGACCCCATCACCTGTACATACCTCGACCCCATCTCCTGTACATACCACAACCCCATCACCTGTACATACCAAGACCCCATCACCTGTACATACTCGACCCCATCACCTGTACATACTACAACCCCATCACCTGTACATACCACGACCCCATCACCTGTACATACTCGACCCCATCACCTGTACATACTTCGACCCCATCACCTGTACATACCACGACCCCATCACCTGTACATACCACGACCCCATCACCTGTACATACTCGACCCCATCACCTGTACATACCACGACCCCATCACCTGTACATACCACGACCCCATCACCTGTACATACCACAACCCCATCACCTGTACATACCACGACCCCATCACCTGTACATACTCGACCCCATCACCTGTACATACTACGACCCCATCACCTATACATACCACGACCCCATCACCTGTACATACCACGACCCCATCACCTGTACATACTCGACCCCATCACCTGTACATACCACGACCCCATCACCTGTACATACCACGACCCCATCACCTGTACATACTACGACCCATCACCTGTACATACTCGACCCCATCACCTGTACATACTACGACCCCATGACATGTACATACCACGACCCCATCACCTGTACATACCACGACCCCATCACCTGTACATACCACGACCCCATCACCTGTACATACTCTACCCCATCACCTGTACATACCACGACCCCATCACCTGTACATACTCGACCCCATCACCTGTACATACTACCACCCCCATCACCTGTACATACCACAACCCCCATGACATATACATACCACGACCCCATCACCTGTACATACCACGACCCCATCACCTGTACATACCACAACCCCATCACCTGTACATACCACGACCCCATCACCTGTACATACTCGACCCCATCACCTGTACATACTACGACCCCATCACCTGTACTTACCACGACCCCATCACCTGTACATACCACGACCCCATCACCTGTACATACTCGACCCCATCACCTGTACATACCACGACCCCATCACCTGTACATACCACGACCCCATCACCTGTACATACTACGACCCATCACCTGTACATACTCGACCCCATCACCTGTACATACTACGACCCCATGACATGTACATACCACGACCCCATCACCTGTACATACCACGACCCCATCACCTGTACATACCACGACCCCATCACCTGTACATACTCGACCCCATCACCTGTACATACTACCACCCCATCACTTGTACATACCACAACCCCCATGACATGTACATACCACGACCCCATCACCTGTACATACCACGACCCCATCACCTGTACATACCACGACCCCATCACCTGTACATACCACGACCCCATCACCTGTACATACTACGACCCCATCACCTGTACATACTACGACCCCATCACCTGTACCTGCTACCACCTGCCGTCAACACTAACAAAAATAGGACAAAATTTTTAAATTGTACCAGACACTGAGTAACTCACTACTGTACCCGCCAAACATTGTGTTGACCCAGAGACGCAACAAACACTTGTGATTGTGTTACAAACTTAGTTTGAAGGACTCAGAACATCTCTCTGCCTCCACGTTTCCCAGCAACAGAATACCTGTCTGCTTCCACGTCTCCCAGCAACAGAGCATCTCTCTGTCTCCACGTCTCCCAGCAACAGAGCATCTCTCTGTCTCCACGACTCCCACCAACAAAATATCTCTCTGCCTCTACGTCTCCCAGTTCCAGGGCATCTCTCTGCCTTCACGTCTCCCAGCAAGAGAGCATCTCTCTTCCTCCACATCTCCCAACAACAGAGCATCTCTCTGCCTCCACGTCTCCCAGCAACAGAATATCTCTCTGCCTCCACGTCTCCCAGCAACAGAGCATCTCGCTGTCTCCACGTCTCCCAGCAACAGAGCATCTCTCTGTCTCCACGTCTCCCAGCAACAGAGCATCTCTCTGTCTCCACCTCTCCCAGCAACAGAATATCTCTCTGCCTCCACGTCTCCTAGCAACAGAGCATCTCTCTGTCTCCACGTCTCCCAGTACCAGAGCATCTCTCTGCCTTCACGTCTCCCAGCAACAGAGAATCTCTCTGTCTCCACGTCTTCCAGCAACAGAATATCTCTCTGCCTCCACGTCTCCTAGCAACAGAGCATCTCTCTGTCTCCACGTCTCCCTGCAACAGAATATCTCTCTGCCTCCACGTCTCACAACAACAGAGCATCTCCCTGCTTCCACGCCTCCCAGCAACAGAGCATCTCTCTGCCTCCACGTCTCCCAGCAACAGAGCATCTCTCTGTCTCCACGTCTCCCAGCAACAGAGCATCTCTCTGCCTCCACGTCTCCCAGCAACAGAATATCTCTCTGCCTCCACGTCTCCCAGCAACAGAGAATCTCTCTGTCTCCACGTCTTCCAGGAACAGAATATCTCTCTGCCTCCACGTCTCCTAGCAACAGAGCATCTCTATGCTCCACGACTCCCAGCAACAGAATATCTCTCTGCCTTCACGTCTCCCAGCGATAGAGCATCTCTCTGTCTCCACGTCTCCCTGCAACAGAATATCTCTCTGTCTCCACGTCTCACAACAACAGAGCATCTCCCTGCCTCCACGTCTCCCAGCAACAGAGCATCTCTCTGCCTCCACGTCTCCCAGCAACAGAGCATCTCTCTGTCTCCACGTCTCCCAGCAACAGAGCATCTCTCTGCCTCCACGTCTCCCAGCAACAGAGCATCTCTCTGCCTCCACGTCTCCCGGCAACAGAGCATCTCTCTGCCCCCACGTCTCCCAGCAACAGAATATCTCTCTGCCTCCACGTCTCCTAGCAACAGAATATCTCTCTGCCTCCACGTCTCCCAGCAACAGTGCATCTCTCTGTTCCACGTCTCCTAGCAACAGAATATCTCTCTGCCTCCACGTCTCCCAGCAACAGAACATCTCTCTGCCTCCACGTCTCCCAGCAACAGAGCATCTCTCTGTCTCCTCGTCTCCCAGCAACAGATCATCTCTCTGTCTCCACGTCTCCCAGCAACAGAATATCTCTCTGCCTCCACGTCTCCCAGTAACAGAGCATCTCTCTGCCTCCATGTCTCCCAGCAACAGAGTGTCTCTCTGTCTCCACGTCTCCCAGCAACAGAGCATCTCTATGCTCCACGTCTCCCAGCAACAGAATATCTCTCTGTCTTCACGTCTCCCAGTAACAGAGCATCTCTCTGCCTCCATGTCTCCCAGCAACAGAGCGTCTCTCTGCCTCCATGTCTCCCAGCAACAGAGCGTCTCTCTGTCTCCACGTCTCCCAGCAATAGAGCATCTCTCTGTCTCCACGTCTCCTTGCAACAGAATATCTCTCTGCCTCCACGTCTCACAACAACAGAGCATCTCCCTGCCTCCACGTCTCCCAGCAACAGAGCATCTCTCTGCCTCCACGTCTCTCAGCAACAGAATATCTCTTTGCCTCCACGTCTCCCAGTAACAGCGCATCTCTCTGCCTCCACGTCTCCCAGTAACAGAGCATCTCTCTGCCTCCACGTCTCCCAGCAACAGAGCATCTCTCTGTCTCCACGTCTCACAGCAACAGAGCATCTCTCTGTCTCCACGTCTCCCAGCAACAGAATATCTCTCTGCCTCCACGTCTCCCAGCAACAGAGCATCTCTGTGCTCCACGTCTCCTAGCAACAGAATACAGTATCTCTCTGCCTCCACGTATCCCAGCAATACACTTAATCTCTTCCGAGTCAGTGAAGTGTTGCAAGGGTGAGTAAGGCTGATAATTGGAAATTTACAAATTGAGTTATGTTAGGGAGCAAAATAATTGCACATTCTGAAAAATAAATCCTCAAGGTTTTAAGTTCATAGGTAGTAGGTTGGTAGACAGCAACCACCCAGGGATGTTCTACAGTCCTGCTAGATGACTGTGAAACAGAAATCTGTAGCTGTTTTATATAATGGTAGGATTGCGGGTGTCTTTTTCTGTCTCATAAACTCGCTGGATAACAGGTATATCTTGCTACTTCTACTTACACTTAGGTCACACTACACAGGCAAGCACATGCATATATATATATATAATATATATATATATATATATATATATATATATATATATATACATACACACATTTGGGTTTTTCTTCTTTTTTCTAAATAGCTCTTGTTCTTTATTTCCTGTATTGTCCATGGGGAAGCGGAAAAGAATCTTTCCTCCGTAAGCCATGCATGTTGTATGAGGCGAATAAAATGCCGGGAGCAATGGGCTAGTAACCTCTTCTCTTGTAAACATCTGAATATGCGTGGATGTATTGCGGATGACAAGAAAGAGATGATTGCAGATGTTATGAATGAAAAGAAGTTGGATGTCCTGGCCCTAAGAGAAGCAAAGCTGAAGGGGGTAGGGGAGTTTCGGTGGAAAGAAATAAATGGGATTAA
>NC_091313.1:6962646-6995146 GCF_038502225.1 Cherax quadricarinatus | reverse complement strand
CATACTCCTCCTCCCCAATTTGATATCCAATTTTTCTTTATCTAAATCATTTGATACCCTCATCACCTTACTGTTTTCTATGTTCACTTCCAACTTTCTACCATTACACACACTCCCAAACTCGTCCACTAACCTTTGCAATTTTTCTTTAGAATCTCCCTTAAGCACAGTATCATCAGTAAAATGTAACTGTTTCAATTCCCATTTTGCATTTGATTCCCCATAATTTAATCCCACTCCTCTCCCGAACACCCTATCATTTACTTCTTTTTACAACCCCATCTGTAAATATATTAAACAACCATGGTGACATTACACATCCCTGTCTAAGACCTACTTTTACCGGGAAGTATTCTCCCTCTTTTCTACACACCCTAACCTGAACCTCACTATCCTCATAAAAGCTCTTTACAGCATTTAGTAACTTACCACCTATTCCATATACTTGCAACATCTGCCACATTGCTCCTCTATCCACTGTATCATATGCCTTTTCTAAATCCATAAATGCAATAAAAACTTCCCTACCTTTATCTAAATACTGTTCACATATATGCTTCAATGTAAACACTTGATCTACACATCCCCTACCCACTCTGAAACCTCCTTGTTCGTCCGCAATTCTACATTCTGTCTTACCTCTAATTCTTTCAATTATAACCGTACCGTATAGTTTTCCTGGTATACTCAGTAAACTTATTCCTCTATAATTTTTACAATCTCTTTTGTCCCCTTTCCCTTTATATAAAGGGACTATACATGCTCTCCGCCAATCCCTAGGTACCTTCCCCTCTTTCATATATATATATATATATATATATATATATATATATATATATATATATATATATATATATATATATATATATATATATTCTTTCAATAAACCGGACGTATCCCACCAAGGCAGGGTGGCACAAAAAGAAAAACTAAAGTTTCTCTTTTTAAATTTAGTAGTTTATACAGGAGAAGGGGTTACTAGCCCCTTGCTCTCGGCATTTTATTCGCCTCTTGCAACACGCATGGCTTACGGAGGAAGAATTCTGTACCACTTCCCCATGGAGGTAAGAGAAAATAAACTAGATCTTGTAAGAAAATAGAAGAAAACCCAGAGGGGTGTTTATATATATGTTTGTGCATGTATGTAAAGTGTGACCTAAGTATAAGTAGAAGTAGCAAGGCAACTGAAATCTTGCATGTTTATGTTTATGAGACAGAAAAGACACCAGCAATCCTACCATCATGGAAAACAAGTACAGGCTTCTGTTTTACACACTTTTCTGGATGGTAGTCACTCCGTGGGCGGATGCTGTCTACCAGCCTACTACCTAGAATTAAATAAATTATATATAATATATATATATATATATATATATATATATATATATATATATATATATATATATATATATATATATATATATGCGCACGCCCTCCCGCACATACACGTCAGTATATGTATATCGACACAGACAGACAAGCAATTCAAGATCAAACACATGATAAGAAAACCTTCATGGCGACTGAGGAGACAAACTGAAGGATCTGAATCAATCAGGAAGACCGTAGCTCCATTATGCTTCGCTCTTGAAAGCAAGTGAAGGCACTCGTACAACAAACCTCACAGTGGCATAACAAGCACATGATTGGGTGGCTACATGATTGGGTAACAGGATTCGCTAATCTTATGCGATCACCTGCCTGAGACGACAAACTCAATTGGCGAGATTCGCTTCCAATTATTGAGCAGGGAATTCCTCTGTTATTGAATTGGCGGAGACTTGGATTTGCCTCTTCTTGCGGGCTGATTGTTCATATATGACTGATGTTGAAAGATCTTACGCTGCTGTTGCTACTGCAGCTGCTGCTCATGTTTCTTGGACTGCCCCTGCAATTGTTCTTGCTATGGTTACTGCAGCATTTGCTGCTGTCTCAGCTGCTGTTGCCGCTGCTGTTGCTGCAGCAGGTGTTGTCTCGATTGTTGCTATTGCTGTTGTTGATGTTGCTGCGTCAACTGTTGCTGATGGTTCTGTGTCTTCTACTGCTGTTATTGTTGCTGATGTTGCTGCTGCTGAAATTACTCACACTTTCACCGTCTTCTGATAAGGTAGGTATTGGGAGGAGGGGCGTGAGTCCCCCACACCTAACAAGTGACAAAGTGGGGTTGAGGCAGGGCATAATTCCCACACTCTCTCTTTCTGACAAGGCGGTTGTGGGGGTGTGAGACCCTTCCCCACACACGCGCCTAACAAGGTATGTGTGGGGAATAGAAAACTTTTGAAACCATCGGAAGAACTAGTAAAAACATTTTCATTCTCTTTTTTACATTTGTAGTTCGTCTTATGTGACACGAAATATACCGGTGTAACGCCGAGTTAAATAAATGGTTTAGAAAACCGACAAGCTGATAAATGAGACGTTTGTGTAACACTTGGGAATTTGTAAGGATTACTAAGTGTTGCACAAGTGTCTCTCATCAACTGTTGTTATTCTGCAAGTCTACTATAAGGGAGGTTTATGAATATCTTTATCTGGAAGTGCACATCTGACAAATTATCAACTATTTCTGCAGAGTTTATATCGCTGAGTTTTGCCAGATGAACAATATCGAGAGAGCTCAACCATATCGAGACGAATCTGAAGCAAGCGCAGCTCCGAACAAGTTAACGTTTATGTTTCTCTCCTCTACTATTTCCTCCAGGTGATTTATGTCATTGCCAACACCATAGCATTAAATACCACGGGCAGTGGAGCCGGTGTGAGCCAAAATCCTTGAGTGGACAGTCGCCGTCCTCGTAACTTCCCTAGCCAGCCATTTTCTCCCTCCCTCCCTTCTGAAGGACCCTCCGCGTCGGTAAGCTCTCCGGCGGCTGTATCTCAAAACACACACACACACACACACACACACACACACACACACACACACACACACACACACATCCTACGAAGACAGGTTAAGAGACATCGGCCTGACGACACTGGAGGACAGGATGGTTAGAGAAAGACATGATAACGACAAACAAAATACTACGAGGAACTGACAAGGTAGACAGAGACAGGATGGAGGGCAGAAACAAGGGATCATAATTAGAGGCTGAAGACTCAGGTGAGTCAAAGAGATGTTAGGAAGTATTTTTATAGTCATAGAGTTGTCAGGAAGAGGAATAGTCTGGCAAGCGATGTAGCGGAGGCAGGAACCATATATAGTTTTAAGATGAGGTATGATAAAGCTCATGGAGCAGCAAGAGAGAGGACCTAGTATTGATCAGTGAAGAGGAGGGGCCAGGAGCTGTGTCTCAACCCTTTCAACCACAAATAGATGAATACATATAGGTGAGTATACACACACACACACACACACACACACACACACACACATACACACACACACACACACAATAAAGTGATCAAGAAAGAAATAGAAGGGTAGATTGTATTTACCTTGATACTAATTAAATTTTGACCGAGTTTCCCATGAAAGACTAACGTGGATATTGCAAAACACAGAAGAAATAACAATCCATGAGATATTTTTTTTGTTTATGAAGAAAATGGAAGCAATGGGAGGAAAAATGTCTTAGAGGGCAGATGTCACAAGTGAGGTGCTATAAGGATTGGTACCTTGTTCCTTCAAAAAAAAAGTTCTGATTTATTTTAGTGTGTTACCAGAATAAATAAAAATAACTGTAGATGCAAAAAATCTAAATTAAAATAAATTAAGAAATGTGAAACTCTACAGGATGACTTAGATGAGTTGAGCAAACGGGGTGAATGAGGCTGATGGAATTCAGTGTAAATAAATGACAGGTAATGAAATTGTAAGAAAGTGAATTCTATTCACATCAAGATTATAAAATGTGTGACAAAATATTGAAAGAATCAGAGAGAGGAACCTAGGAGTTAGTGTTTAATAAAACGTTGTTACTGGAAGATGATGCAAGAGAAATGGTTAGAAACTCGTTTGCTACACTGGCTGGAAGCAATTTAAAAAAAAAAGAAGGCTGTTTACAAAAAAATATTAGACTAGTGTTGAAATATGCAATAGTTGTGTGGTGTCCACTTCTAAACCAAATGTAGGTTCGTTAAAAAATGGTCTGAAGGTTTAAAATGGCTACTATAGTTATGAAAAATGAGTCGCGAAGACCGGAAATACTCGAGATGCACGTGTTGGCTGACAGGAGGAAATGATATGTGATAACTACCTAAAACAGGACTAACAAGGCCACAGTTTTCAACTAGAAACACACACACACACACACACACACACACACACACACACACACACAATGAGCTGAAGCCGCTGAGGCAAAGTTACAGAGCCTGGAGGAGGAACTGAGGAAGCTGAAGTGGGAAATGGAGTTGAGGTGATTACACCCAGCGACAGTGACTGCACCCAGCCACTGGGTGATTGCACTCAGCCACTTACATGATTTTACATAGCCACTGAGGTTATTGTACCCAGCCACTGAGGTGATTTTGTACAGTCATAGAGGTGATTGCACCCACTGAGATGATTGCACTCACCCACTGAGGTCATTGTACCTATCCACTAAGGTGATTGTAGCCAGCCAGTGAGGTGACAGCATTCACCCACTGAGGTGACAGCACCCGGCCACTGAGGTGACAGCACCTGGCGACTGAGGTGACAGCACCCGGCGACTGAGGTGACAGCACCTGGCCACTTAAGGTGACAGCACTGAGGTGATTCTGCACAGCTAATGAGGTGACTGCACCCAGCCACCGAGGTGACAGCACTAACCCATTGAGGTGATTGCACCCGGCCACTGAGGTGACAGCAGTCACCCACTGAGGTGACTGCAACCACCTACCAAGGTAACAGCACCCACCTACTGAGGTGAAAGCACCCGGCAAATGAGGTGAAAGCACCTGGACACTGAGGTGACAGCACCTGGCAAATGAGGTGACAGCATCCGGCCACTGAAGTGGCAGCACCCGGCCACAGAAGTGACAGCACCCGGCCACAGAAGTGACAGTACCCGGCCAATGAGGTGACAGTACCCGGCCACTGAGGTGATAGTACCCGGCCACTTGAGGAGACAGCGTCCGGCCACTGAGGTGACCCCACTGAGGTGATTTTGCACAGCCAATGAGATGATTGCACCCAGACTCTGAGGTGACGGCACCCAGCCACTGTGTTGATTCCATCCAGCCACTGAGGTGATTTCACTTAGCCACTGAGGTGATTGTACCCAGCCACTGAGGTGACAGCACCCAGCCACTGAGGTGATTACACCCAGCCACTGAGGTGATTACACCCAGCCACTGAGGTGATTACACCCAGCCACTGAGGTGATTACACCCAGCCACTGAGGTGATTACACCCAGCCACTGAGATCATTGTACCCAGCCACTTAGGTGACAGCACCCAGGCACTGAGGTGATTCCATCCAGCCACTGAGATGATTTCACTCAGCCACTGAGGTGATTACACCCAGCTACTGAGGTGATTACACCCAGCCACTGAGGTGACTGTACCCAGCCACTGAGGTGATAATACCCAGCCACTGAGGTGATAATACCCAGCCACTGAGGTGATAATACCCAGCCACTGAGGTGATAATACCCAGCCACTGAGGTGATAATACCCAGCCACTGAGGTGATAATACCCAGCCACTGAGGTGATAATACCCAGCCACTGAGGTGATTACACTCAGCCACTGAGGTGATTACACCCAGCCACTGAGGAGATTGCACCCAGCCACTGAGGTGATTACACTCAGCCACTGAGGTGATTACACCCAGCCAATGATATTACACTCAGCCACTGAGGTGATTACACCCAGCCACTGAGGTGACAGCACCCAGCCACTGAGGTGACAGCACCCAGCCACTGAGGTGACAGCACCCAGCCACTGACGTGACAGCACCCAGCCATTGAGGTGACAGCACCCAGCCAGTGATCAACTGTTGGTAGTTACCTTGCGTGTTTTGCAAGAACCAATGTACCAAGAACCAATATACCACGAACCAATATACACTTGGAATATAAAGTGGACACACGATGGTATTCTCTCCTCGTAAATTCTTTTTTCTTCGTTTACCAAATCATGTTGAGCGCCACCTGTCCATAACTTTAATGGAAGACCAGGGTAGCTTGTCGATTTTTAGAGAAACCTTTTTTCCCTTACGTACCTGGCTATGTAATGCGCAACTAGATGCGTAAATATGCACGAATATTCGTAACTAAATACTCATAAAGAGTATTGTTTTTCTGGCGTGCAGAGTGTAAAATGAATGTTAGGTAAAAAATCAGCCTGGTAAATATACTTACTAATTAAGGCTAAATTACGTTACTATTAGAAAGGATTGACTCAAAGCATATAATTGCCAAGGTGCCTGCGGGGACCTCGAGGAACATTTTGCAGAGTCTTCTGGCTATTTTAACGTGGTATAATATATTTATTTGTATTAGGTGTTTATGTTTGCTAATTTACCCTTGTTTTAAGGTGTGTTTGTGTGTGTACTCACCTAGTTGTGGTTGCAGAGGTCGAGTCACAGCTCATGGCCCCCGTCTCTTCACTGGTCGCTATTAGGTCACTCTTCCTGCTCCATGCCCCTCAAGGAAGGTTCCTTGATGTTGGTGAGGGGCTCTTGATTTAGGGAATTGGATCTGTGCTCCAGTTCCCCGAATTAAGCCTGAATGCCTTCCACATTCCCCCCCAGGCGCTGTATAATCCTACGGGTTTAGCGCTTCCCCTTGATTATAATATTAATAATAATTCCTGCTCCATGAGCTTTATCATACTTCTTAAAGCAATGTATGGATTCTGAATCCACTACATCATTTCCCAGACTATTCCACTTTCTGACAACTCTGTGTCTGAATAAATACTAACTAACATCCCTGTGATTCATCTGAGTCTTCAACTTTTAATTGTGACCCCTTGTTGTTGTGTCCCATCTCTGGAACATCCTGTCGGTGTCCACCTTGTCAATTCCTCTCAGTATTTTATATATCATTAC
Organism: Cherax quadricarinatus; assembly: GCF_038502225.1. Classification (NCBI taxonomy): domain Eukaryota; kingdom Metazoa; phylum Arthropoda; class Malacostraca; order Decapoda; family Parastacidae; genus Cherax; species Cherax quadricarinatus. The sequence goes on along the minus strand of NC_091313.1, from coordinate 6,988,161 downwards.
CATATCTTCCCCTGTCTCCCCTGTCCTCCAGTGTCGTCAAGTCGATTTCCCTTAACTACTCGTAGGACATGCCCCTTAGCTCTGGGACTAGTCTTGTTGCAAACCTTTGCACTTTTTCTAATTTCTGTATGTGCTTGGCTAGGTGTAGGTTCCAAACTGGTGCTGCATCTGCCAGTATAGGCCTGACATATACATTGTACAGTTTCCTGAACGATTCCTCATTGAGATGTCGGATTGCTATTCTCAGGTTTGCTAGGTGCCCATATACTGCAGCAGTTAATGTGCGCCTCAGGAGATGTGCCCGGTGTTATACTCACCCCAAGATTATTTTCTTTGAGTGAGGTTTGTAGTCTCTGGCCCCCTACACTGTACTCCGTCTGTGGTCTTCTGTGCCCTTCCACAATCTTCATGACTTTGTACTTGGTAGGGTTGAACTCCAGGAGCCAGTTTCTGAACCAGGCCTGAAGACTGTCCAGATCCCTTTGTAGTGCTGCCTAGTCCTCGTCCGACTGAATTCTTCTCATCAACTTCACATCATCTGGGACAGTTCTAAGTCTATTCCTTCCGTCATGTCATTCACATATGCCAAAAACAGCACCGGTTCTAGGACTGACTCTTCTGGAACCCAGCTCGTCACAGATGCCCTCTCTGACACTTCGTCTCGTCCCATGACTCTCTCGTGTGTGTGTGTGTGTGTGTGTGTGATATTTCATGGTTATGAGCCCTGATTGACCAACACTTTACAAGTGCTCCGTAAATATCTTACTTGCTGCTGCCTGGATGTGTACATCCTTATGCCCATTTATCGAATCGTTCGTGGTTACAATAATATATAAATGCTGCTCTTGAGGCTAGCACACCAAACAGGGATGAGAAAGAAATCAGCTTAGAAGCTCCCACACCTCCGTATGCCCTCGGATGGCGGCAACACAGCTAGCTCTGCTGGCTGCGCCATTCTTGTAGGGTTGGGTGGTCCTGTGGTTTAAAGCGTCATGTGGTTCTCGTTTACCATGAGGCAGGCCAGTACAACATGGATTCTAATCCTTGGCTAGCGCAGTGTTGTTATTGACCAATACCACTCGTCCGTGGTTACAATAATATATATATATATATATATATATATATATATATATATATATATATATATATATATATATATATATATATATATATATATATATATATATATATATATATATATATATATATATATATATATATATGCAAAACAACCACTCTGAAAGAATAGAGAAATTCCAAGCGATTTCGTGACTACTCACATTATCAAGGAACTACGAAAGTAAAGCATCCAAGGAAGCTACATAAGGGGTCTGGCCAGCACCTCACTATCAGATCCCACAACGGTTAAACACCTGACGCGCCCCAACCCAACTTGGATAGGTCCCTTGCACAACTCGCCCACAAACTGTTCTATCCAAGAAAATTTAAAAATTATTATTTGTCCAGTGTATTATTAAATTCTTCCCAAATTCTATTAATTATAAATGGATCTAATTTATATAAACCAAAGGAAATATTCGTATTATTGTCAAAACTGCTTTTTATGAAACAAGATTCAATTATATTCCTGTCGACCATGGACTTGCTTGATACTACTTTCTCAACTTTTTGAAAATCAATTGGATGGTTAAAATCTCTTACATGAATAAATAGAGCATTGGAATCTTGTCCAGTTCTAATGCTATATTTATGTTGTTTTAATCTTAGTTCGAGATTTTTACCAGTTTGACCGTAATAAACTTCATCGCAAATTTTACAAGGAATCTTATAGACACATCCATCAGCATTTTGGGGGGAATTCTTTATCAAAAGTTTTTTTACTGTATCAAGATTTTTGAATACAACTTTAATATTAAAAGTCTTAAGAAGAGAAGGCATATCAACCAAGTTTTCATGGTAAGGGAGAACCAACATATTTTTAGTTGAATAAGGCTGGTTGTCCCTTTTTGGATTGTAAAAAGTATTTCTAGCAACTTTAAAAGATTTATCAATTACATTTCTTGGGTAATTTAAATCATTACCTATTTCATAAATTTTGGATATTTCCTCATCTATGAACTCAGGACTACAAATTCGAAAAGCTATCTAAAACACTGATGAGAAAACAGACAGTTTGACTATCTTGATGCGAGGAATAATAGTGGACATAGGAACAGTTATTTGTAGGTTTTCTGTAAATTTTAAATTTGAATTCATTATTACCCTTAATAATTAAAACATCTAGAAAAGGCAATGAGTTATTTTCTTCAAACTCAACAGTAAAGTTTATAGAATGGGCTAAGCTATTTAATTTTCCAAGGAAATGGTGTATATCTACATTTTTGGGCATAAGACACAAAATATCATCAACATATCTGAACCATTTAGCTCTATTAGGGAGGATTGTGTTAAGCAACCTTGTTTCAAAAAATTCCATGTATAGGTTACTAAGAACAGGTGAAAGAGGATTTCCCATTGCCATACCAAACTTCTGAGTGTAAAACTTATCATTAAATACAAATTTTGCATCAACAATGCAAAGTTTAATAAGTTTAATGATAGTAGGAACTGGCAATGGTAAATCATAGTTAACGAGTTCTTCAGATAAGAAACTTAATAAATCATCAACAGGAACTTTCGTAAACAAGGAAGTAACATCAAAACTAACCATGTTAAAATCATTTAAGTCAGTCAAGGAGCTTAATTTATCAACCAAGTCTATGTTGTTTCTAACATTAAAGTTAGAAATTTTGCCAACAATAGGGCTCAAAATATCAACAAACCATTTGGATAATTTATATGAAACTGACCTTATGGAGCTAAGAATTGGTTTTGCATATTCTGAAATCACCTGTTTACTGTGATCTTACTGCATTTATATATATATATATATATATATATATATATATATATATATATATAATCAATAGCAACACTGTGACTAGCCGATGATTCGAACCCATGTCGTTTTGGCCAACCTCATGGTGAGCGAAAATCACACATGACGCTCTAACCCACGGAACCACACAATCCTACAAGAATCAAGTCCCATGGGTTAGAGCGTCATGTGTGATTTTCGCTCACCATGAGGCGGGCCAAAACGACATCGGTTCGACTCCTCGGTTAGTAGCAGTGTTGTTATTAATACCACTCGTTCGTGGTTACAATAATATATATATATATATATATATATATATATATATATATATATATATATATATATATATATCTCGTGCCGAATAGGAAAAAACTGGTCAATTAGCAAGAACTCGTTTAAAATTAAGTCCTTTCTAAAATTTTCTCTTATACGTTTAAAGATTGTCTAGAATCTGTATTGTTAAAGCCACTGGATGGCGAAACGTCTACAATAAAGATATCCAGATGTTGCACATGTGTCTTAACTTTCATAAATATATTTTAGAAAAGTTTTCAATAATTTAACAGCAAACAAACACAATGAAATATATTTTCTCGTTAGGTTCAGAATGATTTTTGCTAAATTACTGCACACAAATTTTCGCTTGCCTTATTCGGCAAAAAGATTGTTGCTATTTAAGCCAGTATCGCAAGTTTTACCTCTTAGACACGACATACGTACATACATACATACATACATTCATACATATAATTATACTTAAACAATATTCGTGCTGCTTCAGCAATAGAGAAACGAGAACTGTAGAAACTATTAACAATTCCTGGTACTGCAATCCTCTGTACTCCTCAGCTCCACTCCGTTCTTCCTACGAATACTGTAATCAATGGTCACGTTATGAGTAGTTACCAAATGAAGGGAAGTTGGTGCCTTTAAGGAGTCACTGTTACCAAACAATTGTTCATCAATTGTGCATTAAGATCCTATTTAGCAAAACTTACTTAGAACAGCAGCATGATACTATGTAAAAATATACATTTTTTTCTATGACTGCCAAGGCACACGTTTATTGATGAAAACTTTTCCTTAAGAAGAGTTTTATTAATTCATACAGACGCTACACTTAACAGGCATGTGTACACCAGGAAGATAACGTCTGAGGTGAGTATTTGTAAGGTTCTCGTGGATGGTTGTCGTCCGATCTCAAGTGTGAATATCGTAGAACCTTGGAACGATGGTCAAGTAGAACAGCCCGTCCTCAGATGCATGAGTTACTTATTCCTAGAACTGGAAGTTATATGTAATTGCAAGTGAAAATATAAAATACTGCATTATCAGAGTGATATACATGCTTAAAACATTTTATACGAGACGCTGACCTGTACATAATGTTTTGTTGTAATTTCTCTACAACCATCTGTTAGCCTGGGTTATGTAAGGTTGGTTATAGTGTCGGTAATTCATGAAAAATTTTAGGACGTAAGTACAGTCAATATAACAGCACACACTAAGTTGAAAATTGCACTTTCAGTCTAGAAGTGTATATGTTATTCTCTCTTTTTTTTTACGTATCCTTTCATGTGTATACTGTGAATGAGTATTTAAGTACCACACGAACCTAAGGATGGTCTGACGAAGAGCAGCAATGCGGCAAACCCACTGGTTAATGCTGTGTAAACAAGACGGGTGTAGTTCGGGAATGGTTCCTGAAGAGAATTTTTTTCTCTCATATGATCTTTGTCAATCCAGTCATTGTTGTGATAAAGCTGCTCTGAGCTAAACGGTACTTCAATAAATATTCCAGTGTTGTGAATGTGTCGTATTTACAGGCTTGTTCGTATTTAATAGCAAACCTGATTACCTTCCATTCTTTAGGCACTGACTGACACTGACACTCTCAGGACACTGACATCCTCGTAACCCCAACACTGATACCAACACAGACACCCTCGTACCTCCAACACAAACACCCTCGTACCTCCAACACAGACACCCTCATGCCCCCAGCACAGACACCCTCATGTCCCCAGCACAGACACCCTCATGACCCCAACACAGACACCCTCATGACCCCAACACAGACACCCTCATGACCCCAACACAGGCACCCTCACGACCTCAACACAGACACCCTCACGACCTCAACACAGACACCCTCTCGACCTCAACACAGACACCCTTACGACCCGAACACAGACACCCTTACGGCCCCAACACAGACACCCTCACGAGCCCAACACAGACACCCTCATGACCCTAACACAGACACCCTGACGACCCCAACACAGACACCTCCACCCCGAGGTCGTCTTGAGATATTACAATCATCTCAACTTGGTGAAGACTAGTGGCTGAGAGGGAAGCTCAATGCTGGAACACATCACCTTAATGGCCATCGTTCTGGCCTATCTCCGCTCTTCTGATTGCATCTTTTTTATGGAATCAGTAGCAATTAAACTCTTTACTTCATTAGAGGCACCATCGTCTTCTTAATGCTAGTATCAAGGATTTGGTGTCTCATTCACGAAGGTATCAAGGTCCTGGTGCCTCAATGATAAAGGTAATAAAGACCTAACGTCTTTTTAATTGCGGTATCAAGGACCTGACATATCGGTAATACTGATATCAAGGTCCTGTGACTCAGTGAAGGTACCAAGGTCCTCGTGTGTCATTCATGAAAGTATCAAGTTCCTGCTGTCTCATTCATGAAGGCATCAAGATTCTACTGTCTCATTTAAAGTATCAAGAACATAGTCTCAGTAATAAATGTATCAAAGACCTAGTGACTCAGTAACTCTGGTATCAAGGTCCTGGTGTCTCATTAATGAACTTATTAAGAACCTAATGACTCAGTAATGCTGTTATCAAGGGTCTGGTATTTCATTAATTTATCAAGCACCTACTGTCTTCATAAAAGAGGCATTAGGGTCTTGGTCTCTCATTAATTAAGGTATCAAAGATTTAGCGTCTCACTAATGCAGATATCAAGGCTCTTATATGTAAAATTGATGCAAGTATTAAGGTCCATTACCATAATACCTCCATTACTTTTTAGTAATGGAGGTATTAAGGAGGTGTAAGGCATATATCAAGTCTCAATGGTTCAGAAAAGCAAGTAAGGAAGTCCTAGGGTTCCGGTAATGCAGATATCAAGGTCATGGGAACTCAGTAATGTAGACATCAAGGTACTAGTGCCTCATTAATGCACTGTCAAGGTCCTGGTGTCTCTCTAATGCATGTGTCAAGGTCCCAGTGGCTCAGGAATGCAGGTATCAAAGGTCTAGTGGCTCAGGAATGCAAGTATCAAGGGTCTAGTGGCTCAGTAATGAAGATATCAAGGTCCTGGTCACTATGTAATGCGGGTTAAATTCTAGTGAGTCATTAATACAGGTATCAACGCCCAAGTGACTCAGTAATGTAGGTATCAAAGTTCTAGTGACTCAGTTATACAGGTATCAAGGTCCTAATGACTCAGTAATGCAGGTATCAACATGACTGTAGTTGGGAGGAGATGAATGAGATAGTTCTAGGCTTTCGTGTTGCAATAAACACACCAGGAGCTTACAGTGCTGCAGAAAAGTGGACGAGATTCAAGCGAACACGATCACAGGAAGCGCCTTTGCTGCGATCGTATTTACTTGGACCTCCTCTTTTCTGCAGCATTGTAGGTTCCTAATGTGTTGATTGTAACACGAGAAGCCTAGAGCTATCATTCAACTCTCCCCGTGGTTGTTTTGCATCTTGCATTGCTTGTTCGCGACTCGAGTTTTGCAGCTGCCTCCACTACATCATCTCCAGACTCTTGCAAAACTGACAACTCTGACTACATAAATACTTCCTAACATTCCTGTGACTCATCTGAGTTTTCAACTTCCAGTTGTGACCCCTTGTTGCTGTGTCCCATCTCTGATATATTTCGTCTCTATCCACTTTGTCAGTCCTTCCTTCAGTATTTTATATCTCGTTATCATGTCTTCCCTATCCCACCTGTCCTCCAGTACCTTCAGGTTGATTTCCCTTCACCTCTTAAATAACAAAAAAAGGCCCGGTTGGTCAGGTACTGACGTTAGGTGCCTGTTCAGTGCCTTCTTGAAGACAGCCAGGGGTCTATTGGTAATCCCCTTATGTAGGCTGGGAGGCAGTTGAACAGACTTGGACCCCGGACACTTATTGTGTTGTCTCAATGTACTCGTTGCTCCCCTGCTTTTCATTAGGGGAATGTTGCATCTCCTCCCGAGTCTTTTGCTTTCATATGGAGTGATTTTCGTGTGCAGGTTTGGTACCAATCCCTCCAGGATCTTCCAAGTCTATATTATCATGTATCTCTCTCGCCTGCATTCCAGGGAATACAGATCAAGGACCCTCAACCGTTCCCAGTAATATAGGTGCCTTATCGTGACCTTTGCTTTTGAGTGGTGACCTGTACTTAACTCTGTGAAGAAGTGTCTTGTGTGCTCCCCGTGGACTGAACCAAGATGCCCTCCATTGAGCAACTTTACCAGCAGCTTAAGGAAGAATTGAGGGTAGCGAAAATGGAGATACGGCGATTGACCGAGGAAAAAAAGAGGATTCGTAGTAGTCCTCCTGTTTCGAGTCCTCAGGTGAAGAAGGAATCGTCGTCAGTAGCTGGACAGCAGGGGACAAAGTTGACGATCAAGAAGACGAATGGAAAGCCAGAAACGATGAAGAAGAAAGAGACTGCTGTGGAAACTCTTGTGGAAACCTCCAACGCATTCTCGGTGCTACCCGACGAATGTGAGTCGACTACTGGGATCGTCACGACGAACGACAACAAGGAAGGTAAGAATATTGTTGTTGTTGGGGATAGCCAGGTTAGATACATGGATAGGGCATTCTGCTTGAAGGACAGGAGTAGGAGACAGAGGGTTTGCTTTCCTGGGGCTGGGATGGAGGACATTGTTAGCCGGCTTGACAACATCATGAACGGTAATGGGATCAATCCTATTATTTGCCTCAGTGCTGGAGGCAATGATGTAGGCAAGCGTAGAAGTGAGGATTTAGTTAGAAAGTTCAGGACAGCTATAGACATAATTAGGAAGAAGGGGGGGGTGCCCTGTTATATGTGGCATTTTTCCAAGAAGAGGTGTTGGTAATGAATGGTTGTCCAGAGCAATTGATGTTAATTGTTGGCTGGATAAACACACTAAGGATAATGCAGTACCATTCATTGACAACTGGGACAACTTCTATGGCCGAAATGACATGTATGCCAGGGATGGGGTTCACTTATCCAGGGCAGGTGTGGGTTTTCTTGCTAACTCAGTTGAGGGGGTTGTTAGGACTTTAAACTAGGATTAGTTAGAGGTATGGGTTTAGAAATGATAAATAATGAGCATGGACACGTTGACTTATGCTCTGATATTAAGGATCTTAATAGTAACTGTCATGGAGTAACTCTGGGTAATGATAATTTCAGAAATTGTGTAAAAACAAAGATCAATAGGAAAAATGTGCAGAAGAAAAAACATATGATGGTATTTTATGCTAACAGTCGAAGTGCAAGAAATAAAATTAATGAACTACGTTTGGTAGCATGTGCTGGGAACTTTGATATCATTGCATTAACTGAAACGTGGTATGATTTAAAGAGTCGGGATATGACTGCTGAGTGTAATATTCAGGGATTTAAGTTGTTCAATGTGGATAGATGTAATGGGAAGGGGGGAGGAGTTGCATTATATGTTCGAGAAAATATTAATTGTTGCATAAAAACAGGTATAAAAATAGATGGAGCAGTAACAGAATCTGTTTGGGTAGAGTTTGTAGAGGGTCAAGAAAAACTAATTCTAGGTGTAATATACCGACCTCCAGGCTTGGATCACGATAGAGGGAGACTTCTTTGGGACGAAATTGTTAGGGCTTCTGGACACAATAACATAGTCATAGTAGGGGACTTTAACTTTAGTCAAATTGACTGGAATTCTTTGACAGGTAATCTAGAGTCCAGTGACTTTATGGAAACAGTTCAGGACTGTTTTCTGAAGCAGAGCGTAACAGAGCCTACCAGGGGTAATAATTTGCTAGACCTAGTCTTGTCAAATAAGGAAACACTCGTGAATAATCTGGAGATCACTGAAGAGCTTGGTGCAAGTGATCACAAATCCATCACTTTTAGCATTAACTGGGAATGCAAGAATAATGATAATACAGTAAAAATCCCTGATTTTCGTTCTGCCGATTATAATGGACTTAGGGAACACCTGTCTAATCTTGATTGGGGTTATCTAGCTAATGATTTTATTGACGATGATCATACTTATGATTATGAAGGGATCTGCTTTTATGATTTTTTTCTTAATAATGTACACCGTGCCCAGAGTATATACATTCCCCAGAGAGAAATTAGGTCTAATAATAACGATCCCAAATGGGTTAACAGGAGGCTAAAGCATCTATTAGGGGAGAAAAGGGGAATTTATAGGCGCATCAGAAGAGGAGAGGTTAACCTTACTGACCAATGTGTTCAGCTTAAAAGAGAAGTAAAAATGGGCGATTAGAAAGGCTAAACGTGACTATGAAATTAGAGTTGCTAATGAATCAAAGACTAATCCAAAGGGGTTCTTTCAAGTGTATAGGACGAAGGTGAAGGAAAAAGTAGGACCTCTGAAAATTGGGAATGGACAGCTGACTGATAACGAACTGGAAATGTGTTCCTTATTTAATGACTATTTTTTGTCAGTTTTTACACAGGAAGATGTAAATGAGATTCCAGTAATTAACAGTTATTTAGTTCCTGATGAATTTAAATTAACTAATATTACTGTCACGAGGGACATGGTTATTAAACAGATAGACAAACTGAAGCAAAATAAGTCCCCGGGACCCGATGAGCTGTTTTCCAGGGTACTTAAGGAATGCAAGATAGAGCTTAGTCAACCATTAACGAGTGTATTCAATGCGTCCATCCTTACCGATGTTGTGCCAGAGTTGTGGAAGATGGCTAATGTGGTTCCTATATTCAAATCAGGGGATAAGTCCACTCCTTCAAATTACCGTCCAATAAGCCTGACATCTATAGTGGGCAAGTTATTAGAATCAATTATAGCTGACATTATCAGAAGTCACCTTGAAGAGCATAACTTGATAAATGAATCTCAGCATGGATTCACGAGAGGTCGTTCCTGCCTGACAAACTTACTGACGTTCTTCAATAGAACATTTGAGGCAGTTGACAGTGATAAGGAATATGATATTGTTTATTTGGATTTTAGTAAAGCTTTCGATAGAGTACCTCACAAGAGACTCTTAAGAAAAGTGGCAGCTCATGGTATAGGAGGTAAAGTTCTAGCATGGATTGAGGCATGGCTTACCAATAGAAAGCAGAGAGTTACCATTAATGGAGTGAAATCTGAATGGGGATTAGTCACTAGTGGCGTTCCACAAGGATCAGTTTTGGGCCCTCTCTTGTTCATAATTTACATTAATGACCTTGATGAAGGGATTACGAGTGACATGAGTAAGTTTGCTGATGATACAAAGATAGGCCGTATAATTCACTCTGAGGAGGACGTCAATGAACTCCAGGACGATTTGGACAAATTAATGTCTTGGTCTGAAAAATGGCAGATGAAGTTCAATGTGGATAAGTGTAAGGTACTTGCCGAATACAGAAAGTAGGCAGGAACAGTAGAGATGTGAAGACGATGTAATCAGTCCATCACCCTTGTAGTCGTAGAATTTGAGGTTGTCAGTCCCTCGGCCTGGAGAAGTTCAGTTCCATAGTCAGGAACTATCTGAAGATCAAGCAGTGTATGTATGTATAATGTTCGCCAAGACCGTAGTCCTGGCACGGGTCTCAATCTTGCGATGACCCGTCTCTGGCTCCCGAGGGAGAAAGGTTTCTACAATGATGCGACATATGCTGTTCAAGCACTCTTCTGGTCAGTTCAACTGGTGCATCTCATAAGCGACAACACCGTATGTACTCCTAACTGTGGACACTAGCGAGGAGGAGGATATGTCGTTATCACAGGTAACAGCTTGTCTGGTTCGTTGACTCCATGGTACACTAGTGTGGCCGCAGTCATCTCTGGGTCCTCTTCGGGAGGGAATATCACTCCTAGTTGCCTGCGGAGTGTCTCAGTAACTTCGCACTCCAGAAGATAGTGTGTTAGGGGCCGCTGGACAACGTGCTGACAGTACTGGCACATCTCCTCCTCAGCCTTGTCTACCATCATCTTGGCTGTGGGAAAGCCCAAACGAAGCCGATGGATGGCGGTACACTGCGCTCTGGACCAGCTTCTATCATATGGAGGGGGTTCTCCCTGAGTCGCTGCTCGGTACCACTGTTGAGATGGGGTATCACCTAAGACCTCCCCCATAAGTTTCATGGCTCTGGCAGCCACCAGTTTGGTCTGTCGTAGGCTGATTGGGACAGTAATCCCAACATGTGGATAGTCTGTTGCTGCCTTGGCTGCATCATCTGCCGCCTCATTTCCCCGGATGCCAGCATGGCTGGGGATCCAGTTCAATGTCGATCTGTTACCCTGAACTTCTAAGGCTGTCATTATGCTCAGGATCGATGTGATGAGGTGAACATTGTCCTGTGGTTGAGGATGGGAGAGGGCATTGATTGCAGACGTGGAATCAACATGTATGACAGGTCGGAGTCGATGTCGTAGGGCATGTGACAATGCCTGCTGAATCGCCACCAACTCAGCTTGAAGGATCGTGCAGTGGTCAGGGAGTCGCCAGCCTTGTGTGTGACCATTGTGGTACAGTCCAGCTGCTGCTCTCTTCCTGTCAGGGTCGACAGAACCATCTGTGAAATACACTGCACATGTGCCTCCCTCTGCCAGTGCCATGCTTGTCTCAGCATGATTGCTGAGAGTGTCTTGACTGCAGAGACGCTTAGAGATGGGTAGCTGCATGATGCAAACATCGGCTGGATCTGGGCGCCAGGGAGGTGGTGGATGGTACCCAGCAACAGGAAGGTCACAACTCTTCTCAAGGAGTAGTTGTATAGGCAGCAGCTTCTGCCCAGCAGCACAAAACGAACGAATCCAGGAGTAGTCCGTGAAGAGTGTGGGATCTTGTGACATGGTTGTCAATATCCGTCTCCTTAGTGGGGTACCTTGCTGCCTGTGCAGAATCGTGGCCACTTTGCAGGCGTTTATGTATCTTACTCTGTCAGCCAAGGAAGGAAGCCGGGCCTCAGATCTGAGACATACTGTGTTGGTCCAGATGGGGGCCCCAAGCATAGTTCTTATCGCCTGATTTTGTACGACCTCCACTCTTTGCCTGCTCTGCGGGAAGAGATGAGCTAAAGCCGGTGCACCGTAGTCAATGAGCGAGCGTATAGCTTGTATATAGTACAAGCGAAGTACATCTTTGCTTGCCCCTGCACGGTGCCTCGTCATGGCTCTCATGGCGTTGAGTCTGAGTAGAGCACGTGACCTGACATACTCGGCCTGTTTCTGAAAGGTCAGCTTTTTATCAATGTAGATTCCCAAGTACAGGTAGGAGCCTGTCCACTCAAGTTCTATATCCTGAATACGTAATCTATTCACAGGATCTGGTCCCTTGAACATCATTGCAAGAGATTTCTCGGCCGAGATCTTGAGGCCTAGTTCCTTGCAAGACTGTGTAATTAGGTCCAAAGCTCTCTGAGCCTGTCGTTCTAAATTGCCTTTCCCATTCACTACGAGTGCAAGATCATCAGCATAGCTGAGGAGCTGTGTACCACTATGAAAGGGAAGGCTCACAAGTTCCTGCATAAGGATGTTAAACAGGGTAGGACTGAGCACACCTCCTTGTGGTGTACCGTTTTCCAGGGATTTAAAGGAAGAGTAGTGTCCCTGAAAGCTGACACAGGCCTGCCTGCCCCTAAGGTAGGACTCTATCCAGGCCAGGAGGCGTCCTTTGATTCCCTTCCGAGCTAGTATTGCCAGAATTGCTGTGGGGCTGGCTAGCTCAAATGCCTTTTCAAGGTCGAGGTAGACGACAATACTAGGTTTTTTGTTACTGTCAGCAATCTGGCTTAGTAGAGTGGTTATGCACTCTGCTGTACCCACTCCTTTGGTGAAGCCAAATATGTGATGATGAGAGGGTCCAAGTTTCCATAGGAGGCGGTTTAACACCATCCTCTCAGCAGTCTTGGCTAAGCAGCTGGTCAGCGATATGGGTCTCATACTGCCTGGGTCCTTGGGCTTTGGAATTGGTACGATGGTAGCTTTCTTCCAAGCTGCTGGGAGTGTCCTGGCCCTCCACGACTTGTTAATGACGTCTAGTATGGCCTCCCATCCACTCTGCCCAGCCCGTGCAATCATGGAGTACGTAACACCATCGATGCCCGGGGCAGTGTCACCTGTGTTCTTAATGGCACGTCGGAGTTCCAAGTCCGTGAGGTCTTCATCAGTCACATCTTCCGACTCACATGCAGCTTGTATCGTTAGCTGGCGCTGTGGCAGAAGATCCGTCTGTATATTCCGGATGTCCTGTGGGAGCTGAGTGGAGGCTCCCCTGGAAGTGAAAAGCTCCACTAGTTTCTCAGCTTCCTGGGATGGGTTCGGGTGTGCTGGTGGCCTCGGCTTGCTCTTGCCAGTTGCTATGTTGAGCTTGCCCCATATCTCAGATAAGGTGGTGTGATGCCCGAATGTTGAGCACCACTCCAGCCATTTCTCAGTTTTTACTCTGAGAGAGACTCTGCGGGCATGCTGCACAATGGCTCTCAGAGTATTCCTGTTCTCTGCCGTAGGGTTACGCCTGTATAGCTTCCTAAAAGAGTTGATGCGGTGGTTCTGCTCCCGCACCTCGTCGTTGTAGAACCACCAGTCTCTTTTGTGAGTGCGTCCTGCGGACTTCTTTGGAATTGCGCACTCTGCTGCCTGGATGAGAACAGTGATTAGCTCCTGTTCAGCCGTATCACAGTCTTCAGATAGAGAGTATGTGGACCACCAGTCATGAAGATAATCCTGGAACACCTTCCAGTTGGCCCTCTTTACGTCCCATCTAGGAGGCAGCACAACTGTGGGAGGCCTGTTGATGTTGAAGGTGGTGATCACTGCAAAGTGGTCACTGACAAGGTGAGGATGGGTTTCCCATGTGGCTCCTGCTGCGAGTTGTCTTGACCCGAAGGTAAGGTCGAGGCAGCCACCCAACAGGTGTGTGGGGTCTCCATTGTTTAGCAACTTTACCTCTGGAATATCGTGTAGGAGCATTGCTATGTGTCTGCCAGCAGCATTGGTTGCTGAGTGAGAGTGCAGCATTGGGTGATGTGCGTTGAAATCTCCACCCACAATAATACACTCAGTGCGTGCTAGTGCGAGGAGCTCTGCAATGTCGAGGGTGTGTCTTGGGTTCTTGTAGATGTTATAGATGGTAATGGGCGCCCCAGGTATGTGCACAAGGATGGCCTGTACCTCGACATCCTCCCCACAGTCCACAGGGTTGGCTATAACCTCGTGAGGTATTGTATTGGATACAAATACAGCTGTGCCTCTGCAGTGAACGCCCGGGTCCATGTGCCGAAAATACCCAGCAAAACCGGGTAGTCTTGGGCACATAGTCGGGACAGTCAGAGTTTCTTGTAGCAAGACGATGTCAACCTGATCCCGAATTACTGCCTCCAGCAAGAGGTGCTGTTTGCCCCTCAGGCCCTGAATGTTCCATTGTAGGACCTTGAGGGTGTGATTTGGTACCGAGGTTATTCCATCGCTGTTGTTTCCTGAGCTGGAGACTGAGTCCTGCCCGCTCTGAGAACCTGCAAATTCATGGCATCCACTGTCTCCTCTTCGGTCAGAAAGCACACTCTCAGGAGAGTACTGACCATCTGCCGGAATGCGCTCTGTTGTTCCGTGGAGTTGATTGTGTTGCAAATAAGATCCGTGAACACCTTGATGAGTGCTACGAGATCCTCCCTGGTGAGGGCCTGCTTTGGAGTTGGGTTCGAAACAGTGGATATTATCTGGGCTGTTGTGGTCTGTAGGGACTGCTGAGGGTTGGATTTCTTTATTGTATGCACCGTGGTCTGTTGCTGTATACCAGGTTGGGTAGCCGGGATCTGCTGGTGAGGTGCCAGTTGAGTCTGCAAAGCGCCTGTGCCGGGTAAGGAGTGCCTGCGTTGTCGTGCTATGGCCGGTGGGGGCTCGTTTAGTGCCGCCTGCTGATCGCATTGACCAGATGCACCCTGTTGACGCCTCCTGTTCCTCTTGTTTCTGTTTCTTCGTTGAGGTAGGGGTGCAGGAGGTTCTTGACCTTGACGCCTGGTTGAGGCTTCTAGGGTTGGGAATTCCTGGGCATTGACTTGGGTTAGCTGCTGAGAGATCTGCGGTATGGCAGGGTTCTCTGCACCCATCGTTTGCTGAGAGTGATGATCCGTCGTAGCCTGTTGCCGAGTTTTTGGCGTCTTCCAGACTTCTTGAATTCTGGCGAGCCTCTCGGGGCATCGAGGATTCCAGGCATGGTGTTTCTGCCTGCAGTTCGGGCATTGTGGAGTGGGTGGCGATGCATTTTTCAGCTTGGTGATGCATTCCTCGGTAGGGTGGTGCTGGCTGCAGACACCGCAGATTACTCTGTTCGGACAGAGTGCACCCAGGTGTCCATAACGCTGACACTTGAAACAGCGAACTGGTTCTGCTGTGAAGGTCCTGACATCGTACCTGCCCCAAGAACCGAGGTCCAGCTGGGATGGCAGTGGTCCTACATGCTGAATGAGGACCTGTCGGGTTGGTGCGTTGCCTGCCGTCTTTGCCTTGAGACGTTGAGCTGACACCACACTGGGGTGAGCTGCTACTGCCTCGATGGGCATCATCAGCGGGTATCGCATCACTACACCCTTGGTGATCTTCTGCCGAGAGTCCAGTTCCTCCAGGGTGAATGAGCGATCTGTCTCCATGACTCTCTTCAAGGTGGTATACATTTCCTTGTTGAGAGGAGTCAATATTGGTTCTCCCCTCAAGTTGAACCATATCTTGAACTTCAGGTTGTGTCGTGATTCCAGGTATGAAACAACCCCATAGTGGGTTCTGTGGTCCCCGTAAGACTTCACCTTGAATTTGCCAGGTCGGTTGAGCTGGTTTGCCTGCTCCTTGGACGGATGGCGCTTCTTCTTCTTGTCCACAGTGTTCCATCCCTCTTGGTTTTCGGGGGGTGCGGTGTTTATTTCCGCACCTGTTTCTATTGTCGCTGGCTCCATGGTTGGGACTGTCAGATCTGCTACAATGTGAGCAGGATCTTCCTCTTCCTCTCGCAACTTCTTCGCTAGAATTTCGCCCCACATTTCCAAATCTGAGTCCTCCGTCGTGTTCATGGAGCATCGTGACCTCTTCTTTTCGGCAGAAGCCATGTGCCTATCTTGTGATAAGGTAGTGAACTCCGTGAACTGAGTGACGTGAAGATCAAGCGACAGTGCGGAGACTTAAATACTGTCGGAAGGAGAGGTGCAGAGTAGTAGTAGTAGTAGTAGTAGTAGTGAGAATGTAACCACTGATAGGTCATGTCCCTCTCAGATCCAACACTTCTCACTTGAAAGGGTTGTCTAAGGCGTTTTCTGTACCAAGAGGCCATGTGTTGCAGTGTCTGACAAGATGAACATCAAAATGGTATACAATACCGACAGGTTGGTAGGTAAGACACATAGGCAACAGTTAGGCAACTTTATTCCGAAACGTTTCGCCTACACAGTAGGCTTCTTCAGTCGAATACAGAAAGTAGGCAGGAACAGTAGAGTTACATCGTCTTCACATCTCTACTGTTCCTGCCTACTTTCTGTATTCGACTGAAGAAGCCTACTGTTTCCACTTATCTGGCACCATGCCAGTTTGTAGTGATATGTTGAAAAGATTAGCCAAAGGTGTGCTAAGCTCCTCTTTACATTCCTTTAGAACCCTTGCATACAGTTCATCAGGGCCTGGGGATTTGTTAGGTTTTAATTTATCTATTTGCCTAAGGACCATGTCACTTGTGACCCTAATCGTGCACAGTTTATTATCGTCCTGTTAGGTAAGACACATATGCAACAGTTAGACAACTTTATTCCGAAACGTTTCGCCTACACAGGAGGCTTCTTCAGTCGAATACAGAAAATAGGCAGGAACAGTAGAGATGTGAAGACGATGTAATCAGTCCATCACCCTTGTAGTCGTAGAATTTGAGGTTGTCAGTCCCTCGGCCTGGAGAAGTTCAGTTCCATAGTCAGGAACTATCTGAAGATCAAGCGACAGTGCGGAGACTTAAATACTGTCGGAAGGAGAGGTGCATAGTAGTAGTAGTAGTAGTAGTAGTAGTAGTAGTAGTGAGAATGTAACCACTGAAAGGTCATGTCCCTCTCAGATCTAACACTTCTCACTTGAAAAGCTTGTCCAAGGTGTTTTCTGTACCAAGATGCCATGTGTTGCAGTGTCTGACAAGATGAACATCAAAATGGTATACAATACCGACAGGTTGTTAGGTAAGACACATATGCAACAGTTAGACAACTTTATTCCGAAACGTTTCGCCTACACAGTAGGCTTCTTCAGTCGAATACAGAAAATAGGCAGGAACAGTAGATATGTGAAGACGATGTAATCAGTCCATCACCCTTGTAGTCGTAGAATTTGAGGTTGTCAGTCCCTCGGCCTGGAGAAGTTCAGTTCCATAGTCAGGAACTATCTCTACTGTTCCTGCCTATTTTCTGTATTCGACTGAAGAAGCCTACTGTGTAGGCGAAACGTTTCGGAATAAAGTTGTCTAACTGTTGCATATGTGTCTTACCTAACAACCTGTCGGTATTGTATACCATTTTGATGTTCATCTTGTCAGACACTGCAACACATGGCATCTTGGTACAGAAAACACCTTGGACAAGCTTTTCAAGTGAGAAGTGTTAGATCTGAGAGGGACATGACCTTTCAGTGGTTACATTCTCACTACTACTACTACTACTACTACTACTACTACTACTACTACTACTACTACTACTACTACTACTACTACTACTACTACTACTACTACTCTGCACCTCTCCTTCCGACAGTATTTAAGTCTCCGCACTGTCGCTTGATCTTCAGATAGTTCCTGACTATGGAACTGAACTTCTCCAGGCCGAGGGACTGACAACCTCAAATTCTACGACTACAAGGGTGATGGACTGATTACATCGTCTTCACATCTCTACTGTTCCTGCCTATTTTCTGTATTCGACTGAAGAAGCCTACTGTGTAGGCGAAACGTTTCGGAATAAAGTTGTCTAACTGTTGCATATGTGTCTTACCTAACAACCTGTCGGTATTTTATACCATTATCGTCCTGTTCTACATAATTTATCATTACTGGAATATCGCTGGTATCCTCCTGTGTAAAAACTGAGAGGAAGTATGTGTTAAAAATTCTACACAT
Organism: Cherax quadricarinatus; assembly: GCF_038502225.1. Lineage (NCBI taxonomy): Eukaryota > Metazoa > Arthropoda > Malacostraca > Decapoda > Parastacidae > Cherax > Cherax quadricarinatus. Next base: position 6,969,947 of record NC_091313.1, on the reverse strand, counting down.
TTCCTTATCACTGTCAGTGAGCTGACCCGAGGAACTTTTGAGTGGTAAGCAGCAACCTTAAACCAAGACAGCAATGTTAGGTAAGACACATATGCAACAGTTAGGTATCTTTATTTCGAAACGTTTCGCCTACACAGTAGGCTTCTTCAGTCGAGTACAGAAAAGTTGATAGAAGCAGAAGTTACTTGAAGACGATGTAATCAGTCCATCACCCTTAAAGTTTTGAGGTGGTCAGTCCCTCAGTCTGGAGAAGAGCATTGTTCCGTTGTCTGAAACAATATGGAGTTGAAGTGACAGGATGGAGCCTTATATAGCGCCAGGAGGTGAGGCGTAGGTCACTTTGGAAGGTCAGGTCCCTCTCAAATCCAGCCGTTCTCACTAGTAGAGGTTGTCGAAATTGATTTCAGGTCTGTACCAAGATACCCTTGTGTTGCAGTGTCTGACAGATTGAACATTAAAATGGTATCAAATACCGACAGGTTGTTAGGTAAGACACATATGCAACAGTTAGGTATCTTTATTTCGAAACGTTTCGCCTACACAGTATACTTCTTCAGTCGAGTACAAAAAAGTTGATAGAAGCAGAAGTTATTTGAAGACGATGTAATCAGTCCATCACCCTTAAAGTTTTGAGGTGGTCAGTCCCTCAGTCTGGAGAAAAGCATTGTTCCGTAGTCTGAAACAATATGGAGTAGAAGTGACAGGACGGAGCCTCATATAGCTCCAGGAGGGGAGACGTAGGTCACTAGTAGAACGCAGATGTTGGGAGAAGCCTACTGTGTAGGCGAAACGTTTCGAAATAAAGATACCTAACTGTTGCATATGTGTCTTACCTAACAACCTGTGGGTATTTGATACCATTTTAATGTTCCATCTGTCAGACACTGCAACACAAGGGTATCTTGGTACAGACCTGAAATCAACTTCGACAACCTCTACTAGTGAGAACGGCTGGATTTGAGAGGGATCTGACCTCCCAACATCTGTGTTCTACTAGTGACCTACGTCTCACCTCCTGGAGCTATATGAGGCTCCGTCCTGTCACTTCAACTCCATATTGTTTCAGACTACGGAACAATGCTTTTCTCCAGACTGAGGGACTGACCACCTCAAAACTTTAAGGGTGATGGACTGATTACATCGTCTTCAAGTAACTTCTGCTTCTATCAACTTTTTTGTACTCGACTGAAGAAGTATACTGTGTAGGCGAAACGTTTCGAAATAAAGATACCTAACTGTTGCATATGTGTCTTACCTAACAACCTGTCGGTATTTGATACCATTTTAATGTTCAATCTGTCAGACACTGCAACACAAGGGTATGGAAATAAATGGTATAAAATACCGACACAATGGAAATATAAACACAAATGCAGTATAATGTGATCCTTTATTGACAACGTTTCACCCACACAGTGGGCTTTTTCAAGTCACACACGGATCTACCTGGGGTTGGAAGGTACGAGGGTATTTATAGGCATGTTCAGAATGTTGAGGTCAGGTGGAGAATGCTGCATCTGATGATCTACCGGGTGGGGTTATAGTCTTGGGTAGCTTGGCAGGGGTATTGGACAAGTTGTGAGTAGGCCTTCTGCAGTGTTCTATGTTCTTATGTGGGATAGCGATGAAGAAGTTTCTTGGCGAGTGGTTCAGCTATGTTATAGAAGCCATTGTTCTGGTTGAAATTGTTGGTTGTAGAGATGAGCGATGATTCCAGGATTCTTCTGTATTGAGTGTTGTCTTCTGTGGCTATAAGTCTTGAGTTTCTGTAGTTAATTAAATGGTTGTGTGAATTGCGATGTTGTACACAGGCATTCCTTGTATCGTCAGTCCTGCTTGCATATTGGTGTTCTGAAATACGTGTTTGGAGGTCTCTTGACCTGACGTGACTTCCCTATTCACCAAAGTACCTACTACACAAGCCATCGATCTCTTGCGCAGGAAAATTGACGATTCACTTGATCTTCCCATTCCAGCCAGCGATTTCATCGACCTTGTTGAACTATGTGTTGGCTTTACGTGTTTCTCTTTCGAAAATCACCTCTTTCAGCAGACTTTTGGACTACCCATGGGTTCGCCACTCAGTGCAGTCCTGGCGAACCTATACATGGAACATCTAGAAGCCGAACGTTTCTCCACCATTATTCCTTCGTCTGTCACCTGGCTCCGTTATGTTGACGACATTCTCCTCATAACTCCTAAACGCTTCAACGTTCAAGCTCTCCAAGACAAGCTCAACCAGGTCGAGCCTTCAATCCAGTTCACACTTGAAGAAGAAGTCGACAACACTCTTCCTTTCCTTGATGTTCTGCTCTGCAAAGCTGACCACGAACTTCGTTTTAAAGTCTATCGAAAACCCACCAACCAAAACGATCTTCTCCACTTCTACTCTCACCACGACACCAAAACTAAACGTGGTGTAATTATAGGCTTCTTCCTACGTGCACTCAGAATCTGCAGCAATGAGTTCCTTGAGGAAGAATGCACTATAATTGAACAAGTATTTTCTAAACTCCACTATCCTCGTCACTTCATCAGAGACTGCAGACGGCGGGCATTAAACATCTTCAACACACCCAGAGAAGACACTGCCGAGAAGAGATACATAGTCCTCCCAACCAACTCCATTGCCAAACATGTTTCCAACATCTTTGCGAAAACATCATTCCAAGTATCTACCTCCACAACCACGACCATCAAGGACATCACCAGTAGTAGACAGGACAAGCCTCCATCCTCTGCAGGGGTATACATAATCCCTTGTAATGACTGTAACAAATTATATGTGGGCGAAACATCAAGAGACCTCCAAACACGTATTTCAGAACACCAATATGCAAGCAGGACTGACGATACAAGGAATGCCTGTGTACAACATCGCAATTCACACAACCATTTAATTAACTACAGAAACTCAAGACTTATAGCCACAGAAGACAACACTCAATACAGAAGAATCCTGGAATCATCGCTCATCTCTACAACCAACAATTTCAACCAGAACAATGGCTTCTATAACATAGCTGAACCACTCGCCAAGAAACTTCTTCATCGCTATCCCACATAAGAACATAGAACACTGCAGAAGGCCTACTCACAACTTGTCCAATACCCCTGCCAAGCTACCCAAGACTCTATAACCCCACCCGGTAGATCATCAGATGCAGCATTCTCCACCTGACCTCAACATTCTGAACATGCCTATAAATACCCTCGTACCTTCCAACCCCAGGTAGATCCGTGTGTGACTTGAAAAAGCCCACTGTGTGGGTGAAACGTTGTCAATAAAGGATCACATTATACTGCATTTGTGTTTATATTTCCAACACAAGGGTATCTTGGTACAGACCTGAAATCAATTTCGACCTCTACTAGTGAGAACGGCTGGATTTGAGAGGGACCTGACCTTCCAAAGTGACCTACGCCTCACCTCCTGGCGCTATATAAGGCTCCATCCTGTCACTTCAACTCCATATTGTTTCAGACTACGGAACAATGCTCTTCTCCAGACTGAGGGACTGACCACCTCAAAACTTTAAGGGTGATGGACTGATTACATCGTCTTCAAGTAACTTCTGCTTCTATCAACTTTTCTGTACTCGACTGAAGAAGCCTACTGTGTAGGCGAAACGTTTCGAAATAAAGATACCTAACTGTTGCATATGTGTCTTACCTAACAACCTGTCGGTATTGTATACCATTTTGATGTTTGTCCAAATCGTCCTGGAGTTCATTGATATCCTCCTCAGAGTGAATTATACGGCCTATCTTTGTATCATCAGCAAATTTACTCATGTCACTCGTAATCCCTTCATCAAGGTCATTAATGAGGAAATGGTATGATTCTGGCACAAGTGCAGGAATCTACACTATACCATGTGGGGGGTGTGACAAAGTATATGTAGGGGAAACAGCCAGAACTCTGGACATTAGAATAGCAGAACACAAAAATGCTTGCAGAAATGATGACCGCAAAACGCATGTGTTCAACATAGAGACGATGTTGGACACCTCATGAAATTCAATGAAGCTAAACTAGTTATTAAAGAAGACGACTTAAGACGGAGAAAATGCATTGAAGCTGCACTAATTTCTGTCAGTAACACTATAAAGCAAAAATCCGGTAGTTACAGTATTTCAAAATTACTAAGCAAGAGGATATTACCCATGAACATTAAAATGGTATAAAATACCGACAGATTGTTAGGTAAGACACATATGCAACAGTTAGGTAACGTTTCGTCTACACAGTAGGCTTCTTCAGTCAAGTACAGAAAAGTTGATAGAAGCAGAAGATACTTGAAGACGATGTAATCAGTCCATCACCCTTAAAGTTTTGAGGTGGTCAGTCCCTCAGTCTGGAGAAGAGCATTGTCCCATAGTATGAAACAATATGATAAAGCTACTGGAGAGCGAAACGTTGCCACAATAAATGTCACATTAGTTGCACTTGTGTCCTTTTACTTTACATATTGTCGGTAATTCTACCAACTTTATTACATACCTAACTGTTGCATATGTGTCTTACCTAACACCCATCCTGGGAACTGGTGTTACTTGATGCCAGCAGGTCCCTCTCTAACCTCACCTCCTTAGTTCCATTACTACTACTACTACTATTACCACCTCTACCCACGCTTCACCTCACCTGACTCCCACCACTATATATATGTGTGTTTTCTTAGTTTTCTCTGTATTAGGACTGAAGAAGCCACTCGTGGCGAAACGTTTCCTTTAATAAATGTCCTGAACTGTACATAAGTGTCTTTTTCCACACAAGGTCATTAATGTAAATTATGAACAAGAGAGGGCCTAAAACTGATCCTTGTGGAACGCCACTAGTGACTAATCCCCATTCAGATTTCACTCCATTAATGGTAACTCTCTTCCCAGTGGGGTGATAGAGGCTAGGACCTTGGGTAGCTTTAAGAAGAGACTGGACAAATATATGAGTGGGAGGGGCTGGGTTTGAATGGTGTCATTGGGTACGGGTGTTATTTCTTGGGTAGATTTAGGTAGAGGTCGTTTTGATAAGGACCTGCCTCGCATGAGCCAGTAGGCCTTCTGCAGTGTTCCTACATTCTTATGTTCTTATATGCCGTGAAAGTTCTTTGTACACTCTCCAGGTCTGCAATGTCGCAAGCCTTGAAGGGGGCCGTTAGTGTACAGCAGTATTCCAGCCTAGAGGGCACAAGCGATTTGAAGAGAATCATCATGGGATTGGCGTCCCTAGTTTTGAAGGTTCTCATTGCTCATCCTATCATTTTCCTAGCAGATTTGGTGGATACATTGTTGTGGTCTTTGAAGGCGAGGTCCTCTGATATTATCACTCCCAGGTCCTTCACATTACTTCTCCGTTCTATTGTATGGTTAGAATTTGTCGTATACCCTGATACATTCTTAATTTCCTCAAGTTTTTCATATCTGAGTAGCTGAAATTTCTCCTCGTTGAACTTCATATTGTTATGAGTGGCTCATTCGAATATTTGGTTGATGTCCGCTTGGAGTCTCGCGGTGTCTTCGATGAAGGTCACTGCCATGGTAATCCGGGTGTCATCCGCAAAGGAAGACACGGAGCTATGACTTATATCTCTGTCTGTCAGAAATGAGGATGAAGAATAGAATGGGAGCGAGTACTGTGCCTTGTGGAACAGAGCTTTTTACCGTGGCTGCCTGGGACTTTACTCTGTTTACTATTACTCTTTGTGCCCTATTTGTCAGGAAGTTATAGATACATCTACCAACTTTTCCTGTTATTCCTTTATCACGCATTTTGTGTGCTATTACACCATGGTCACACTTGTCGAAATCTTTTGCAAAGTCTGTGTATAGTACATCTGTATTTTGTTTATCCTCTACAGCATCTAGGACCTTGTCATAGTGGTCCAGTAGCTGGGATAGGCAGGAGCGACCTGCTCTAAACCCGTGTTGCCATGGGTTGTGTAACTGATGGGTATCTAGGTGGTTGGTTATCTTGCTTCTTAGAACCCTCCCAAAGATTTTTATGATATGGGTTGTTAGTGCTATCGGTCTGTAGTTCTTTGCAATTGCTTTACTGCCACCTTTGTGGAGTGGGGCTATGTCATAGGAACATAAGAAAGAAGGAACACTGCAACAGGCCCACTGACCCATGCGGAGCAGGTCCATGAACCTCCCCCCCCCCCAGATTAGCCCAATGACCCACCCAGTCTGGTCACCTCCACTCAAGAATGGAGCACGGCACCAGACCTAGCAGCACAAGCTAGTCAGGTCCAACTCACACCCACCCACACCCACTCATGTATTTATTTAACCTATTTTTAAAACTACACAACGTTTCAGCTTGAATAACTGTACTCGGCAGTTTGTTCCACTCATCCACAACTCTATTACCAAACCAGTGCTTTCCTATATCCTTCCTGAATCTGAATTTTTCCAACTTGAAACCATTGATGCGAGTCCTGTCTTGGCTGGAAATTTTCAGCACGCTGTTTTCATCATCTTTATTTATTCCTGTTTTCCATTTATACACCTCGATCATATCCCCCCTAATTCTACGCCTTTCGAGAGAGTGCAGATTCAGGGCCCTCAGTCTTTCCTCATGGGGAAGATTTCTGATACATGGGATCATCTTTGCCATCCTCCTCTGTACGTTTTCCAGAGCATTTATATCCACTCTGTAATACGGTGACCAGAACTGAGCAGCATAGTCTAAATGAGGCCTAGCAAAGGATATATAGAGTTGTAAAGTAAAAGGACACAAATGCAACTAATGTGACTTTTATTGTGGCAACGTTTCGCTCTCCATGAACTTTGTCAAGCTGATAAATTAGACACGTGTGCAACTCTTGGGTATCTTTATTGCGGAAACGTTTCGCCACACAGTGGTTTCATCAGTCCATACGTAGGAGAAACTTGAAGAACAGGAGGAGAATGAGGTAATCAGTCCCTCAACCTTGAGTCGATGTGTTCAGTCCATCAGTCTTGAGTAGAGTACGGCATATGAGCGGAGAAGCAGCTTATAAACCGTATGGCAGGAGAGGTGCAGCAGTCATGACTGCTGCACCTCTCCTGCCTGAACACATCGACTGCACTGGACTGAACACATCGACTCAAGGTTGAGGGACTGATTACCTCATTCTCCTCCTGTTCTTCAAGTTTCTCCTATGTATGGACTGATGAAGCCACTGTGTGGCGAAACGTTTCCTCAATAAAGATACCCAAGAGTTGCACATGTGTCTAATTTATCAACATGTCGGTTCTCTGAACCATTCATCTACAAAGCTTTATCAAGCCATTACAAACAATACATGGACACAGAG
>NC_091313.1:6920146-6950146 GCF_038502225.1 Cherax quadricarinatus | reverse complement strand
TTATTGCATACACAAATTTTCACTTGTCCTATATGGCAAGATGAGCGTTGCTATTTACGCCAAGATCGCAAGTTCTGCCTATTCGGCACGACATGTATTTATATATATATATACACACACATATATATATATATATATATATATATATATATATATATATATATATATATATATATATATATATATATATATTTACGCCACATCTATTAAGAATATCTCTCCCATAATCCACTACACATATGCAGTTGATACTATGTGCATTAAGTGTTTGTAAATGTGTATGTGTTTATATATCTAGAAATGCCCAACCTGTGTCCGTATGTAAGGTACACTAGTATGCATATGTTCTTATATTAACATAAGCAATTAGCTTCTCCACAGTTGAACAGTTCTGTTTCGCGATCCTGCGTTTGGTTTTTGCCCGTATAATCTCAACTGGGCTGAGACGAGGAGTTTCTAGGTCAAGTTAGAATACTTAGCCCATTCTTTTTGAAAAATATCAGCAATTTTCTGGAAGTGTGGCATGGCGCAAGATCCTTCTGGAAAATGCGTTTTCCATCAGGAAAGTCTCTATCGACAATGGAAAGCAAATGAATTGCCAAGATTGCCTTGTATTTATCAGTGTTCATCATTCTTTCAACAGTAACAAGCAGCCCAGGGCCTTCAGCAGTAAAACTACCCCACATCTTCTTGGGTGGGTGTTTTGTTGTATGTATCCATTCCAAAGAGCATCGCCTTTGAGTCTCTCTACCACTGATCTGTACCCATGTACCTCAAAATGCGCCTCACCTGAAAATATAACTTTTTCCATTCATTTATTATCCATCCCTTATGATCGAGTGCCTGCCACACCCGTTTATTCTTCATAGCAGTAGTCAATAATAGTTTTTATTTTTTTTACCGGCTTTCTGGTAGTTCTGCCAACTTCAAGGAGCCTTCGCCGAATAGTTGAAGAATCAACATTTTCACCAGCTGAAGCCAAATATCTCTATGAATCTCTGCTGTTTTTCTTGGGGTCCTTCACATTATTTCTTATGATAACCTTGTCATGGTGAGCCGTCCGTTGTTTTGCGTATTCTTCCACATCTTCCTCGACACAATGCTCCACAATCACTAGCATCGTCAGCTCTTTTCAGAATCCGAACGCTGTAGCACTGGGAAGAGTCAGAGGGTAACACCACGGTTTGATGGATGCCGTAAGTCGGTTGCAAACCCTCCTGAAAAGAAAAGAACCCAAACTACATTAATTAAACTGGAGACTAAGACATATGTGATAGTCACAAAATTTACTACTATCCCATTTAATTTGCACACTACTGTAGAATAGGGTAGCGTCCACTCCTGATGTGTTGTATTCTTTATATATTCTTATGCATATAATGACTGCATCGTTGTATACAGATGTATGTTATTGGTATATTATGTTGCCCAAACTTACGCTTATTCTCTCTCTCTCTCTCTCTCTCTCTCTCTCTCTCTCTCTCTCTCTCTCTCTCTCTCTCTCTCTCTCTCTCTCTCTCTCTCTCTCACTCTCTCTCTCCCTCTCCCTATCAATCTATATATCTATCTCATGAAAGAAGTTTTCAGCTGACTGGCCAAATGGTGAACCTGATTATCCTTATCCTCTTTTTCCTATCAATATTCTCCTCTTCCTGTCAACCTCTTTCTTTCTCGTTCTCTTATTACAATGCATTTTTCTCATCCTCTTTCAACATCTTTCTTTTTTTGTCGTTCTCTCATTATCATTCTCACCGGTTATTTCAATATCCTTTACCTTCATTTTCTCTTAGTGTCATCTTTGTTTTCACATTCAAATATCTCTAATTCCTACTCTTTGTTTTTTCCTTCTCTCCCTTTCCTCGTGTTCAATTTTGCATTTCCTCCTCTCCTGGTTTTTCTCTTTCTTTCATTACTCATATCCTCCCACCTCCTCCTCCATCATTTCCCGTCTCTCTGTCCTCCTTAAGGAAGACGACAATTGCGAGTGTCTTCCAGTGAGAGTTAGAACTCGAAGCTTTGTTTGTCTTCGTGCTCGGAAACTTTCAGCTTATTCCTCTCCTTGGTGAAGAGGGAGGAGGAAGAAGAGGACGGGGAAGAGGAAGAGGAGGATGAGAATATAAATTTGGATAAGTGGTAAAGAGAGAGAGAGAGAGAGAGAGAAAGAGAGAGAGAGAGAGAGACAGAGAGAGAAAGAGATTGGAATACTCTTCTCCAAGGTGATGTCGACAGCCAAGTGAATGCCTTCACTGAACATATCCTTAATCTCTAACAAGAACACATCCCTCACTGGCAGTATGTGACGAAGCCTACAGATCAGCCTTGGTTCAGCTTTTGTTGTAGAAAGGCTGTTGCTGATAAGTATAAGGCTTGGAGAAGGTATAAGAAGCATCCCACTACCTATAACAGAAGCCTGCACAGGCAAGCCTGCAGACAAATGGGAGAAGTTCAAAAGTGAGCCATCTCTAAATGGGCGGCTGATACATAAAGAAAGCTGGAATCAGGTAGAGTGGGCTCCAAAACCTCGTGGTCCTTGCTCAAGGACCGACATGATTATTTACTTCATGAAATTTTGCCGTACACTTTGCTGCCAAGTTGCTAGTTCTTGAAACAGCAAGGGGACCTCCTTGGCTAACCGCAAGAACTGTGTCAAAGCTGTCAGTGGTAACAATAAGGCAGGAAGAGGTGCATCTTCCTAAATCGCTTGACCAAGAAACGGCTGTGGGCCCAGATAAACTGAGCTCAATATTGCTGAGTAGATATGCAGACCAGCTAGCAGCACCTCTAACTCGCATCTATCAGCACTGCCTAACTCAGTAGATAGGAGCAAATGTTGTCCTTGTTCACAAAAAAAAAGAAGAGGAGCAGAGCAGAAATCAGCAACTACAGACAAGTGTCACTCCTATCAATCAATGGCAAGATTCTTAAGAAGATAATCTCACGGCAGATGATGGAGTTTTCTGACTACCCCTCACTTATTTGTGACCTTCAATATGGCTTCAGAAAAGGTTACTCTGCTGCTGATCTGTTGTTAAACCTTTCCACTTAGTAGCACAAGACACTGGATGATTCCAAAGTCAGCTGTCACACTTAGTGCTTTCGACCGAGTATGTCACCAGGGACTCTTGGCAAAACTGCAAGCACTAGGAATTGTGTCTCCTCAGTGATTATCTTCAAGGTAGATCTCTAAGTGTAGTTATCAACGGGACAGAGTCAGTAAGGTGTCCTATTGGTGCAAGTGCTCCACAGGGAAGTGTGCTTGGGCCATTATTATATAACGTCTACTTCAATGACCTTCTTCATCTCATCCCAGAATTCCATGCATATGCAGACGACAGTACTCTGACATTTACTTATCGAAGAGAGGAAATGTCAGCTGCTTTATCAGCCTGGGGTAAACGATGGTATATCACATTTACCCCTGAGAAAACGCAAATGGTGACGGTCTGTAGGCACCATGATGGTAATGCTGGAGCAGTGATAATGTATGGGAGAGTGTTAGTACCCTGGATGAAGCTGATATCCTTGGGATGAAATTTAACTGCAAAATTACCACCTTGTTTGCAAGATTTACGTTGTAAATCATGCAAACAAGGTGGCCAAGAAGATTACATCACTTCGACTTATCTCGCATCTGCTCGACAATAGAGGTTGCAAGATTTTGTTCGAGGCACAAGTACGCTCTTACCTTGAGTATGTTCCACTTTCCTGGGTTGCCTCTCTCCCCCTCCCATCTAATCTGCGACTTCTTGACCGAGTAGAGAACAGAGAAAGATGGCGCATGTCTCGCCTGGATCCAGCCTGGATAGATCTTTCATTTTGACAAAGCCTTCAACACTGGAGGATTGTGGGTGGCCTTACTGTTATGTACAAGGCTAATATTGTTAAATTACCACAATTGGCTCCACTCTGAGGACAGCTTCAACACAACAAGACGGGTAGCAAGCAGCAACTTCACTCTGACTGTACCCTTTTCCAGAACATCGCTGCATCTAAGATAATTTATTCCTAGGATGACTCGAGTCTGGAACATGTTCGTACAGCATAACGATATCAACGAAACAGTCAGTTACCGGGAGTCTACCTGGATGGTATTCCGAGGATCAACGCCAACGCGGCCCGGTCCATGACCAGGTCTCAAATGAAATTGATGGCCTATAGATGGCTCTAACTTCATCCTGTTCCCTACTTGTATCTTTCATAACAATAAAAAGGCTTTCAAATGAGCTGATGTAGGTAACAGGTCTTAGCTTGTAAAAGAAGTTATCAACCTTTAACCTAACCTTGTGACTCCCTGTTTAAAAAAAAGAGGGAGAGAGAGAGAAATAGAAAGAGAAAGAAAAGTAAAAAGGGGAAAAAGAAAAAAAGAAAGAGAGGGAAAAAAACAAGGATCAGGAAGGGAAGGTTGGATTATTGAGGACTGAATAAAAAAGAGATTAATAATAATCTTATTCAAGTTGAAAGATCACACAAAAATTAGTAATTAAAGTAACGGTGTACAAAAGAGCAAAACCTCAAAGGTCGATTAAAAAGATGGACTTGACTTAAAAAATCAATCAAAATTTAAACGTTTCTAAGTAGAATGAACCCCTCAAGGATGGCTCCTTGACGCTGGTGAGGGGCTCTTGATCTAGGGAATTGGATCTGTGCTCCAGTTCCCTGAATTAAGCCTGAATGCCTTCCATCCCCCCATAGGCGCTGTATAATCCTACGGGTTTAGTGCTTCCCCCTTGATTATAATAATAATAATAATAATCTAAGTAGAATGAAGGTCATAGTGGCCATTATTATATGATAGTTTAATGATGCACTTCATGCCCCTACTGTAGGCGATAGTAAGACTGTTAAAAAAAAAAAAAGGTAAAATGTCAACAGTGATGGGCAAGTATTAAGGGCAAGTATCACGGGCAAGTATCATGGGCAAGTATCATGGGAAAGTATCAAGGGCAGTAGCAGGAGCCAAGAGGCGCCCCGGGCTGGATACAAATGCTCGCTAGTCTCACGCTTGAGATGCCGCTGCATTGGTGAGGAAAGTAAAACTCGACGATAATCACCTTAATCCATCCAATATCTCAGATGGAGACTCCCCACACCTCATTACTCGCTAAGTCGCTACATTTAGCTCCCAGCAGCACCACCACCAGCGGGAAGATCATTAACAACTAGACACTTCACCGTGCAGCGTCGCCAAGCATTCTTGCCTTCCGCAAGATATTTGGCGGGAAGAAGTTTGGCGGGAAGATATTGTTCGGAAGGCTTTTTTTTGCGCTGGAGAATTTTTGGGGGGACGATTTACACGCTGGAGATTTTGTTTCTTTTAGCGGAATGATTTTGGTCATTTCTCCGATAATGCGATCATGGGATCCAATCCGACGCAGGGAATTATGTCGGGATTGTGTCGTGGCTGGGACCGGGAAAGAGCAAGGAGGAACAGCCGGAGGATGGGAGGGGAAGGATTGGTAGGAAAAGGAACATGATATGATGGAGAAAGGAGCGGGGATGACTGGGGAGGAAGGAGACAGATAGTTGACGCAGAGATTACAATGGCATGAAGGACAAAAGAACGGGTAGAAAACGTTGGAGAGGGAATAGACGGAGAATGGAGGAAGGTGTAGAGAGAACGGAGGAAGAGCGACAGAGAATGGAGGGAAGGAGAGTGAGGGAGGACGAGAGTTGTAATCTGTCTCGGTTATGGGATTTGGGAAGACCTGGAGGATTGGAAGCAGAATCGAGCTGGCAAATTTGGTACATTCATGAGCAACTAAGCACTGGTAGTACAGTAGTAATAGTAGTAATTGTTGTTATTGTTAGTGCTGTTGTGGTGGTGGTGGTAGTGATGGTTGTAGTAATAATAGTGGTACAATGTAAAAGCTATGATAATGTTGGTATTAATAATATTGATTTATCCATTTTTAACCTAAATTTATATAAACTTTAATCCATTGCTGTGAGTTCTAACTTATTAGATATTTTAGCATTTAATATTCCGTTTACTGATTCTTATTTTCTATTTGTACACCGCAAATATATACCAGAGGAAAGGTTGTTAATTCAGAGGATTAACTCTGCCATCACTGTCTGTCTGTTTTCCAGCCGATTTACGTCTAGACTGTAATGTGGAGACTAGAACTGCGTCGTATTATCAAGACGCAGCAGTGTTCAGGTGTTGTGATATAGAACTGAGAACTCTGCAACTCTGACAATGCACTCTTGGCTTCAGAGTTTTGCTGACCCTTGGACTCTTACTCCCTCTTCGTACTCCGTACGTTCAAATGCCACTTTATTTAGTTTACAGGTAACGAGAATATTTTCTTTCCCACTCTACACTTGTCCACACCGAACTCCATCTCTTCCTTTTCCGTCCATAGCATTAACATATCCAAACTGTTATCCTAATTGATGTCACATGAGACTTCTCGTTAATGCTCTCTCTCTCTCTCTCTCTCTCTCTCTCTCTCTCTCTCTCTCTCTCTCTCTCTCTCTCTCTCTCTCTCTCTCTCTCTCTCTCTCTCTCTCTCTCTCTCTCTCTCTTTTCTCTCTCTCTCTCTCTCTCTCTCTCTCTCTCTCTCTCTCTCTTACCCTGGGTTTTACAAGGTTAGGTTTAGGGTTCCTAACTTTATTTACCAACTAAGAGCTGTTACCTACATCAGCTCATTTGAAAACCTTTTTATTGTTAAAAGATATATAGATAAGGAACAGGATAAAGTTGGAGCTGTCTGTTGGCCAGCGATTTTATTTGGATAACTGACTTTATTTCGTTGATGTCATTATGCTGTGCGAACATGTTGCAGACTCAAGTCAACCTAGGAATAAATGATCTCAGATGTAGTGATGTTCTGGAGAAGGGTACAGTCAGAGTGTAGTTGCTGCTTGCTGCCCGTCTTGTTGTGTAGAAGCTCACTTCTCAACATTGGCCATGCAAATAACAGTTAGGCCACCCATATCTCTGTTGTGTTGTAGGTTCGGCTGAATTGATTGATTTATCTAGGCTGGGTCTAGGCAAGAGATGAGTCGTCTTGCTCTGTCCTCGTAGATGAAACGGAGTGCAGGCAATCCAAGAAAGCATACTCAAGGTGTGAGCGTACTTGTCTCATACAGAATTTTGTAGCCTCTGCTGTCAAGCAGGTGTGAGATAGGTCGAAGTGCTGAAAGCTTCCTGGCCGTTTTTTTTTTTTTTTTTAACAAGATTTACAACGTGGCTCTTCCTACTCAGTTTGCAATCAGATTTCACCCCAAGGATGTCAACTTCGTCTCTAATTTCCCTAACATTACAGCAATCTCCTTAAGTTATAAATCAATATTTTCTAGCATCCTCTAGGAATTTGTTATATTAATTGCCAACGTTTCTATTTGTTGGCATTATAAATTTTCTACATCTATATCTATGGATTTTCTTAAAAAAAATTGTAAGCTACTATATTTATAGACTTGCAGGGAATTTGAAATAGAAAATGAATGAGAAAAAAAACTGAGTCGCATTTTAGGGCTTTTTTAAATTTATTGAGGACAGAATTTTTTATTCTCGGAACATTTCTCAGCAATATTTTAAGATTCTTTCTCCAAATTTTCCATTTATAACACGAAAACTCCTTGTTCGATAGGCTTCAAATGTTCAACTCTGGTGTATCCTACTGAGAAGAAGGTTGGTGGTATTAATGGAGGGTTGAGGTGTCATATTGCCACTTAATCTCGGAGTTTTATTTTAATTTATTGCTATATTTTTGTCTTGTATCTGGGGAGGGGCTCTTGATCCAAAGAACTGGACTAGTGCTCATTTTACTTGAACCTAATCTGGATGCGTCACATTCCACAAGCGTTGTGTGACACTAACTCGCTTAGAGTTTCCCAGATTAAAATACAATTATTGTGAACAGTATCAATCTTTAATTCAATTCAATTCAAGTTTATTCTCTATAAGGGTTACAATGTGGGGTTTACAGGTTTTGGGTATTGTGTGGTTTACATGTTATAAAATACTAATTACAGAGGGGGCCACTAGGACACCTAGCATGGCTAGGCATTTCGAGCAGACTTAGATTAATTCTTAACATTAAATCTTTACAGATTATGGTATTAAGGCTAAGTGACTACATCATAATTTGTAAGTTTAGCAATGTGAATGCTTTTGTTTTGGCACAATACAAGGTGTCTATATTGGAGTATCATAGGCAAACTTATGACTAGTTAGGATTTATTATTTTAAGATTATGATTAGTATTTCTGGGTTTATAGTCAGTGGGTGAGTGGAATTGTGAACCACCAGGTGGTTATCATGTAGTTAGTTGTCGGGGTGGATCAGGGAGATAAGATGTTTTCTAACTGTAGTTTTGAAAGTGATGAGTGTGTCTGCAGTTCTAGAGTTTTCAGGTAGGGTGTTCCAGATTTTAGGTCCTTTGAAATACATTGAATTTTTGTAAAGGTTTAGTCGAACACAGGGAATGTCATAGAGATGTTTGTCTGGTGTTATGCCTGTGGATCCTGTCACAACTATCAAGAAAGCTTTTTAGGTCAAGGTTAATATTGGAATTTAATGTCCTGTAGATATAGATTGCACAGTAGTAAGTGTGGATGTTCTGAACAGGGAGTAAGTTTAGTTCTATGAAGAGTGGGGGAGTGTGTTGCCAGGGATAGGATTTAGTGATTATTCTTACTGCGGCTTTTTGTTGGGTTATTATTGGCTTTGGGTGTGTTGCTGTAGTTGAACCCCAAGCACAGATAGCATAGGTGAGGTATGGATATATAAGTGGATGGTATAGTGTGAGAAGGGCAGTTTGCCGTACGTAGTATCGTATCTTGGAGAGGATCCCCACCGTTTTGGATACTTTTTTTGTTGTGTTGGATATGGGTGCTGAAATTTAGGTTGTTGTCGAGGTATAGGCCAAGGAATTTGCCCTCATTATGTCTGGAAATTAGAGTGTTGTCGATCTTAGTGTTAAGTTGCGCAACACCTGCTCTGCTACCAAACATAATTTAGTAGGTTTTGCCAGTGTTAAGTGTAAGTTTATTGGCTGTCATCCAAGTCGATATTTTGAGCAGCTCCTCGTTAACAATGGTGTTGAGGGTGGCAAGATTAGGGTGGGAGATGACATAAGTCGTGTCGTCAGCAAAGAGAATGGGTTTCAGGTGTTGGGATATGTTTGGAAGATCATTGATGTAAATGAGGAACAGCAGGGGCCCAAGGACACTTCCCTGCGGAACTCCAGTATCAAGTGGCCGTATTGATGAGGCTGTCCTTAATGGTGACATACTGATACCTATTAGAAAGGCAGGATTTAAAATATGCAAGCGCATGGCCTCTTATACCATAGTGGTCAAGTTTGTGGAGTAGGATGCCGTGGTCTACTGAGTCAAACGCTTTTCTTAGGTCAATACAAATTCCTAGCGGATATTCCTTATTTTCCAATGCTGTGTTAAGCAGGTCTAGCATTTTCATAATTGCATCATTAGTGCTTTTATTTTTCCTGAATTCAAATTGGCAGGGATTGAGTATGTTTTGTGACGTTATAAATGAATATAGTCTCCTGTGCACGAGTTTCTCGAAGATTTTGGATAGCAATGGTAAGTTTCATATTGGCCTATAGATGTTTACGTCTGTAGGGTCACCACCTTTATGTATTGGTGTAACCCTTGCTGTCTTGAGTAGTGTCGGGAAGGTGCTAGTTTCAAGTGACTTGTTAAAAAGTAATGTAATAGCATGCGAAAGGACATGGGCCGCTCGCTTGTACAATAATGGTGGGACGTGAAACAGATTTCCCGAGTTATTTTTAAGTGACTTTATGATCGCGGTGACTTCCGTGGGCTCAGTTGGTACAAGACAGAAGGAATTTGGGAAATTCCCATCTAGGTAGTCCCCGGCACGGGCATTGGTCCATGGGATTTTACTTGCGAGATTAGATCCTATGTTTGAGAAGAAGTCGTTTATCTTGTTAGCTGTATCAGTGGGATGCAGTGGTGTTTCATGAGGTTCAGTTAGAACAATATTCTTGGATTTTTTCAGTATGTGGATCCCCAGAATCTGGAAAAGTGTTTTCCAGGTCTTTTTTATATCTCCTCTTGTGTCAGTGAATCTGCTGGAGTAGTACAGCTGTTTGGCTTTCGTTATTAATTTGGTGAGAAATGTTGAATATTCTTTGAGAATATCTGTGTATTAAGCCCTGTCTATATTGGCTGATTCACCTTATGAAATGAAAGATTTCTTGGCTTAACCCTGTGTAGGTTCACATTTTGTTGGATTCTGTGCAGCAACAGGAATATACCTGGAGGGCGTTTCGGAGGTCAGCGCCCCCTCGGTCCTGTCCATCTCTCTTCTGGTTGGCCTTAAACTTTTAGTGCTAATTTTTTTTTCCTCCACAATGGAAGCTTTGCCTTGATTTTAGGTTGCGTATGTGGAGAAATTTTCTCCAGGAGGGGGGTATCAGCCCCCTTCAGCCCCCTTCAGCCCTTTCAGCCCTGAGGGGCCCAGCCCTCTCAGAAGGGGCAAATATCTTGTTTACTGCTACAGCGAGTAATTGATAGCAGAAGCAGTACGAGTATGCGACGTGGTCAAGCGACCGCTGCTCCTTGCAGTCCTGTGTTGCAAAGTGTAGCTTAATAAAAGACAGTTCATCTCTTACCTTAGCAAGAAAATTAAGGAAAATCCTGCTCCCACTTTATTACCATAGTAAAGATAGTGGACATTGTTGTCTATGCTTAAGACAGCAAGATTTAAACATTCTGCTTTGCTTCATCGAGGAAGTGGCAAGAAAGCAAAAGTAATAGGTCAGCTTTTCCTTTGTGCTAGGGGAGTAACGGCGTGGGGTGCTGTGGCGTCTTCAGATTACTTTTGACTCTACTGAGAGTGACACTGACGCCAGGATAACCAACAAAGAACGATCTGTGCGTTAGTGTGAACAAAGTGTCTCACAAAACACAATAAACACTTAAGAGAAGTGTGATCAGCTTCTTTAGTGATAAGACTGTGAACAATAAAGACAAATCTTGTGGAACATAGTGTACCAGTGTGCGTATTCCTAGACTATGGAAGACGTGGACATCCAAGGACACTTCAGCTTCTGTCAAGTCACCGATATCTGTCGAAGGTCTGAAGAACACCAGAGCTTACGCTACAAGAGCAAGGTAGGTTACGAATTTCTTGTAGTACGGGGGTCTGCGCAGTTCTTGAGTCGCAAGGAGTTTGTAATCAACCTATAGTCGGCAGTAAGGTGCGGACTTTTGAGTCCAAACAAGTATGTAATTTGTCAGCAATCGGTGAATGAAATATGCTGACATAACACCCCCTAGGGGTAATTTATAATCTTACAAATTATAAATCTTTACAGCCCGTTGAGAGATGACTTCGACAGCTTCTCAAGACCTCGTCTGCAGGGGCGGCTGTGCAGGCGATGAGCTGTCTTTCTAAGTTAAGTACAAACTCTTTAAACTTAGCTGGTAATGCCATTTCTCAACAGCGTAAGTGTTACTATGCCAATTTTATTAATCAAATTTGTTTTTGTGAAATAACTGGAAAATGTCTCTTCTGATCAGAAATAAACCAGAGTGTTTGACTTCAGTGGGTTATATCAGGTTAAATCTTCTCGAACATGTAATAAATCTTAATTAATTACATGCATACTTAAACCTTAAACGCTGGTAAACCTTACTTAGAGAAAAGTTTGGATTTATTTTACTGATGTTCGTTCTAGTTTGTTTTTTTATTAAGAAGAAACTGGCAAAATATAAATACTGATTTTCAAGGGTATCATAATTTCTGATTGCTTCATCAATTTGCCTTCACCTTTCATTGCCGATTGCTTGAAAACTCAGATTCTGACCGGCATCAGAATTAATGTGCTGACGTATTTTAGAATAGTGATCCTCTGATCAAGCTGAAAAATTCCTCTTTAGGTTAGTTTTCAAGCTGGTATTTCTTAGTGAAAAGTTTGAGTTAGTTAAAGGCTGTATAAGACCTAATTTACAACTTTTTATTGAAATAATCGGAATATTAGTTTCCAAGTAATAATTTGTAAATATCAGGTATGATTCTTTTCGGATATTCAGCGCCAAATATTTAATTTAATTTTAAATTTATGAGGTAGAAGGGGCTGAGGTTATGCAAAACAGGGATGTCTCTTTTGAATCGCCCAGCAACCGAACTGCAAATGGTTTCGGTAGCCATGAAAGCAGTCATAACTGTAGTAAATACAGAAATAACAGTACAATAATAAAAATGAAGGAGTTCTGCATACTCATTTGCAGAGGGCTGAGCAGGGAAGCCCTTTCTCGTTGCAACTGCAAGACTGACTACATGGGTTTTACCAACCACACTTTACCAGGTCCTGGCACACCGTTGCAACTTATGGGATGGTAATCCACTGTGAAACAACTTTCCCTTCAACTGTTTTCTAACCATGGAGGCAGGGGTCTGGTCCTCGAGCTAGTGGATCAATGGCAGATACCCATTTGCTGGCGTGACAGAAAGCCATTTGAGAGTGGCGGTACAGAGCATTTCTAGTCGGTTGAATAATCTCTGCCTTCTGGCTTCGCTGGCAGAACAACTGCTTCCTGAGGTGGTTCGCTAAACTTGTAACATCCCCATAGATCTGGATAATGAAATGCAAAGGGAAATTAAAGAGCTTATTTTCTATCTTGAGTTCATTAAATATCTAGAAGGAACCCATAGCCATAGAACATTTTGAATGGATTCTCAGGCCAGAAGCTGAATCACAGCTAGTGACTACAGCAAAAAGGACGCTACATGTTGTTTCTGCCTAAACTTTCAGGAATGTGTCTCATGTTCATAATGCGTTGATAGATGAATGGTTCAGAGAACCGACATGTTGATAAATTAGACACATGTGCAACTCTTGGGGATCTTTATTGAGGAAACGTTTCGCCACACAGTGGCTTCATCAGTCCAAACAAAGGAGAATCTTGAAGAACAGGAGGAGAATGAGGTAATCAGTCCCTCAACCTTGAGTCGATGTGGTCAGTCCATCAATCTTGAATAGAATACGGCATACGTGCTGAGAAGGAGCTTATAAACCGTTGGTAGGAGAGGTGCAGCAGTCATAGGTCGTGTAACATTTGTTCAATGTTGAAGTAGGTCGCTTGCCTAATTCTTGGGCACGACCTACTTCAACATTGAACAAATGTTACACGACCTATGACTGCTTCACCTCTCCTGCCAACGGTTTATAAGCTCCTTCTCAGCACGTATGCCGTATTCTATTCAAGATTGATGGACTGACCACATCGACTCAAGGTTGAGGGACTGATTACCTCATTCTCCTCCTGTTCTTCAAGATTCTCCTTTGTATGAACTGATGAAGCCACTGTGTGGCGAAACGTTTCCTCAATAAAGATCCCCAAGAGTTGCACATGTGTCTAATTTATCATAATGCGTTGATGCCTTACATTTCTGTAGCTGACAGAAACTTCAGAGTTAGTAACAGATGTGGCTTCATGAGAGGTAAATGATAGATAAGAATGAACACAACAGAGTCAGACCTCCTCAACAAAATGTTTGAATGGTCTGTCCTCCGGGCATGAAGAATGTACAGCATTAGTCGTGTGTGTGTGTCTGCTTCCTCTTGGTAGAATTCCCCATCCATATCTTGGCCTGGTCCGTCAGCACTGGAAATATACATATCACCGAAAGAATTCTACTTATTTTTGTTATCTTTCAGGAACTCAAGCCATTTTACAGGTATTTTCACCATTGGACCAACTTTCAAAAGCACTTCTGCCACCTTGACAGGCACAGATTGATTAATGAATCTCAACACGGTTTTACAAAGGGGCTTTCCTGTCTTACGAATTTACTAACTTTTTTCACTAAGGTGTTTGAGGAGGTAGATCATGGTAATGAAAATGATATTGTGTATATGGACTTCGGTAAGGCTTTCGATAGAGTTCCACACCAGAGGCTATTGAGGAAACTTAAGGCACACGGAATAGGAGGAGAAATTTTTTCCTGGGTAGAGGCATGGCTGACAAATAGACAGCAGAGAGTTTGCATAAATGGGGAGAAATCAGAATGGGGACACGTCACAAGCGGTGTTCCTCAGGGGTCAGTGTTGGGCCCATTGTTGTTCACAATTTACATAAACGACATAGATGAGGGAATAAATAGTGACATAAGCAAATTTGCTGATGACACCAAAATAGGCTGTCCAATTCATTCTAATGAGGAAACTAGAGCACTCCAAGATGATTTGAATAGACTGATGCAATGGTCGGAGAAGTGGCAGATGCAGTTTAATATTGACAAATGCAAAGTTCTAAATGTTGGACAGTTAAATAACCATGCCACATATAAACTAAATAATGTAGATCTTAATACTACTGATTGCGAAAAGGATTTAGGAGTTCTGGTAAGCAGTAATCTAAAACCAAGACAACAGTGCATTAGTGTTGGCAATAAAGCTAACAGAATTCTTGGCTTCATATCTAGAAGCATAAATAATAGAAGTCCTCAGGTTGTTCTTCAACTCTATATATCCTTGGTTAGGCCTCATTTAGACTATGCTGCTCAGTTCTGGTCACCGTATTACAGAATGGATATAAATGCTCTGGAAAACGTACAGAGGAGGATGACAAAGATGATCCCATGTATCAGAAATCTTCCCTATGAGGATAGACTGAGGGCCCTGAATCTGCACTCTCTCGAAAGGCGTAGAATTAGGGGGATATGATCGAGGTGTATAAATGGAAAACAGGAATAAATAAAGGGGATGTAAATAGTGTGCTGAAAATTTCCAGCCAAGACAGGACTCGCAGCAATGGTTTCAAGTTGGAAAAATTCAGATTCAGGAAGGATATAGGAAAGCATTAGTTTGGTAATAGAGTTGTGGATGAGTGGAACAAACTCCCGAGTACAGTTATTGAGGCTAAAACGTTGTGTAGTTTTAAAAATAGGTTAGATAAATACATGAGTGGGTGTGGGTGGGTGTGAGTTGGACCTGACTAGCTTGTGCTACTGGGTCTGGAGCAGTGCTCCATCCTTGAGTGGAGGTGACCAGACTGGGTGGGTCATTGGGCTAATTCGGGGGGGGGGGGGTAGGTCAATGGTCTAATCCGGGTGGGGGTTATTGGTCTAATCCGGGGGGGAGCATGGACCTGCTCCGCATGGGTCAGTAGGCCTGTTGCAGTGTTCTTTCTTTCTTATGTTCTTATGTACTTATGTTGATGGATTCTTGTTTATAGATGTATGAAACAATATGGAGAGAAGAGACCATTCTAAGCTCCCTTCAAATGTGCTTCTTGAAACACGATTCGTTGTAGTTTTTGAAAGTTGAAACTCCAATTCGAGGAACTAGCATGTGGATGAGTTCTCCGCCATCTGCTACAGGGATTCTCCACTGAAAAATAATCCAGTGAATTATTAACTTCTTTCTAAAGACACTCCATGATATCTGACTTATCTGAAATATACCTCACTGCTTCACTCTCCGCCATGGATGGAGGAAAATCTCGAATCTCGTGGGAGAAGAATAAATCAACATCACCTTCATGTGCACTTGTTGCAGTATACATTAGCGCGAAGACTGAGCTGTACCACCTGAAGAACTAAATGTCCTTTTACTTGCGATTAACTGTTGCTTTTTATCGAAAACAAGGAGGTTTTCGTAATGTCTTCAACTGATTTCTTCCTCTCAGTGATGTCAACTTTCACAACGACGCCGTACTGTTTTTATCCTCGTTTTT
This sequence comes from Cherax quadricarinatus, assembly GCF_038502225.1. Lineage (NCBI taxonomy): Eukaryota > Metazoa > Arthropoda > Malacostraca > Decapoda > Parastacidae > Cherax > Cherax quadricarinatus. The sequence goes on along the minus strand of NC_091313.1, from coordinate 6,934,465 downwards.
CAAAATTCATGATAAAATCGTTATTAGTACAAACTTTTTCATCCAAACTTCTGAGGCAACTGGGTTGCCGGTGGTCCACAAAGGGACCATTTAACAAGATATGTTGGATCATTGCTCATAAGCATAATTCCCCTTCATAATCCATGTATCTCGGGAAGGATACAGTAACACTGAATCATAACTTTCTTCAACAACCGCTTCATCAAGGTCTTCATCAGCCATATCCAATATTTCTTCAAATTCACAGTGTCGGGCGCAGTCTTGAATTGTGTTTACCTTCACCATATCATCAATTACCACAGGAACTCCTTAAACAGCTTGTGTGGTATTTAAGCTCATTTATCACAAGATCAATCGCAGCTTTGTGTAGAACATGATCTTCATTCATTGCCAGCCCCTTCTATGTCATTTCATCAGTAAGACTGACTTTCTGGAATTCATGGAGGGTTAGATTCCAGATGACCGTTTTGTTGCAGAATAAGCAGAACCTGGGATCTACAGCTCCTGGCATTCTGGCTGATCTTGGTGTTCGTGCCGCTGTTGTTTCTTGGCTTGAGCCGGAAAGCAGAAGATACTACAACCTGCCTTTCAGAAATTCCACTGGCAATTCTTGTGCAGTCTGGCTTTCTGCTTGATGAAGACTGATCGAGAGCATATATCAGAAGTTCGTCTCTCTACAACTTCTCCAACAGATCCGCATGACTCTAAGCCAGTGAGAAAGGTTTCATAAGCATTGATGTCATCCTTATGTTTGCTGAGAGCTGGACATTCAAAGTCACCTTCAGATGATCCCTGACACAGCAGCCACCGATACCAATCCATTATGATAAACCTTTGTAAAGAACCTGCGAAAAGGGCAAAGAAATCACATTAAATACTTGAAGTTGTACTTGTACGCGCACATAGTATATTAACATGGAACATATGGACCTGTATGGCATATGTGACATAAACTTTACTGTAAATATGTCCATCCAAACATAACTAAGCAAAATTTAATGAAGCCAATCATACCAAAGCAAAGTTAACATAACTTAAAAATAAATATTACGAAACTTAGCAAAGTCAAACCTAACTCCTAACACTTTTAATGTAGTAGACGTGAATGCAGAGTATATCTAAATAGTGATTCAGACGGTGTGTTAAAAGTTCCTTCAGTAACTGAAGCCGGCCGGGTGCTCAGAACTGAGCACATTATTTAACCTTACTCCATTGTATATCAACTTAAGATGATAATTTTTCTCTCTTTTGAAAGTCAATAAAATGCTGTAAAAAGTTTATATGCATTTTTCAATACACCGGTATGCCAATAATTGGAATAGAAACACAGCTTGTCGTACATTTTTTTAGAGAATTTTAGTGCGTTTTAGGAACATTTAACAATAATAATAATGGTGAAGTTTGATTCCTCACACCTTAAAAGATAAGAAATAATGAATTATTCATTGTCTGTATCTTATTTGGTTTCTAAGATGTGTATAACAATGGGAGAATGCGATTTTCATAGGCCTATGGGGTTTCAGGATCCCTGGAGATCCTAAGGGTAATTATGTTTTTCGGGTTCCCTCCAGGACTGATTGTTCCTGACCTGAGGAATCTGGGAAACATCATGGACAAACTTCAACACGCTGTCTGAATCACTACTCAGGTTATGCTGTCACGGCCGCTATATGAAATCATGTTAATAATAATATCTTTATATCTACAGGTACATGTACAAGGTATACAGTCCTAGATGACATACCAAACCATACTCCCGGCCGGGATTGAACCCGCGGTCATAGAGTCTCAAAACTCCAGCCCGTCGCGTTAGCCACTAGACCAGCTAGCCACAATCCCGGCCGGGGGTATGGTTTGTTTGCAATCGTGTCATTACGATTTCTTGAGTCATGTTGACGGCAGTGAAGGGACTTGAGCTAGAGTTCGTCACGGCCACGCTAGCTGGAGATTCGTCTGTAAAAACTTGCATTTGTGGTCACAGTGGTGCCTGTGCTAACCTTCCTATGGTGTAGAAATATACCTAGTTGGATGAATCTTATTGTGGCTAGCTGGTCTAGTGGCTAACGCGACGGGCTGGAGTTTTGAGACTCTATGACCGCGGGTTCAATCCCGGCCGGGGGAATGGTTTGTTTGCAATCGTGTCATTACGATTTCTTGAGTCTAGCTGACATCAATGACATACTACTATATAGAAAGCCGCTTGTTATGCAGAGCATTTCGGACAAATTGGGTCAGTTTTGTCCCAGGATGCGACCCACACCAGTCGACACACTCCCAGGTTCCCATTTTAATGATGGGGAACATAAACAACAGGTGTAAAGAAACACGCCCAATGTTTCTACCCTCTCTGGGAATCGAACCCAGACACTCGCCGTGTGAAACGAGACCTTTAGCCACCAGGCCACTGGGCACCATGTTAGGTTTTCCTGTCTTCTGTTCCGTCTGTCAACTAACTACATTATCAGCGAGTTCAGTTTCCTGCTTTATTAAATCAGTCAGTAATATTATACATAGTTTTTGGTTAGGGAGAGAACGGAGGTACAGCTGTGAGAGTGAGAGGCTGGGTGGGAGACTGATAGATGACGCGTGGAGTTGGGTGTCGGGTGTGTGCATAGCTGGATGTGGACCTTAGTGAAGAGGATGGGATATGTGAGGGATGGGTAGGAAGCTAAGTAAGTTTATTTAGGTACAGGTACACAAGTGCAATTATCATATATAGTAACATACGCTGCAATAAGATCACAGTAAACAGATCATATCACGATATGCAAAATAACCACTGTGAAAAACAGTGAACTTCTGAGCGCTTCTGTGATTTCTCACATTATCAAGGACCTGCCCAGGTCCAGGGTAGTGGTTGTTTTGCATGGTAACGTGTGTAAATTACCTAGGATAACAAGGACCATTATGGTCCTTGTGATATCTGTTGGAGGTTTCAACGGAGGAGGTAGGGCTTGGGGTATGGTTGCAGGAAGGCTTTGGGCTTATGAGGGAGGGGAGAGTTAGTGGGATGGGGAGGGGAGGGAGAGGGAATTAGTGATTAGAAGCGCAACATCACGTGTGTATTAAAGCATTATGATAATCGGATTTAGTTTAACTCACGATTGGATATCGCCAACAGAATTATTTATACGCTCCACTGTTCATTAGAGTCCCCTCCCTCCAGATTACACACACACACACACACACACACACACACACACACACAAAGCTCAGGGAGCAGAGAGAGGACCTAGTAGCGATCAGTGAAGAGACGGGGCCAGGAGCTGAGTCTCGACCCCTTCAACCACAATTAGGCGAGTACAATTAGGTGGGTACACACACACACACACACATACGAGGGGAAACTTACGAAGCAAGAAGATGGGAGATGAAAGCGATTGAAAGTATATTGACATGACCCAGCTGACAAATTATCTAAGAACAGGGGGTTTTACGAAAGGAAGAAATCGGTCGAAGTGATTTTCAAAGCAGAATCGGCTCGAAACAGTATCCTGCAGGAGAAAACATGACTAAGGGACATAGCATACCAGAGGGTGTACCTCGACTGCAACTGAACACGAGAAGAAAGGCAGAAACTGAAAGAGAGGGTACAAAGATGCTAGGAAAAAGAATATCTGATGTTTTCTCCATGGGGAAGTGGATAATAAATAATAAATAATTCATGTTAAGCACTGAACGCATGTGGGTCATTCAGCACAAGACGTAGTGGAGGCTTGATTCTCCGTTTGCTGAGCTCGAGACAGACGCGCTTCACCTGGTTGCCCCATTGGGAAATGGAGAAGATTCCTTCTTCTGTAATCCATGAGTATTGTAAAAGGCTACTAAAATGCCACGAGCAAGGGGTTAGTAACCCTTTCTCCTGAATAAATTACTAAATGTAAAAAAAAAAAACTTTTCGTTTTTTTCAGGTCACCCTGCCTAGGTGGGAGACTTCCGATGTGCTAGGAAAATTTTTTTTGTAGTCAGCTTCCCCTTTAGCATAGGGTGATGCATGACAAGCCTGCTACAATACATTTGCAGGACTCTCCACACCCTTTGGTACATCATTACCTGATTATTTTCTGGGAGGCTACGCCAGATGGTGACAGTCATCAATCAACCATCCTGACATCATCAATCGTCATCCAACTCAAGTAATCTACTTAGGAATGTAGGGTTTCGTAAGCCAAGCCTCACCCTACATACAATTCTTGCGAGGTGTGCGCGCTACAAATTCAGACTGCGTAGGGGAAAATTTGCCAATACGCTAAATTAGTTAAGTATATATATATATATATATATATATATATATATATATATATATATATATATATATATGCAAATCAACCATTGTGAAAGAATAGTGAAATTTCAAGCGCTTTCGTGATTTCTCACATTATCATGGAACTATAAAAACAAAACATCAAAGGAAGGCATATAAAGGGTCAAGACTACACCTCACTATCACATCCCACAACAAAGTAACACTTCACACACCCGACTCTGTGAAACACACCTAATACTCTACCCAAGAATTAAGATTTATTGTTTGTTTAATGTATCATTAAATTCTTTCAAAATTTTATTAATTATAAATGAATCCAATTTATACAAGTCAAAAGAAATATTCATATTATTTTCAAAACTAATTTTTATGAAACATGATTCAGTTATATTCCTGTCAACCATGGACCTCATAAAACTTTCTCAGTCTTTTGAAAATCAATTGGATGGTTAAAATCTCTCACATGAATAAATAGAGCATTTATATATCTTCCTTTGATGCCTTGTTTATATAGTTCCTTGGTAAAGTGAGAAGTCACGAAAGCGCTTGGAATTTCACTATTCTTTCCAGTAGTTGTTTTGTATATTCTGATATTACCTGTTTACTGTGATCTTATATATATATATATATATATATATATATATATATATATATATATATATATATATATATATATATATATATATATATATAATATAGAGGAATTGTTGGAATCTGTGTGTTAATGAAAAATGCCTCTGTTGATCGCTTTCAAACTTGTCTTAACTAGAGGAAGATTTATTTTTTTCATTGGACTTTGCCACCTCTATTTACAATTTAATACTTACTCTCCTAGCGAACTAAGAAATTCCGTAATCAAATTGAAAACTTATTCGATATTTTTTAAACAAGTAAAATCATACACATTTAAATTTTTACGCAATTCTCTTTAGGCGTTCAGAGAATTTTTTTAAATCTAAAACTTGAAGCAAATATTAATCATTAAGTTGTAAATATTTGTTATTTAATTTACAATAGTATGAGCCTTTATGAGTCTCTCCATAGGATGAATAGAGTGAGCTTCATTAAGATCCGAGAACAGTTCTACTGAAAACATCATAATAGACACGCTGGACGTGTTTTTAACTCGTTCAACTTTATGGGAATCGCCATGCCAAGTATCGCTGAGTGCTACACACACATACACATAAATGGGTTTATATGTATATGTCGTGCCGAATAGGTAAAACTGGTCAGTTAGCAAAAACTCAAGTCATTAAATTAAGTCATTTCTAAAATTTTCTCTTATGCGTTCAAAGATATATTTTTTTCATTTATCCTAATGTAAAAATTAGTAATTTTGTACCAAAAGATCCTTAGAAAACTTACCTAACCGTATTATAACAAACGCAACTTAATATAGCCTAATCCAACTTAATATATTTTAGATAAGTTTACAATAATTTAATAATAAACAGACACAATGAAATATATTATTTTCGTTAAGCTCAGAATGATTTTTGCAAAATTATTGCACACACAAAATTTCGCTTGCCTTATTCGGCAAGAAGAGAGTTGCCATTTAAGCCAAAATCGGAAGTTTTATCTATTCGGCACGACATATACATATGTTCACGTATACATACGTGTATACATAAACGCATTCATTCATATACTTAAGCATATGTATATACCCATATGTATTCATGTACACATATATACATTTGCAGAATTACACAAATGCACATGGAAACATATGCATATGAGCACATTTGTACAGACATTTATATGTATACACATACATACTCTCAATTATACATATACACATACATAAGCACAGGTATATATCTGTAAATGCCTAAATTTTATACATATGCATACATTTGGATAAATATTCATTTGGACACACATATGTCCAAGTGTGGACACATACCTACTTACATATACACACTTATACATATTTGTATATTTCTACTGCACAAGAATCTTGTTACCACTCTGCACCATTCTTTTTGCATGCACTGAAGTAGAGGAAGCTGGGCTTATGGGATATGGGATTCTTTGATCACCTAGAAATGCCTTAAAGTCCTAAGTATGTGAATGTTTTCAATGCCATCTTGGCATCAGGACTTTTCCCAGTGGCATTAAGACGGCAAGGATGATCGTCATCGCCAAACCCAACAAGGAAAACCGTAACCCCGAGAACTAAAGGCCCATCTCCCTACTCGAAGTCACGGGCAAAGTCTACGAAAGAATAATCTCTAACAGACTGAACTACTACTTGGAATTCAACCACCTATTCTCTGAAAGGCAGTTCGGCTTCAGGTCTCACCGCAGCACACAGCACGCAATAAACATCTTCGATGCCGTGGCCAGCCTGAGGAAGCAAGGGAACCTGGCCCTGACTGCAACTAGGGACGTACACAAGGCCTTCGACAGCCTGTGGCACGACGGACTCATTTTCAAAATTGTTGATCTCCTAGACCACAACTGGACCTTTCTCAGGCTCTTATACAACTTCTTAACAGGTAGAAGTATCATTTCCACCTTCCATGGCACTGCCGCAACACCCTTCACGCCGACAGCGGGAGTACCACAAGGCTCTTGTCTCAGCCCTATACTCTTCAATATATACGTCAACGACCTCCCCCAGCCTGAACACAATGATACCATCATCACCCAATTTGTAGACGATGTCATCCATGTAGTCTCTTCAACCCCCATTTCTGGTGCAAATAAACATAGAGCAATAGAGAAAATGAACGAAGAATTAAAGAGAACAGCTATGTGGGAGAAAAATAATGGAGAATCACAACCAACCCAAATAAAGTCCTCATCAGCACTATCGGCTGTTTAGCATCAACCATAGAAGACAAAGAGGGCATTTCCATCAGAGGTACACGAATCGCTACTAGTAATCCAAACAAAATCCTAGGGTATGAGATCGACAGGTTACTCCACTCTACATCCCACATAACCAAGAAAGTAAACCTAGCAAAAGCCCGCCTCGACCAACCTTACCGATTCAAGGCAGCTCCTTCCCACATCAAAAAACACCTGTACAAGATGATCAGACCTCTGCTAGAATACCCTTGCATTCCCATGTCACTAACAACTAAAACCAACACGTTAAAACTCCGGAGTCCAAAACAGAGCCCTCCGCTTTATCACCAGCACCAGATTCAGAGACAGAATCAGGATGGAAGACCTGCACACACAACAGAGAAACACTGTAATTAACGTCAGGCTAGACAAACTAAAGAAGAGACAACTATATGACATGCAGGAACTCTATGTACCCGAAAGAGAGAACCCCCCAACCAACGAACACGACCAACTACACCATCAACACCCCCTCCCCCACAGATCCCAAAGAATGACCCTCCAACAAAGAGTCCGACGCTTCATCCACAAGGAGAACTTCCCTCGACCAAGAATCCTGAGTGACCTCCCCGAGGAAGAAGAATGGATACCACCAGAACCATTCTACGTCCAGTAACATGGATTAACGCTCCCCAATTCTGGGTGACCCACTTCTGTCAATCAACACCTCACAACTAAATTTGTAACATCTACAACAATCCTACAGCAGGACACCACCTCAGAAACTGCTTAGCCAACCAAATCCAGGTGAGCAACCAACTTCCATTAAACGACCTGGAACTACCTCCTGCAGCAGCAGCCTTACGACCGACCTCTTACGCAAAAAAAAAAAAAAAAAAAAAAAAAAAGCCAATTGCAAACAGTATACATCCCTCCAATTCAGTGGCACACCGATATACACCTGGTTAGTGGTGTGCAATTGACGGGCAGAAGGTATACCTATGTCATGAATTGAACTTTTCACGAATAACACAACACACACGCACACGTGTTTAAATTGCACCAAAGTGGATAGGCAACTTACCTTTAAAACCTCACCTCCCCACCCACCTTCCCAAACCTTTCACACATTCCACCCTTACCCATCCTTCTTCCTTCCCCATCTTACCAAAGCTCTGGTCAGAACCTCGCCCTCGTTTAAATATGTACTCGCTTGAGAGAGATGATGATGATATATACGTGGAAAGTACTTGAGAACCTAGTCCCAGTTCTGCACACTTCCATAATAACATAACTGAGTGGGAGATATGGAAGGAAATATGAAATAAACCCAGTGAAAAGCTGGGCCGCCATGGGCACAATAAGAGAACATTGTATCAACATCCGTGGTCCCTGGCTATTAAATATTTTACCAAAAGATATAAACATTGCTGAGACAAATGAAGAAGTCTTCAAGAGGAAACTAGACAAATATTATCCTCCAAGTGCCAGATCAACCAAGCTGTAATGGATATGAGAACCAGCAAGCTGGCAGCAGCAACAGCCTAGTTGACCAGGAAAGTATAAAAAAGAACCTGGTCCAAGGCCGGGTTCCAGGAGTATTAAAACTCTGGAAATTCATCAAGGGTATGTCAAACATAAAAAGGAATATCTGACTGACATGTTCTCGACTTGGATTTGCGTGTGGCCCTTATTTTGAAATAAGGTCATCATGGGTGAGCAGGATGAGATCCAGAGTGGTGTCAGTCCTCTAACAATACACTAAGAACCAAAGTGGTTCCAATCCCTTTATAATACACTGAGAACCAGAGTGATTCCATTCCTCTTACAATACGCTAAGAACCAGAGTAGTTCTAATCCTTCTATGACAAACTCCTTGAAGATCATTGTTTCCAATTCAACAATACACGGGTTGAGAAGCAGGGCGGTTCCAATCCTCCTACATTACACTGAAAATTAGAGTGGTTTCAACCCTATATTGTAATACAGGGTTGAAAGCCAGAGTGGATCCAGTCTCCGGCAATATGTTTTAGTCTATAAAACACATCTGTAAAGCTTCTTGCTTTTATCACTAAATGCACTATCCTTTTGAGATCATACACTCATATACCGTAATGTAATGTACAAAGTAAACCTTTAACAGACAGACACGTATGTTTCATGTTGAATCTCGGCTTTCAGGCGTCTCCTGGCACTGACTACAACAAGTGGAAAGACGCATGTTCTTTAAAGTAAGCGTTAAGAATAGGAAGAATATGAGCGATTCTTAAGCACATCTCTGGAGACATGAGTAAGAGAGAGCGAGAGAGAGTGAGAGAGAGTGAGAGAGAGTGAGAGAGAGTGAGAGTGAGAGAGAGAGTGAGAGAGAGAGTGAGAGAGCGAGAGAGAGAGCGAGAGAGAGAGCGAGAGAGAGAGCGAGAGAGAGAGCGAGAGAGAGAGCGAGAGAGAGAGCGAGAGAGAGAGCGAGAGAGAGAGCGAGAGAGAGAGAGCGAGAGAGAGAGAGCGAGAGAGAGAGAGCGAGAGAGAGCGAGAGAGAGAGCGCGAGAGAGAGAGCGAGAGAGCGAGAGAGAGAGCGAGAGAGAGAGCGAGAGAGAGAGCGAGAGAGAGAGCGAGAGAGAGAGAAAGAGAGAGAAAGAGAGAGAAAGAGAGAGAAAGAGAGAGAGAGAGAGAGAGAGAGAGAGAGAGAGAGAGAGAGTAGAAGCCAGTCTTCAAGGTGTCATTCATTCTTCTCCAAGTTTTTGCATTAAGTGATGAACACCTCCGAGAGGTCTTCCAGTCCTCTCCCACTTCTTTATTCCCACCACTTAAGTATATTATATATTCATACCTAACATTAAAATATCTACCACCCTTCCCATCAACTAAGGCGACCCATGACGTATCACAGCCCCACCCACAGTGTTCTTCATTAGATGTACCTTGGCGTCTACAGATCTACAGATGCCAGTCAAGAAATGAGAATGTCACAATATCGTCGCGGTAATAAACTGCAAGAAGCCGTCATGAGCGACGCGTCAGCCTCATTAACACAAGAGCGCCACCGTACCCACTAGTGCACAAGAATTCAGAATCTTCTTAACTTGGTAGAATTTTTCTTTTAGGGAGAATTAAGGGAATTTCTTTTGTCACCGCTCTTGTCACATAACTCGCTCGGTGGATCTTTTGGTCATGTGACCGAGGCGTTGCCGTCCACCCAGTAAAAAAAAAAATACTAGATGTATTTCGGTCGCTGCGCGATCCGAGAAAGGTATCCCCGTATTGTACAACCCCAGTCCCCTGTAACTCAGTGCGTGATAGGAATAGTGCAGAGTGCGGCATAAGTTTATAATGCAGTCCTAAGTGTTAATATGAAAGCTGAAGCTAATCAGAACAGACATTTACAAGTTATCACATGAAAACTAATATCACAATTTCTTCAATAAAAACGGCGAATTTTGACATAGCCCAAAAGTATTTCAAACCCTCCAACTCTGAAGTCAAACGGAAAATTCATTATATGGTTATCTAAAATATATTTGCACATTAAATTTGAATCTGCTCATAAATTACATTATCATGTTATCAGCGCTGAAAAAGTGAAGCCTATGAGATGACGCATTCAGAAATTTTCCCATGAAAACCCAGTATTTAAGTTTTTTCCAATTTCTTTCAAACAAAAGCAAATTCGGAACTATAGAGGCTACAATAAATTCACACTGTTCCTGAAGACTGACCAGTTATTATCGCAGTCGTCATGAAGGGAGGTACATCGTTTCACTCGTAAGGGTCATAAAGCACCAGGGTCAAGGAAGGTAAACTCGATGAAAGGAAAGGGAAAGTAGTTCTAGTACCTCAGATCAAGAGCCCCTCACCAGCATCTTGAGACTTGCCAGCATTTATATGGATTAAGTAGCTATGTAAGTAGAAATTACTTAATTAAACAAACAACTAAATTTTACTTTGGCTTAGACTACATAATATTAATTTTTTCATAATGACCTTAAATTTACATACATGTTACGGGGACATAAAGATTAAATTATGTAGGTTTAATGTAGGATTAAGCAATAAAATCCAACTTGGTGATTTATTTCTGCTCAGTAAAGACATTCTCTAATTATTTCACGAAAATCAGTTTGTACTGCCACATTAAAACTAACCCAACCTAAGATCAAAACGATGCATTATTTGAAGACAACGCATCAGCACCAAAAGTTTGAAGCAGACCAGAAGATGCATTCTCAAGTTATTGAACAGAGCCCAACAATATTTGGAACTACACAGCCTAAACCCGAAAAACAATTCATCTATTCCCTGAAATTCATCAGCTATTAAATAATGATGCCCTTCCGAACTGTTTCATTTCAGTCACTGGAAGCGCTAAACCCGCAGCAGTCATCTAGTGCCTGGGAAATGGGAGGCTAGAGCCGTGGAAGAGGAAGATAAGCCCAATTCCTTGGATCGCGATCCCCTCACCAACAGTTACTTTAATGCGAAGTAACGATTAATCATTTCGAAAATGAAATTGGTAAAATGGCCTTTACACTCACTCCACTAACAATTCCGTCCTTCTAGTAGGATACACAAGTGTTGATATTTTGAAGGTGAACGGAAGAGACTTTCAAGAGTTATTACATGAAAATCAAAATCGAGAATAGCTTATAAAACTGAGGAAAGAGCATCGGTATTGCGCGAAACTTTCCCTAATTGAAACCTGATCATGAGCTGAAAATTTGAAGCTGAAGTTGAGTGTCTTGGAAACTGTGGATGACGACAACACTGTGTCTGGCTCTGGCATAAACTCGTCCGAAAGTGTAGCACATAAGGCCTCAATCTCGGGAAAAATTAAAATCGCCATAGGAAAGAGAGTTTTCAATAATTCTCAATTTTTGGTAATTATATTCTTTTTAAGATTGTCTTCAGCTTGCAGGAAGAACATTAAAATTTTTGTTTTGAAGAAAATCGTGTTTAACATACTCTTTTCTGTAAAAAAAAAATGGGAAAATGGTACTCACACAGCCCAGATACATCACATAAATACTTTCAGTTAAGAAGTTCAGGAGAGGCATGATCTACTTAATTGAAAGCTAATTTATGTAATAAAGTTGGCAGATTAAAGTTTGCAAAGCTCAAATTAAAATCAAGGTTTCTTTTAATAAAACCTTCTAACACTGAAAGTTTGAAGCCTATTAGAAAAGAGATTCTCCATTAACTGTTCTGCTTACAGCGACTCCATGTTTATAACAATTTAAGAGAGAGAGAGAGAGAGAGAGAGAGAGAGAGAGAGAGAGAGAGAGAGAGAGAGAGAGAGAGAGAGATAGAGAGAGAGAGAGAGCATACCAACATATATAATGTGCCGTGGAACAAAATAGTGTTATCAAAGCAAATGGAGCAAGAGTGAGGAAACAAGCAAAAACTGAATAACCAGATACCTCGTAGATAAGTCAGCAACTACTTGTAGAGCCTCATAATAAACAATATATGAAGACAATATATGGAAGAAAAAGACGAAGCAAACAGCTAAATATAAAAACTACAATATTTCCGGATAAATTGAGCTGCAGGAAGCTACGCTGCAAGCTAAAGGGCTTAAGCTTAAAAACCATAATCTCAAATAATTCCAACTTGACTACTAGGTAATTGCCTACGAACAAACACACCACTCTGCAACCAAAAATAAGCTGACAATTGTTCTTTGCATGATGACACAACAAAAATGCAATGCTAAACCTGCATTATCGCATGGCGTGTAAGAAGCAAGGTCAGGCAGGAGTGCGGAAGTCTGCGTTAATCGCAGTGAATTGTTTACGTCAGACTGAGACTCGTCTTGCTGGCTGCTGGGTGTTGCTCACGGTGTTTGGCAGATGTTGTGATGTGGTGTGATGGCCAGGTAGGATGTTGTGTGATGATAGAGCTGCCTAGTAAGATGTGATGTGTAGTGCCTTCCGTAAATGTGATTTAGTATGGCGGATTGAGTGCTATTGTAGTGTGGTGTGTGGTAAGGTAATGTGGTGGTATATTGTGGGGTATAGTGATGTGTTTTGAGGTATGGTGGTGTGGTATGTGGTATAGTATTTGTGGTGTGTCGTATTGTGGCTTGGTGGTGTGTTGTGGTGCGGCGGTGTGATGTGTGGTATTGTGTGTATGTATTGTAGTATGTGGTATGTGTTGTGTTGTGTTGTATGACGGTGTGTTGTGTGGTATGGTAGCTTTGTGGTGTGGGGGTGTGTTGTATACTACTGTGGTGTTTAATAGTGTTGCAAAGTACTGTGTGACATGGCGGTATTTTGTTTGTATGCTACCTAGCAGATGTAAGGATATGATACGGTTATTCTGCGTTATTTACATCATAAGTTGCAAATATTATGTGCTACTAGCATGTGTTACTAGCATTGCAAATTTTGTTTTTATCTTTACCAGTTTGGCGCTATCATGACCATCACGCAGGTATCGTGACCAAATTGCGGACATGTTACGTAAATGATTGTCAGAGCGTAATCAAAGGAAGTCAATGCCAATCAATTTTATTACACAAATTTTATCCAAAATTTGTTTAAAGTTGAAAAGCAATGCGTTCACTAAACGTAACAAAGTTACCAAAAAATATTCCATATCCTGGAATCAATCCTGAATGTACCTATTTTAGGTACATTCAGGATTGATTCCAGGATATGGAATGAATAAATCGGCTCCATTTAATCGGACCAAGAGCCCAATGAGGATTGATGAGGCAGAGCAATGTGTTTATAGCTATAAATGGCCGAGGAGATTTTCGTCCCCTCGGATCTATGTTAGACCAGACCTCCGCAATTAGAAAGGAAATGTTCCAGGTATGAGAACTGTCTTCAGTATGCAATCTCTATTGGTTTAAAAAGACATGTGAGCAAACATTAAGACTTAGTTATTGGAAAACGTTTCGGTCCAAGGACATTGATTACTTCTAGCACATTAATTAAAATAACAGTATATCTAGGAGAGTGAGGTGTGAGTGACACATAGTGACCCGATAAATGACATATTTGAGACGAGGTCAGGTAGACCTCATCTCAAATTGTCAGGAAGCATTTGACCTCATTGGTCATGTGCTTCCTGTGTTGTTACGCAGGTGGTGCTTTGCCTGGTTGAGCATCATGTATGCTATTTTTTTTTTTAAATTTTGTAGCTTCTAGCATTACGTTTTATGGTGTCAGTGACGGCGATTAGAGAGGACACAAGCATACCAAGAGTCTTCTCTGTTGTTAGCATTTCTGTGTTCGTTCAGGCGGACCGAA
>NC_091313.1:6907646-6917646 GCF_038502225.1 Cherax quadricarinatus | reverse complement strand
AAATGGCTCGACAGTCGCGTCAACAAACTAGCAACAGCAAACATGAGCTGCCGTCTCTCTCATTTTTATGGTCCAAAATTCGGAGAAATATTTTCTTGTTGCTGTTTTTGCTCGTGTCTCCACCTGAATATATTACCGTTGTTTTTCTGTTGGCCAGTCTGAGTGTGCGTGTACGTATCCTTTTCTGTTTGTTGGACACTCCACCTGTTCTGTCTGTCTGTCTGAGCTGCCCTTAGGTCGAAGAGGGAGTCACTTGTGTCGTAAAAGAGAAAAGCTGAAGAATGTAAAGAAGGAAAACATAATAAGAAGAAAAAAAGATCAAAGATAAGAAGCGGAGGAGCAACAAGAATAAAGTGATTAGGAAAGCAACAAGGTAAATATGAATAAATAAAAATAAAAATCAGATGAAAAATTAAAAATAAAATGGTATTATTATTATTATTATTATTATTATTATTATTATTAAAGTATATAATTTCGATTATATAATATTAGGAATGTTGACATAACGTTGATTATTATTTAACTCAGTTACGATAAATAGAAGAACATGTTCTATTGTATACAACACTCAGACAACTTAATTACTGAACAGGTCAAATTAACGTCGTTATCTAATAACTGTAGCCTTGTAAAGCTAAAGCTTTGCAGAACACTGCTTTCCCCATGTGCTAAAAGCTTTTCAGGGTATTGTTTTCCCTGTGTCCTAAAGCTTTGCATCAGCTGGCTGACAAATTCCGGCGCAACTAAACGTGTGTTTGTATAAGAAACAGCCGAGATAGAGCGAGTATTGATGACAACTGAGAACTGGACAGTTATTGGTAGTGAAACTGCTGAGGTTAATGGCTGTTATCTCAGCTTGTCACATTCTTCACTTGACTGAGTCACAAAATGAGCAGTGACAAGTCACACACACTTCACCCCGCTTTGATACATCAGCAGTGACAGTGGACATACATTTCACCTCCCTGTGATACATCAGCAGTGACACTGGACACACACTTTGCCTCCTTGTGATACATTATCAGCAGTGACAGTGGACACACACACTTCCCCTCCCTGTGATACAACATCAGCACTGACAAGTGACACACACTTCATCTCCCTGTAATACATCAACAGTGACAGTGGACACACACTTCACCTCCCTGTGATACATCAGCAGTGACAGTGAGCACACACTTCACCTCCCTGTGATACATCAGCAGTGACACTGGACATACACTTCACCTCCCTGTGATACATCAGCAGTGACACTGGACACACACTTCACCTCCCTGTGATACATCAGCAGTGACACTGGACACACACTTCACCTCCCTGTGATACATCAGCAGTGACACTGGACACACACTTCACCTCCTTGTAATATATCAACAGTGACAAACGGGTTTGACAGTGATAATATAAACAGTACTGAAAAATTATTGTCACTAACACTCAAGATACAAAAAATATTTTTCAGTGTAGAAATGATCTTAACTCTGTTGATGCTGCTGCTTTTCACTGCACTCTTGTGATGTTCACTGCACTCTTGTGATGTTCACTGCACTCTTGTGATGTTCACTGCACTCTTGTGATGTTCACTGCATTATTTTGATGTTCACTGCATTATTTTGATGTTCCCTGCACTCTTTTGATTTTCCCTGCACTCTTTTGATGTTCCCTGCACTCTTTTGATATTCACTGCACTCTTTTGATGTTCCCTGCACTCTTTTGATGTTCACTGCACTCTTTTGATGTTCATTGCACTCTTTTGATGTTCACTGCACTCTTTTGATGTTCCCTGCACTCTTTTGATATTCACTGCACTCTTTTGATGTTCCCTGCACTCTTTTGATGTTCACTGCGCTCTTTTGATGTTCACAGCACTCATTTGATGTTCACTGCACTCTTTTGATGTTCACTGCACTCTTTTGATCACTGCACTCATTTGATGTTCACTGCACTCTTTTGATGTTCACTGCACTCTTTTGATGTTCACTGCGCTCTTTTGATGTTCACTGCACTCTTTTGATGTTCACTGCACTCTTTTGATGTTCACTGCACTCTTTTGATGTTCACTGCACTCTTTTGATGTTCCCTGCACTCTTTTGATGTTCCCTGCACTCTTTTGATGTTCCCTGCACTCTTTTGATGTTCACTGCACTCTTTTGATGTTCCCTGCACTCTTTTGATGTTCACTGCACTCTTTTGATGTTCACTGCACTCTTTTGATGTTCCCTGCACTCTTTTGATGTTCCCTGCACTCTTTTGATGTTCCCTGCACTCTTTTGATGTTCCCTGCACTCTTTTGATGTTCCCTGCACTCTTTTGATGTTCACTGCACTCTTTTGATGTTCACTGCACTCATTTGATCACTGCACTCTTTTGATGTTCACTGCACTCTTTTGATGTTCACTTTGATGTTCACAGCACTCATTTGATGTTCACTGCACTCTTTTGATGTTCCCTGCACTCTTTTGATGTTCACTGCACTCTTTTGATGTTCACTGCACTCTTTTGATGTTCACTGCACTCTTTTGATGTTCCCTGCACTCTTTTGATGTTCACTGCACTCTTTTGATGTTCCTCTTTTGATGTTCACTGCACTCTTTTGATGTTCATTGCATGTTCTGCACTCTTTTGATGTTCACTGCACTCTTTTGATGTTCATGTTCTGCGCTCTTTTGATGTTCTCTTTTGATGTTCACTGCATGTTCTCGCTTTTGATGTTCACTGCGCTCATGTTCTGCACTCTTTTGATGTTCACTGCACTCTTTTGCACTCTTTTTGATGTTCACTGCACTTCACTGCACTCTTTTGATGTTCACTGCGCTCTTTTGCACTCTTTTTGATGTTCACTGCACTCTTTTGATGTTCCCTGCACACTGCACTCTTTTGATGTTCCCTGCACTCTTTTGATGTTCACTCTCTTTTGATTTCCCTGCACTCTTTTGATGTTCACTGCACTCTTTTGATGTTCCCTGCACTGCTTTGATGTTCTCTTTTGATGTTCACTGCGCTCTTTTGATGTTCACTGCGCTCTTTTGATGTTCACTGCACTCTTTTGATGTTCCCTGCACTCTTTTGATGTTCCCTGCACTCTTTTGATGTTCCCTGCACTCTTTTGATGTTCACTGCGCTCTTTTGATGTTCACTGCGCTCTTTTGATGTTCACTGCACTCTTTTTATGTTCCCTGCACTCTTTTGATGTTCACTGCGCTCTTTTGATGTTCTTTTGATGTTCACTGCTCTCTTATGATGTTGACTTCACTCTTTTGATGTTCCCTGCACTCTTTTGATGTTCACTGCGCTCTTTTGATGTTCATTGCACTCTTTTGATGTTCCCTGCACTCTTTTGATGTTCACTGCACTCTTTTGATGTTCACTGCACTCTTTTGATGTTCACTGCACTCTTTTGATGTTCACTGCACTCTTTTGATGTTCACTGCACTCTTTTGATGTTCACTGCGCTCTTTTGATGTTCACTGCACTCTTTTGATGTTCCCTGCACTCTTTTGATGTTCACTGCGCTCTTTTGATGTTCATTGCACTCTTTTGATGTTCACTGCACTCTTTTGATGTTCACTGCACTCTTTTGATGTTCACTGCGCTCTTTTGATGTTCACTGCTCTTTTGATGTTCACTGCACTCTTTTGATGTTCACTGCACTGCTCTTTTTGATGTTCACTGCACTCTTTTGATGTTCACTGCACTCTTTTGATGTTCACTGGTTCACTGCACTCTTTTGATGTTCACTGCACTCTTTTGATGTTCCGTGCACACTTTTGATGTTCACTGCACTCTTTTGATGTTCCCTGCACTCTTTTGATGTTCACAGCACTCTTTTGATGTTCCCTGCACTCTTGTGATGTTCACTGCACTCTTGTGATGTTCACTGCACTCTTTTGATGTTCACTGCACTCTTGTGATGTTCACTGCACTCTTTTGATGTTCACTGCACTCTTTTGATGTTCACTGCACTCTTTTGATGTTCACTGCACTCTTTTGATGTTCACTGCACTCTTTTGATGTTCACTGCACTCTTTTGATGTTCACTGCACTCTTTTGATGTTCATTGCACTTTTGATGTTCCCTGCACTCTTTTGATGTTCCCTGCACTCTTTTGATGTTCACTGCACTCTTTTGATGTTCACTGCACTCTTTTGATGTTCACTGCGCTCTTTTGATGTTCACTGCACTCTTTTGATGTTCCCTGCACTCTTTTGATGTTCACTGCACTCTTTTGATGTTCACTGCACTCTTTTGATGTTCACTGCACTCTTTTGATGTTCCCTGCACTCTTTTGATGTTCCCTGCACTCTTTTGATGTCTTTTGATGTTCCCTGCACTCTTTTGATGTTCCTGCACTCTTTTGATGTTCACTCTTTTGATGTTCCCTGCACTCTTTTGATGTTCACTGCACTCTTTTGATGTTCCCTGCACTCTTTTGATGTTCCCTGCACTCTTTTGATGTTCATTGCGCTCTTTTGATGTTCACTGCACTCTTTTGATGTTCACTGCGCTCTTTTGATGTTCACAGCACTCATTTGATGTTCACTGCACTCTTTTGATGTTCACTGCACTCTTTTGATGTTCACTGCACTCTTTTGATGTTCACTGCACTCTTTTGATGTTCACTGCACTCTTTTGATGTTCACTGCACTCTTTTGATGTTCACTGCGCTCTTTTGATGTTCACTGCACTCTTTTGATGTTCACTGCACTCTTTTGATGTTCACTGCACTCTTTTGATGTTCCCTGCACTCTTTTGATGTTCCCTGCACTCTTTTGATGTTCACTGCACTCTTTTGATGTTCACTGCACTCTTTTGATGTTCACTGCACTCTTTTGATGTTCACTGCACTCTTTTGATGTTCATTGCACTCTTTTGATGTTCCCTGCACTCTTTTGATGTTCACAGCGCTCTTTTGATGTTCCCTGCACTCTTTTGATGTTCACTGCACTCTTTTGATGTTCCCTGCACTCTTTTGATGTTCACTGCACTCTTTTGATGTTCCCTGCACTCTTTTGATGTTCACTGCACTCTTTTGATGTTCCCTGCACTCTTTTGATGTTCACTGCACTCTTTTGATGTTCACTGCGCTCTTTTGATGTTCCCTGCACTCTTTTGATGTTCCCTGCGCTCTTTTGATGTTCCCTGCACTCTTTTGATGTTCACTGCGCTCTTTTGATGTTCACAGCACTCATTTGATGTTCACTGCACTCTTTTGATGTTCACTGCACTCACTTGATCACTGCACTCTTTTGATGTTCACTGCACTCTTTTGATGTTCACTGCGATCTTTTGATGTTCACTGCACTCATTTGATGTTCACTGCACTCTTTTGATGTTCACTGCACTCTTTTGATGTTCACTGCACTCTTTTGATGTTCACTGCACTCTTTTGATGTTCACTGCGCTCTTTTGATGTTCACTGCACTCTTTTGATGTTCACTGCGCTCTTTTGATGTTCACTGCACTCTTTTGATGTTCCTTGCACTCTTTTGATGTTCACTGCACTCTTTTGATGTTCACTGCACTCATTTGATGTTCACTGCACTCTTTTGATGTTCACTGCACTCATTTGATGTTCACTGCACTCTTTTGATGTTCACTGCACTCTTTTGATGTTCACTGCGCTCTTTTGATGTTCACTGCGCTCTTTTGATGTTCACTGCACTCTTTTGATGTTCACTGCGCTCTTTTGATGTTCACTGCGCTCTTTTGATGTTCACTGCGCTCTTTTGATGTTCCCTGCACTCTTTTGATGTTCCCTGCGCTCTTTTGATGTTCCCTGCGCTCTTTTGATGTTCCCTGAACTCTTTTGATGTTCACTGCACTCTTTTGATCTTCACTGCACTCTTTTGATGTTCACTGCACTCTTTTGATGTTCACTGCGCTCTTTTGATGTTCACTGCGCTCTTTTGATGTTCCCTGCACTCTTTTGATGTTCACTGCGCGCTTTTGATGTTCCTTGCACTCTTTTGATGTTCACTGCACTCTTTTGATGTTCACTCGCTCTTTTGTTCACTGCACTCTTTTGATGTTCACTGCGCTCTTTTGATGTTCACTGCGCTCTTTTGATGTTCACTGCGCTCTTTTGATGTTCACTGCGCTCTTTTGATGTTCACTGCACTCTTTTGATGTTCACTGCGCTCTTTTGATGTTCACTGCACTCTTTTGATGTTCACTGCACTCTTTTGATGTTCACTGCGCTCTTTTGATGTTCACTGCGCTCTTTTGATGTTCACTGCACTCTTTTGATGTTCACTGCACACTTTTGATGATCACTGCACTCTTTTGATGTTCACTGCACACTTTTGATGTTCACTGCGCTCTTTTGATGTTCCCCCTGCACTCTTTTGATGTTCACTGCGCTCTTTTGATGTTCACAGCACTCTTTTGATGTTCCTGCACTCTTTTGATGTTCACTGCACTCTTGTGATGTTCACTGCACTCTTGTGATGTTCACTGCACTCTTGTGATGTTCACTGCACTCTTGTGATGTTCACTGCACTCTTGTGATGTTCACTGCACTCTTGTGATGTTCACTGCATTATTTTGATGTTCCCTGCACTCTTTTGATGTTCCCTGCACTCTTTTGATGTTCCCTGCACTCTTTTGATGTTCCCTGCACTCTTTTGATGTTCCCTGCACTCTTTTGATATTCACTGCACTGTTTTTATGTTCCCTGCACTCTTTTGATATTCACTGCACTCTTTTGATGTTCATTGCACTCTTTTGATGTTCCCTGCACTCTTTTGATATTCACTGCACTCTTTTGATGTTCCCTGCACTCTTTTGATGTTCACTGCACTCTTTTGATGTTCATTGCACTCTTTTGATGTTCCCTGCACTCTTTTGATGTTCACAGCACTCTTTTGATGTTCCCTGCACTCTTTTGATGTTCACTGCACTCTTTTGATGTTCACTGCGCTCTTTTGATGTTCACTGCACTCTTTTGATGTTCCCTGCACTCTTTTGATGTTCCCTGCACTCTTTTGATGTTCACTGCACTCTTTTGATGTTCACTGCACTCTTTTGATGTTCCCTGCACTCTTTTGATGTTCACAGCACTCTTTTGATGTTCCTGCACTCTTTTGATGTTCACTGCACTCTTTTGATGTTCACTGCGCTCTTTTGATGTTCCCTGCACTCTTTTGATGTTCCCTGCGCTCTTTTGATGTTCCCTGCACTCTTTTGATGTTCACTGCACTCTTTTGATGTTCACTGCGCTCTTTTGATGTTCCCTGCACTCTTTTGATGTTCCCTGCGCTCTTTTGATGTTCCTGCACTCTTTTGATGTTCACTGCACTCTTTTGATGTTCTCTGCGCTCTTTTGATGTTCACTGCGCTCTTTTGATTTTCACTGCACTCTTTTGATGTTCCTGAACTCTTGTGATGTTCACTACGCTCTTTTGATGTTCACTGCACTCTTTTGATGTTCACTGCACTCTTTTGATGTTCCCTGAGCTGCATGACCCTTCTCGGATTATCGCTTTGATTATAATGCTGTTCACTGCACTGTATTGCTCTTCACTGCATTGTATGGCTGTTCACTGCACTGTATTGTTGTTCACTATATTGCTGTTCACTGCTTTGTATAGCTGTTCACTGCACTGTATTGCTGTTCACTGCATTGTATAGCCGTTCACTGTGCTGTATTGTTGTTCACTGCACTATATTGCTGTTCACTGCAATGTATTGTTTTCTGCACTGTATTGTTGTCCACTGCACTGTATCGTTGTTCACTGCACTGTATTGTTGTTCACTGCACTCTATTGCTGTTCACTGCGTTGTATTGCTGTTCACTGGACTGTACTGTTCACTGCACTGTGTTGCTGTTCACTGCACTTATTATTGTTTACTGCAGTGTATTGTTGTTCACTGCATTGTATTGCTGTTCATTTCATTGTATTACCGTTCACTGCACTGTATTGCTCTTCACTGCACCATTGCCGTTCACTGTACTGTATTTCTGTTCACTGCACTATATTGCTCTTCACTGCACTATTGCCTTTCACTACACTGTATTGCTCTTCACTGCTCTGTATTGCTGTTCACTGCACTGTATTGTTGTTCACTGTTCTGCGCTGTATTGTTCTCTGCATTTCATTGATGTTCACTGCACAGTATTGCTGTTCACTGCACAGTATTGCTGTTTAGTATACAATACTTCTGGTCATTGCAATGTACTGTACTGCTGGTCACTGCACTGTACCATACTGATGATCACGGCACTGTACCATACTGCTGGTCACTGCACACTACAGTACTGCTGTTCACTGCATTGTACCGCACTGGTCACTACACTGTTGCGTACTCATGGTTCCTGCACTGTACAGCTGCTCACGGCACTGTACTGTTGCTCCTTGCAATGTGCAGCACTGTTCACTGATTTGTACTGTTGTTCACTGCACTGTATGCTGTTCGCTACACTGCATGCTATTCATTGCACTGTATGCTCTTTATTGTACTGTTGCTCACGGCACTGTACTGTTGATCACTGCACTGTACCTCTGTTCACTGCATCATATCTTACTGCTGTTCACTACATTGTGTTGTTCACTGCATTGTGTTGCTGTTCACTGCACTGTACTGCATTTTTGTTCACTAAATTCATTCTAAGTCGGAGGAACAAAGTCTTTCAGAGTGATACAACAAAGTCTCTACTTAGAATTATGAAAGAGTAGGAGAGAGAGAGAGAGAGAGAGAGAGAGAGAGAGAGAGAGAGAGAGAGAGAGAGAGAGAACGCACCCCCTCACACAAGAGGTACGATAAAGGCCTTGGTGTAGGGACAGAGTGGACGTAGTAGTGATCAGCGAAAAGGCGGGGCCAGGAGCTGTGAATCGACCACTGCAACCACATCTAGGTGAGTACAACTAGGTAAGTACACACACACACACACACACACACACACAGCTCGCGTGTGTTACTTTCCGTGATAATTATCTTCGTGTTCTCCGTCTGGGCTTCTCAAATGATCCCAGTTTTGCCTTTGCTCGAGGTTGATGTGTGCACGCGAGACCAAAACAGCTGGTTGTGAGGTTGATGTGTGCATGCGAGACCAAAACAGCTGGTTGTGAGGTTGATGTGTGCATGCGAGACCAAAACAGCTGGTTGTGAGGTTGATGTGTGCATGCGAGACCAAAACAGCTGGTTGTGAGGTTGATGTGTGCATGCGAGACCAAAACAGCTGGTTGTGAGGTTGATGTGTGCATGCGAGACCAAAACAGCTGGTTGTGAGGTTGATGTGTGCATGCGAGACCAAAACAGCTGGTTGTGAGGTTGATGTGTGCACGCGAGACCAAAACAGCTGGTTGTAAGGTTGATGTGTGCACGCGAGACCAAAACAGCTGGTTGTAAGGTTGATGTGTGCACGCGAGACCAAAACAGCTGGTTGTGAGGTTGATGTGTGCACGCGAGACCAAAACAGCTGGTTGTGAGGTTGATGTGTGCACGCGAGACCAAAACAGCTGGTTGTGAGGTTGATGTGTGCACGCGAGACCAAAACAGCTGGTTGTGAGGTTGGTGTGTGCACGCGAGACCAAAACAGCTGGTTGTGAGGTTGATGTGTGCACGCGAGACCAAAACAGCTGGTTGTGAGGTTGATGTGTGCACGCGAGACCAAAACAGCTGGTTGTGAGGTTGATGTGTGCACGCGAGACCAAAACAGCTGGTTGTGAGGTTGATGTGTGCACGCGAGACCAAAACAGCTGGTTGTAAGGTTGATGTGTGCACGCGAGACCAAAACAGCTGGTTGTGAGGTTGATGTGTGCACGCGGGACCAAAACAGCTGGTTGTGAGGTTGATGTGTAAACGCGAGACCAAAACAGCTGGTTGTGAGGTTGATGTGTACAAGCGAGACCAAAACAGCTGGTTCGTGAGGCTGATGTGTACACGCGAGACCCAAACAGCTGGTCGTGAGGTTGTGTACACGCGAGACCAAAACAGCTGGTTCGTGAGGCTGATGCGTACACGCGAAACCAAAACAGGTGGTCGTGAGTTTGATGTG
>NC_091313.1:6897738-6902546 GCF_038502225.1 Cherax quadricarinatus | reverse complement strand
ACCAACACCTCCATCACTATCACCACCCTGAACCACCACTACACAACCATCACCTCTATCACTATTACCACCACTATTATCACCCTCAAGACCACCACCACACAACCAAGACCTCCATCTCTATCACCACCCTGAACCACCACTACACCACCTGCACCTCCATCACTATCACAACCGCTATTATCACCATCCTCACAACCACCACCACACAATCAGCACATCCATCACTATCACCACCGTGAACCACCACTACACCACTTGCCCCTCCATCACTATCACCACCACTATTATCACCATCCTCACAACCACCACCACACAACCAACACCTCCATCACTATCACCACCCTGAACCACCACTACACCACCTGCACCTCCATCACTATCACCACCACTATTATCACCATCCTCTCAATCACATCCACACAACCAACACCTCCATCACTATCAACACCGCTATTATCACAATCCTCACAACCACCACCACACAACCAACACCTCCATCACTATCACAACCACTATTATCACCACCCTCACAATCACCACTACACAACCAACACCTCTATCACTATCACCACCACTATTATCACCACCCTCACAACCACCACCACACAACCAACACCTCTATCACTATTACCACCACTATTATCACCACCCTCACAATCAACATTACGCACCAACCATCACTATTACCACCACTATTATCACCATCCTCACAATCACCACTACACAACTATCACCTCTATCACTATTACCACCACTATTATCACCACCCTCACAACACCACCACACAACCAACACCTCCATCACTATCACCACCCTGAACCACCACTACACCACCTGCACCTCCATCACTATCACCACCACTATTATCACGATCCTCACAATCACCTCCACACAACCAACACCTCCATCACTATCACCACCGCTATTATCACCATCCTCACAACCACGACCACAGAACCAACACCTCCATCACTATCACCACCACTATTATCACCATCCTCACAACTACCACCACACAACCAACACCTCCATCACTATTACCACCACTATTATCACCATCACAATCACCATTACACAAACAACACCTTTATCACAATCACCATCCTCACAATCACTACACAACTATCACCTCTATCACTATTACCACCACTATTATCACCACCCTCACAACCACCACCACACAACCAACACCTCCATCACTATCACCACCCTGAACCACCACTACACCACCTGCACCTCCATCACTATCACCACCACTATTATCACCATCCTCACAACCACCACCACACAACCAACACCTCCATCACTATCACCACCCTGAACCACCACTACACCACCTGCACCTCCATCACTATCACCACCACTATTATCACCATCCTCACAACCACCACCACACAACCAACACCTCCATCACTATCACCACCCTGAACCACCACTACACCACCTGCACCTCCATCACTATCACCACCACTATTATCACCATCCTCACAACTACCACCACACAACCAACACCTCCATCACTATCACCACCCTGAACCACCACTACACCACCTGCACCTCCATCACTATCACCACCACTATTATCACCATCCTCACAACTACCACCACACAACCAACACCTCCATCACTATCACCACCCTGAACCACCACTACACCACCTGCACCTCCATCACTATCATCACCACTATTATCACCATCCTCACAACCACCACCACACAACCAACACCTCTATCACTATCACCACCCTGAATCACCACTACACAACCTCACCTCTATCACTATTACCACCACTGTTATCACCATCCTCACAACCACCACCACACAACCAACACCTCCATCACTATCACCACCCTGAACCACCACTACACCACCTGCACCTCCATCACTATCACCACCACTATTATCATCCTCACAACTCCTCACACTATCACACCACCACACTAACCAACCTCCATCACTATCACCACCACTATCACTATCCACCACCCAACACCTCCATCACTATCACCACCACTGCCCTCCTCACAATCACACTGCACCTCCTCCATCACTATCACCACCACTATTATCACCATCCTCACAACCACCACCACACAACCAACACCTCTATCACTAACACCACCACTATTATCACCCCCTCTATCACTATCACCACCACTATTATCACCATCCTCACAATCACCACCACACAACCAGCACCCCCATCACTATCACCACCACTATTATCACCATCCTCACAACCACAACCACACAACCAACACCTCCATCACTATCACCACCACTATTATCACCCTCCTCACAACCACCACCACACAACCAACACCTCTACACATTACCACACTATTATCACCATCCTCACACCTCCATCACTATCACCACCACTATTACAACACCACACAACCTCACAACCACTACACCACCTGCACCTCCATCACTATCAACACCACTATTATCACCATCCTCACAACCACCACCACAGAACCAAAACCTCCATCACTATCACCACCCTGAACCACCACTACACCACCTGCACCTCCATCACTATCACCACCACTATTATCACCATCCTCACAACTACCACCACACAACCAACACCTCCATCACTATCACCACCCTGAACCACCACTACACCACCTGCACCTCCATCACTATCACCACCACTATTATCACCATCCTCACAATCACCTCCACACAACCAACACCTCCATCACTATCACCACCGCTATTATCACCATCCTCACAACCACCACCACACAACCAACACCCTCATCACTATCACCACCACTATTATCACCACCCTCACAATCACCACTACACAACCAACACCTCTATCACTATCACCACCACTATTATCACCACCCTCACAACCACCACCACACAACCAACACCTCTATCACTATTACCACCACTATTATCACCACCCTCACAATCACCATTACACAACCAACACCTTTATCACTATTACCACCACTATTATCACCATCCTCACAATTATCACCACCACACAACCAACACCTCTATCACCACCCTGAACCACCACTATGCACCACCACTATTATCACCACAATCCTCACAACCCATCCACACCACACAACCAACCACCTCTATCACTATCACCACCACTATTATCACCACCACAACTAATATCACCACCCTCACAACCACCACCACACAACCAACACCTCTATCACTATTACCACCACTATTATCACCACCCTCACAATCACCATTACACAACCAACACCTTTATCACTATTACCACCACTATTATCACCATCCTCACAATCACCACTACACAACTATCACCTCTATCACTATTACCACCACTATTATCACCACCCTCACAACCACCACCACACAACCAACACCTCCATCACTATCACCACCCTGAACCACCACTACACCACCTGCACCTCCATCACTATCACCACCACTATTATCACCATCCTCACAACCACCACCACACAACCAACACCTCCATCACTATCACCACCCTGAACCACCACTACACCACCTGCACCTCCATCACTATCACCACCACTATTATCACCATCCTCACTATCACCACCACACAACCAACACCTCCATCACTCACCACCCTGATCACCACCTGCACCTCCATCACTATCACCACCACTATTATCATCATCCTCACTACCACCCCACAACCAACACCTTCATCACTATCACCACCCTGAACCACCACTACACCACCTGCACCTCCATCACTATCACCACCACTATTATCACCATCCTCACAACTACCACCACACAACCAACACCTCCATCACTATCACCACCCTGAACCACCACTACACCACCTGCACCTCCATCACTATCACCACCACTATTATCACCATCCTCACAACTACCACCACACAACCAACACCTCCATCACTATCACCACCCTGAACCACCACTACACCACCTGCACCTCCATCACTATCACCACCACTATTATCACCATCCTCACAATCACCACCACACAACCAGCACCCCCATCACTATCACCACCACTATTATCACCATCCTCACAACCACAACCACACAACCAACACCTCCATCACTATCACCACCCTGAACCACCACTACACCACCTGCACCTCCATCACTATCACCACCACTATTATCACCATCCTCACAATCATCACCACACAACCAACACCTCCATCACTATCACCACCACTATTATCACCCTCCTCACAATCACCACCACACAACCAACACCTCCATCACTATCACCACCACTATAATCACCGACCTCACGACCACCACCACACAACCAACACCTCTATCACTATCACCACCACTGTTATCACCATCCTCACAACCACCACCACACAACCAACACCTCTATCACTATCACCACCACTATTATCACCATCCTCACAACCACCACCACACAACCAACACCTCTATCACTATCACCACCACTATTATCACCATCCTCACAACCACCACCACACAACCAACGCCTCTATCATTATCACCACCACTGTTATCACCATCCTCATAACCACCACCACACAACCAACTCCTCTATCACTATCACCACCACTATTATCACCATCCTCACAACCACCACCACACAACCAACACCTCCATCACTATCACCACCACTATTATCACCATCCTCACAACCACCACCACACAACCAACACCTCTATCACTATTACCACCACTATTATCACCATCCTCACAATCACCACTACACAACCATCACCTCTATCACTATTACCACCACTATTATCACCACCCTCACAACCACCACCACACAACCAACACCTCCATCACCATCCTGAACC
>NC_091313.1:6795238-6892738 GCF_038502225.1 Cherax quadricarinatus | reverse complement strand
CTGTTCTCTGGATGGTTGTTCCCATCCCTGCGGTCACTGTTCTCTGGATGGTTGTTCCCATCCCTGCGGTCACTGTTGTTCTCTGGATGGTTGTTCTACCTGCCTACTACTTTTGTATCATAATTTTCTTTTCATTTGAATAAATTATTAGATCTTCCAGGTATATGACAGAGGTGCTCGTGATTTATGTGTTTGTTCTGTCTTCATTGTGTTGTCTTTCATTTCTTTTGTTTATCTACTCCTCCTCTACCCCCTCCCTGCACAACTCTATCATCCTTTTGTTTTTGTCTGTGTCAGTCTGTCTCTGTTTTACTCTTCATCCACCCCTTCCCAATTAAGATAAACACTCTGTTGCAAAACTGGTCTTATTACCGCCTTTGCTAACACTGGGTTCCCCAAAATAATGGTTTTATTCTGCTAGGCAAAGAAAGAGCAGCGCCCTGAAATTCCTAGAAAAGTTTCCTCTGAAATCCTGACAGATTCTGACAGGGAGAATGTTGGAGCGGCGCCGCTGAAATATCCCAGCATTCCTCTGTCTCTTTTTTTAAACTTCTCCTTGTCTATGACTATCTTTCTGTATTTAAATTAATTCATTTGTGTGTGTGTGTGTGTGTGTGTGTGTGTGTGTGTGTGTGTGTGTGTGTGTGTGTGTGTGTGTGTGTGTGTGTGTGTGTGTGTGTGCGTGCGTGTGTGTATGTGTGTGTGTGTGTGTGTGTGTGTGTGTGTATGTGTGTGTGTGTGTGTGTGTGTGTGTGTGTGTGTGCGTGTGTGTGTGTATGTATTCGCTTAATTGTACTCACCTAATTATGGTTGCAGGGGTCGATACTCAGTCCCTGGCCCCGCCTCTTCACTGGTCGCTACTAGGTCCTCTCTCTCTCTCTCTCTCTCTCTGCTCCCTGAGCTTTGTCATACCTCGTCTTAAAGCTATGTATGGTTCCTGTCTCCACTACATCACTTGCTAGACTATCCCACTTCCTGACAACTCTATGACTGAGGAAGTACTTCCTAACATCCCTTTGACTCGTTTAAGTCTTCAGCTTCCAGTTGTGACCCCTTGTTTCTGTGTCCCCTCTCTGGAACATCCTGTCTCTGTCCACTTTATCTACTATACGCAGTATTTTGCATGTCGTTATCATGTCTTCCCTTATCTTCCTGTCCTCCAGCGTCGCAAGACGGATTTCCCTCAAGCTTTCTTCGTAGGACATTCGCCTGAGCTCCGGAACTAGCCTTGTGTCAAACCTTTGCACTTTCTCTAATTTCTTGACGTGTTTGACCAGGTGTGGGTTCCAAACTGGTGCTGCATACTCCAGTATGGACCTGACGTAGAAAGTGTACAGTGTCTTGAACGATTCTTTACTAAGGTAACGGAACGCTATTCTCAGGTTTGCCAGGCGCCCATATGCTGCAGCAGTTATCTGGGTTGATGTGTGCTTCCGGAGACGTGCTAGGTGTTATGCTCACCCCAAGATCTTTCTCGAGTGAAGTTTGCAATCTTTGGCCACCTAGCCTATACTCAGTCTGCGGTCTTCTTTGTCCTTCCCCAGTCTTCATGTCTTTGCATTTGGTGGGGTTGAATTCGAGAAGCCAGTTGCTGGACCACTTGCTCAGCCTGTCCAGGTCTCTTTGTAGTCCTGCCTGATCCTCATCTGATTTAATTCTCCTCATTAACTTCACATCATCTGCGAACAGGGACACTTCTGAGTCTATCTCTTCCATCATGTCATTCATATATACCAAAAATAGCACTGGTCCTAGGACTGACCCGTGTGGGACCCCGCTCGCCACGGGCGCCCACTGTGATACCTCATCACGGACCATGACTTGTTGTTGTCTCCCTGTCAGGTATTCTCTGATTCATTGCAGTGCCCTTCCTGTTATATGCACCTGATCCTCCAGCTTCTGCACTAATCTCATGTGAGGAACTGTGTCGAAGGCCTTCCTGCAGTCTAGGAAAATGCAATCAACCCACTCCTCTCTCCCGTGTTTTACTTCTGCTACCTTGTCATATATATCTCCAGAAGGTTTGTGACACAGGATTTGCCTTCCATGAATCTGTGCTAGTTGCCGTTTATAATCTTGCTCCGTTCCATGTGCTCCACCACTCTTCTCCTGATAATCTTCTCCATGACTTTGCATACTATACACGTCAGTGACACTGGTCTGTAGTTTAGTGCCTCGTTTCTGTCTCCTTTCTTAAAAATTGGGACTACATTTGCCGTATTCCATACCTCAGGTAGTTGCCCAGTTTCAAGGAATGTGTTGAAGATCGTGGTTAGTGGCACACACAGCGTCTCTGCTTCTTCTCTAAGGACCCACGGGGAGATATTGTCCGGTCCCATCGCCTTTGAGGTATCAAGGTCACTTAGCAGCTTCTGTACCTCCTCCTCCGTTGTGTGTATGTCATCCGACACATGTTGATATATTCCCTGTTGGTGTTCCCCTCTGTCCTGTCTTCCCATAACCATTCCTGTCCCTACTGTAAATACTTCCTTAAATCTCGTGTTGATCTCCTCGCATACCTCATGATCGTTTCTTGTGAGTTCCCCACCTTCTTTCTTCAGCCTGATCACCTGATCTTTGACTGTTGCCTTTCTCCTGATGTGACTATACAGCAGTTTTGGGTCAGACTGGACTTTCGATGCTATGTTATTTTCATACTGTCGCTGGGTCTCCCTCCTTACCTGTGCATACTCGTTCCTGGCTCTTCGACTAATCTCCTTATTTTCCTGTGTTCTTTGCCTTCACACACACACACACACACACACACACACACACACAC
The DNA here is from genome assembly GCF_038502225.1 of Cherax quadricarinatus. NCBI lineage: Eukaryota > Metazoa > Arthropoda > Malacostraca > Decapoda > Parastacidae > Cherax > Cherax quadricarinatus. Next base: position 6,889,959 of record NC_091313.1, on the reverse strand, counting down.
ACACACACACACACACACACACACACACACACGCGCGCGCGCGCGCGCGTGTGTGTGTGTCGTCGAGACTTAGTTACTGTGTTTACATGTGTTTGTGTGTATTCGAGTTTCAGCTCCTGGGCCTCGCTACTCGCCCAATAATTATAACGACATGATTCGTTATTAATGATTTGAGACCTTTTGTGCTTATAATGAGTTATACACTAACGCTGAAGCTTCCTTAACACACACACATACACACATACACACACACACACATTTAATATACCTAATATCTCTGGCTCATTTTTGTCTTTCATTTTCCAGTTTTGTACTGTTACTTTGGTCTGAAACCAAGACAACGGTGCATAAGTGTTGGCAATAAAGCTAACAGAATCCTTGGCTTCATATCTAGAAGTATAAATAATAGAAGTCCTCAGGTTGTTCTTCAACTCTATGTATCCTTGGTTAGGCCTCATTTAGACTATGCTGCACAGTTCTGGTCACAATATTACAGAATGGATATAAATGGAAAACAGGAATAAATAAAGATGTAAATAACGTGCTGAAAATATCCAGCCAAGACAGGACTCGCAGCAACGGTTTCAAGTTGGAAAAGTTCAGATTCAGGATTTGGTAATAGAGTTATGGATGAGTGGAACAAACTCCCGAGGACCGTCATAGATGCTAAGACGTTGAGTAGTTTTAAAAATAGGTTGGATAAATAAGTGAGTGGGTGTGGGTGGGTGTGAGTTGGACCTGACTAGCTTGGGCTATCAGGTCTGGTGCCGTACTCCTTCCTTAAGTGGAAGTGACCTGACTAAGTGGTCATTGTTCTTGGCCGGGTCAGTAGGCCTGTTGCAGTGTTCCGTCTTTCTTATATTCTTCTTATGTTCTTATGTTCAAACAATTTATGTATTTTTTAGTTACCTCTGTAACTACTGCCATGTCAAAGTTTCATCTGAGCATTTGTTTTACCTATGTAATATAATTTAAATTTATTTATTTGTAAACTCAATGACTATGTTATCAAATATCAAACTTTCAAGTCACTTTTATTATATTTGTGTGAGCTTGTCTTGATAGGTTGGTAGTCCATTACCTTCTCTCACCCTGACTGTTATGTCTTTCGTTCACTCTGAGGCAATACTGATATTCTTTCTCCTTCCTTCCTCATTATCTTGTTCAAATAATTATTTACTAAACCGTTCTTGCAGCCTGTACATGTCTGCCTTTAGGTTTTTGAGGACTTTGCTTCTAATTTCCTCAGCAGTTTTATGTCATCTGTTAACAGTATCATGTATGATTCGATCTCTGCTGGTTGGACGACAGTCTCTATCAAGAACAGTACGTGTTCACGGACAGATCTCTGGAAAATTCTGCTTGTAACACAGTTTGAAATCTGTCTTCTTTTATCAACTCAGTCCTTCACTTGTCATGCCTTCCTTTATTGTGGTATTCTCAGGTATCCCAGCCTACTTTTCCTATTAACAAGTTAGCAGTCTATATCAAGGAACTTCCAACAGTCGATACATGCTGTGAAACCCACTCTTTCACTCCTGTTTTCATTCCTCAGGTCGTCGTAATAATGTTAGGTTCGTGAGATATTACCCTCCTACCGTTAAAGCCTTTTAATAACTGACACTTTCAGGCTATATATATATATATATATATATATATATATATATATATATATATATATATATATATATATATATATATATATATATATATATATATATATATATAACCTGCTAGTACATTGTAGAGTTTCCTTCCTCTTTCCTCACTTGACTACTGGCACTTCAGTGTGTCTATTTCAATGAAGTGTTGTATAGTAGAAGAAGGATAAAAGGAACCCCCATAAAGCAGATGTCGGATACAACGGATAAAAAATGTGGCCGGACACAGGATCAACATGTAAGATTATTATTAAAATGGCCTTGAATTGGACCAAATCTGCTATATCGAATGCCTGTCCAGTCCGGTCATACGCTTAATGAAATAGACCAACTCCGCTTAATCGCAAGTCCTTACGGTCCGGACTTCGCCCAGGACCTGTCCATTTTCGCTGTGATGGTAGAGAGAAGTTTCTTGTTTCCAACTGGAAATTATGTTGCCAATGACAAAATAACTGTTTACAAGAAGCACAGATAGGGCAGGTAGGGCAAGGAAAAGCAAGCAAGCAGGCAGGCAGCCAATCAGCCAGCCAGTTAGCTAGTCAGTCAGCCAGTTAGTCAGTCAGTCATTCAGTCAGTTAGCCAGTTGGTGATCCAGTCAGCTATCCAGTTAGCCATCCAGGCAATCAGCCAGTCAGTCAGCCAGCCAGCTTGTTAAAGAATCTGTAGATTTGATATTTACATTCTTCTTGTCACAATTCTCCCGGGACTAGTACACCTATTTTATTGAACAGTTTGTCTCTCTCACCCTTGTATAGTACACGTATGGTATGACTGTCTTTCTCTCCCTCACTTCCAACACACCCTCCACTATCACCTCATTTAAGATAGGCAAGCAGGCAGACTTTCAACATTTACATTAAGAAAGGGAGGGATGGAGGGAAAGAATGAGAAAGAGGGGGGAGGAAGGGAGAAGGAGGGAGGGAGAAAGAGACAGTAGTGAGGGAAAGAGAGAAGGAAGAGTGATATAAAGAAGAGGAGAAAGGAAAGAGAGAGAGAGAGAAGGAAAGAGAGTGAGAGAAAAAGAGGGAAAGAAGGGAGAGAGGGAGGAAAGAGAGGAAGAGAGAGAAAAAAAGAGGAGGTTAGAGAGAGGAGGAGAAAGAGGGAGGGACAAAAAGAGAGAGAGAGAGATCAAAGCATGCAAGCATTAGTTTTTTTTATAAAAGTCCAGTCATTTCATGAATACGGCGGACTAAGTTTTATAAGGATCTTCTCCATGTCCGGTAAATCAGACATCCCGTCCCTTTATTAGTCCGTTTTATCGAACTTTTACTGTAAATATTTTTTTTATGTTACTATACATTTTTTTTATTAACACATCGGCCTTCTCCCACCAAGGCAGGGTGACCCGAAAAAGAAAACCTTTCATCATCATTCACTCCATCACTGTCTTGCCAGAGGCATGCTTACGCTACAGTTATAAAACTGCAACATTAACACCCCTCCTTCAGAGTGCAGACACTGTACTTCCCATCTTCAGGACTCAAGTCTCGCCTGCTGGTTTCCCTGAATCCTTTCATAAACGTTACCCTGCTCACACTCCAACAGCACGTCAAGGTCTAAAATCCATTTATCACCATTTGCTCTTATCTAACACGCTCACGCCTGCTTGCTGGAAGTCCAAGCCCCTCGCACACAAAACCGCCTTTACCCCCTAGGCCGACCCTTACCCCGCCTTCCCTCCACCACAGATTTGTACACTCTCGAAGTCATTCTATTTCCTTAAAGCCTCCGTACATGTCCAAACCACCTCAAGAACCCCTCCTCAATCCTCTGGATAATAGTTTGGGTAATCCCACACCTCCTCCTTATTCCCAAACTACGAATTATCTGCATTATATTCACATCACACATTGCTCTCAGACATGACATCTCCACTGCCTCCAGCCTTTTCCTTGTTGCAACATTCACCACCCATGTTTCACACCCATATAAGAGTATTGGTATAACTATACTCTCATACATTCCCCTCTTTGCTTTCATGACATAATTCTCTGTCTCCACAGACTGCTAAGTGCACCACTCACCTTTTTCCCCTCGTCACTTATATGATTCACCTCATCTTTCATAGACTCATTTGCTGACACGTTCACTCATAAATATCTGAATACATTCACCTCCTCCATACTCTCTTCCTCCAATCTGATATCCAATCTTTTGTTACCTAATTTTTTTGTTATCCTCATCACCTCACTCTTTCCTATATTCACTATTAATTTTCTTCTTTTACATATCCTCCCAAACTTTTCTAAGGCCTACTTTTACTGGGAAATATTCTCCCTCTCTTATACATACTCTAACCTGAGCCTCACTATCCTCGTAGAGACTCTTCACTGCTTTCAGTAACCTACATCCTATTCCATACATTTGTAACACCTGCCATATTGATCCTCTATTCACCCTGTCATACGCCTTTTCCAAATCCATAAATGCCACTAGAACCTCTTTACCCTTATCTAAATACTGTTCATCTATATGTTTCACTGTAAACACTTGGTCTATACACCCCCTACCTTTCCTAAAGCCTCCTTGTTCATCTGCCATCCTCCTCATACCTCAAGTCTTGTTATTTACCCTTTTCTTCAACATTGTGTTTCATTGTTTCTTTCACGCTACAGTTTATCTACACTTTTATATGCCTCGTTTTTCTTGTCTCACACATTTCCTGCCGAGTCTTCATCTGTACTTGTGTTATCTCCCTCACTTCCAGCGATGGAATGAGTTTTAGTATTCTCTTCCCTGTAGGGAAGTGGGTTGGGTTAGGAAAAGGCACTGATACTGGAGTGGGTTTGCTTTGCTGCTTAGATCTGAGTCTATGATTGGGGAGAGTTGGAATTAGATGGCAGGCAGGATTGATTCTGATGGCGTCCATTCACCTGTATCATCTCATTATGCTCCTGACCTTTGTCCTGTGAGGTTTGAGTTGCAGACTCGGGGGGAAGGGGGGGTGGAGGACTTTCAGTATCGTTAATTCTCACTATTTCCTTCTATTTGCATTCTCTTTTCTGCCTATGGTGCTAGCAATCTTTTGTTAATAGACTCTATTATCTCCTTTCTGGCTCCCTTTCTCATTTCTTCGAAGCTCATATCCTTTTGTATAAACACACAATGTCTCTATCTGGGTTCTTACTTAAGGTAAATTCTACTCTGTATCTCCACTATTGTCTTTCATCAACGCAGCCATCAAAATTTCTCCGCCTGTTGCTTCTAATTTTGCCTACTTTGTAACACCCAGATATCTACTAAAACTTTCTTACTTTCTTGTATTTATCTTCTGTCACCATTTATTATTTTTCTTCTGTTGCCTCCCTCCTACTCTCTCTCTCTCTCTCTCTCTCTCTCTCTTTCGCTCCTGCTGTCACATTTCACCGCAGTCTGTTCCATGCCTGGGACTTCCAGGTCATGTTTCAGCATTTCCAAGAACATCTTCCTTCATTAGTCTTTCTCCCCATCATTCTTATGTCTCTCATCCTGTGGATATTGTTTCTCACTATTACATGCCAACACCAACAGTCTGCTTGAGGAGAGCGAGTTTCCTCTCACTCGTGGTCCGTGTTGTTGACCGTAATAAGAGACACCAAGTATCATTTAAGGGTAAGCTGAGACTAAAAGTAATTACACTTTATTGGATCCAGGAGAATAATTATAAAAATAATTTTTACTGCAAAAACAAGTTTATTTAATGATTACTTTAAGCAAGTTAAATATATTTCAGTAATTCATGGTCAAGAAATTTCAACGAATCAATGACTCTACTTCTCTCGCGAAATATAAAGGTGAATATATGTATATAAACAAAGGTAAGGAATTGTGAATATAAGTTTAAGATGAATGTCATTTAATAAACAGACTGGATAATGGCTCTACAACTACGGTGACTGCACTAGATATTCACACTGTAAAATCCATCATAACTTCCACTGTAAGACAAGTCTCACAAAACCACAACTGGAACAATAAGTTCGACAACACACGAGTAACACTGAGTCTACGTCACCAGTGTTACAACCCAGGAAATACATCACCCAAGTCACAGGCGCAGCCGGCAGGCACAAGTGTCTAGATGACAACCAGCAGACACTTGTGTCTAGATGACAGCCAGCAGACACTTGTATCTAGATGACAGCCGGTGAACTGTTAGACAGAAACACTAAAGAAAACTTAATCACCTAGAGAGCAACTCACAACCTAACAGAACTACAACCAAAATATAATAACTCAGAGGACTCCAGAACTTAGTACAAAGCAAGGTGAGCGAACACCAACAGCATAATTAAGTTGTCAAGATACCCTCTTTTGTGAAATGTGTGAAACCTTATGAAAGGAGCGGAATCAAATGAGAAACTGAAGACCGGGAGACCCAGAAAAATGCAGACCCAGAGGAGACAGGTCAGTAAACGCACCCGCAGTCTTTGAAGATTTGTGCAATATCACATTTCTGGGTCGCATAGCCACCTATCTCATAACATCACATATAAGTAAGATATCACATGACATAATACCCATGTCACCATAATACCATTTTAACCTTCAGTAGTATAACATCCAGTTAGATGACGGAGTGAACTCTTAATATTCTGTGCACAGAAAACAATATTCTATGCAAAGAAAATTCTGATAGATAATTTAACATCTCAGAATAATACCCTAATACCATTAATAATACTACTAATGCTAATAATAATAATAATTATATCCCGGACGTGCGGTTTGGTGATTAGTTCGTTCACTGACTGTTAGTACATTGTCCTCTATTTTCACTTGTCCACATGACACTCACTGATGACAGTGACTTCAAGCCTCTCCTATATACTGCCTAGACTTCTCTCTGTTTGAAGTTTGATACGATCTCTCTCCAATGTTTTTCTATTCTAGAGTCTCCCATTTGCTTTACCCACTGTTCCATCAGCAGCCTCATTTTAATTAGTTTTTCCTTATGAATTTCAATCTGCTCCTTGTTTTAGACATAAATTGTCTGTATGAGCGGAAGTGATTCACACCACAGTAGATGGTTTCATAAACATACAGCTAATATTTATGTTAATACTATAAAACATTTTTTATGAACATTTAACCGTGTTGGGTTATTCGACACACAGAGTGGTAGAAGGTAGATCATTCGTCTGCTAAGCATTGACTAGTCCGAGTCACCCTACTAAGCAGGGAGACTCGGACCACTGAGTCCAAATGCCCGAAAAGCATATACACATTAGTGGCTTTCTTTATTACATGTAAACTACACGTTGTATACTACGCAAAGAGATAAAATTTTGATTTGATTAGATTGGAACACTGGCAATCCAGTAGTCATTACTGCCATAAACTGCAGCAGAGTCAAAGACGACCCAGTCTTCACACGTGTTCTTGTACACGCCGTCTTGTACACGCCGTCTTGTACACGTCGTCTTGTACACGCCGTCTTGTACACGCCGTCTTGTACACGTCGTCTTGTACACGCCGTCTTGTACTCGCCGTCTTGTACACGCCGTCTTGTACACGCCGTCATGTACACGCCGTCTTGTACATGCCGTCTTGCCACATCGTCCGTCCTCACCATAATGCCGGTACCATTGAAATGGTCATCTGATAAATACCCGGATTATCTTTTTTTCCTTGAATAAATCAACAACAAAAATATCGGAGTACTTTCTACGACTGCTGCCAATAGATGAGGACATAGATAGTGATGTTCACTCCACTGATAACTATGATGCTGCCCATAGAAACACGCCATAAAATTTTTCTTGATGTTAGGGTATAATCACGTGCACGCGACCACAAAATAAAACCTTTTATTGGGGGAAGAGGAGATCTGAGAACTTATATACATATATTTTCCTATCCTAGATGTCCTTGTTATTTGTTTATTTACCTATTTGTACCTAACTATTCAAATATTGGGTAAGAGGGATAGGTGTCCACAAGGCATCGCAGAGAGCACTTCCTTCTTTCCTGTCATCGCGTATGTCTTCCAGCTAAATAGTAGTAGCGATTCTCCCTGACTGCCTTGGGGACAATGCTGGGAGTTCACCACCCATTTTTTTTAATGGAGCCAGGCACTGAGATACTCTAACTTGTTCGTCTACTTGTTTGATTGGCCCTTACAACTACAGAACTGGGCCAAGGGGGCGTTGTCCCCCGGAACATCCTCCAGGCAGGCAGACAGTCGCACACACACACACACACATACACACTCACACACAAATCGTAACTAACACACATACACACATACACATACACAGACACACACACACACATACACACCCACACACACACACACACACACACACACACACACACACATACACATACACACACATACACACATACACACGCATGCACATACAACAGGCCTAGTGTCTAATCGACATGTGCCTAGGACCAAATGGTAACTAACACACATACACACACACACACACACACACACACACACACACACACACACACACACACACACACACACACACACACCCACACACACGCACACACAGACACATACACACACACACACACACACACACACACATACACACATACACATACACACACACACATACACACACATACACACACACACATACACGCATACACATACAACAGGCGTAATGTCTAATCGACATGTGCCTAGGACCAAATGGTAACTAACTAGGAGAGCCTAATAGAGGATAATATAGCCTCAACAATGCTTGAGTGTTGGGGAAAGACAGATCTTCCTCACTGGAAGAGCTCCTTATGTGAAAGCTTTTCTGCTGGCCGTACTTAATTCCTCTCTAGGTACAAACTTCGACTTGCAGATCATTCGTATTGGTGTTAAGTAAGTAAGTAAGTAAGTAAGTAAGTTTATTCAGGTATACACAAATACAGTTACATAGAATTATCATATATAGCAGCATATGTGTAGAGAACCTAGGATAACCCAAAAAAGTCAGACAGAGTGACTTATTTCCATTGGGGTCCTTTTACCTTATTATTATAGTATAAAGGTTATAATATTTTCTTATTGTTCTACAATGAAGATAACATCTTATTATCCTACTAAAAAGACTATCTGCGACACCAAGGTCATTAAGACTATCTACAATACGAGTGTCATTACAAGGAATAAGGTAAAATTTACACGTATGTTAGCTAAAAAATAGAAAATCATTCCCCTCCCTTTCTGTAGCTACAGTCATCAGACACCTTGCCACTCCAGTCTCGCCAAACACAGGTGAATCTGCAGCTGTGCAAAGGCAGATTGATTCGGGTACCATGGACTCATTTACTGTAGAACGAAGGGAAATATTGCGAGGTATGAAAAGGTTAGCATCATCATAGTGGCCTTGCAACAGCCGGATGACCAACAATAAGAGAGCCGCAGAAACAGTACAGATCTAATATCAACCAAAAACATTCAGGCAGAATTCTGGAAACTTGAACAGATGTGAAGCAAATAGTGTGGGACTTAACATGTGGATCTACAATGACTGATACCTATCTCCTATACAGTAGAGATGAAGGAGGTACAGCTGCCAACTTTAGGGAGTTTATAAAGCCTAGAAAATAAAGCGAACTTGCTCGTCATTACGATGGAAGGTGTAGAATATTTAAAAAGCTTCATAGTGTCCTCGGCTAGTCGCAGTGTTGTTATTGATTAAATACTACTCGTTCGTGGTTACAATAACATATATACTGCTTGTGGAGGCTAGTACACCAGACGGGGAGTAGAATTAAATTAGCTCTGAGGCACCCACACCACCGTATGTCCTAGGATCACGATAAAGCACCTAGCTCTGCTGGATGCGTGATTCTTGCAAGATTTGGTGGTCTTGTGGGTTAGAGCATCATGTGATTTTCGCTCACCATGAGGTGGGCCAAAACGACTTGGGTTCGAGTCCTCGGCTAGTAGCAGTGTTGTTATTGATTAAATACCACTCGTTCGTGGTTACAATAATATATATATATATATATATATATATATATATATATATATATATATATATATCCTACGTAGTAGGTTGGTAGAGAATAACCACCCAGGGAGGTACTGCCTTCCTGCCAAATAAGTGTAAAACGGAAAGCTGTAATTTTTTTACGTGATGGTAGGCTTTCTGGTGTATTTTTTGTTTGATAAACACGCGGGATATCATGTGTATCTTGTTACTTCTACTTACACTTAGGTCACACTACACATGCATGTGCATGACTTATATATTTACACACCCGTCAGGGTTTTCTTCTATTTTCTTAATAATACTTGTTCTATATTTCTTCTTATCTCCATGGGGAAGTGGAAAAGAATTTTTCCTCCGTCAGTCATGCGTGTAGTAAGAGGAGACTGAAAGGCCCGGAACAAGGGGCTGGTAGCCCCTTGTGTAAATTACTATATGTATAAGGAAAATCTTTAGTTTTTTATTTTAGGTCACCCTGCCTCTGTGGGATACGGCCGGTGCGTTGAAAACAAAAGAAATATATGAATGATGGCAAGAATCTATATATGCATTTATGTACACAGTTTTTTCATTCCCATCTTTTGTACACTCTTCACAATCGCTTCCCCCCCCAGGCCCCCCTCCCCTCCCCCGCACACACACACACACACAAAAAAAAAATGATGCCAGCCACACCTGTGTACGGTCTATTGTGCGTTTCGTGAGGTTTTTCAAGGCCTCCCATCCCACACAATAACTCCATTGAACGTTCATTGCACTTTGCTCTCTCTATTCTTTTACTGAACTGAACTTTGAACACAAGCAGAACAATTCTCAACAGATCTGCTCAATAAAGTGCCATAATTACACTTACCTGAAATATTGTTAGATTTTTTTAAGTTACGTTTCAATTTCTTTTGCAGTCACTTGCTTCATTTCTTCTCCTACTGCAGTTATTAGCTGCAGTTTTCTGTTACTCCAGTCACTCGCTCTCTTCTTTTCCTCTGTCTTTTCCATTTCTCCCTCCAGATAAGTTCAGTTGTTTCCTCTAGTCTCTCGCTCAATATTATCTCTCCCCTTCAATAAATTCAGTTTCCTTCAGTCACTAGCGCTCTCTCTCTCTCTCTCTCTCTCTCTCTCTCTCTCTCTCTCTCTCTCTCTCTCTCTCTCTCTCTCTCTCCCTCTCTCCCTCTCTCTCTACATTTACAGTCTTTTGTTTTTCGTTTCTTCTATTCAAGAGTTTGCTTTCTCTTCTTCACTCTCTAACTTTAATTTGTCTCCTCTAAAAATTAATTATCTCTTGTTTTTTCACCCTCCTCTTGTGACTATATTCCAGTTATCTCTTTTTACCTCATTCTTCATTCACCTCACTTCTTTCCTGCTCTCACTAACCTTTTATCTTAGCCACTCAGTTTCTATTTCACATTCCCCTGCTCTTCCCTGTTATCATATGTTTGACAGTCAGGAGAAGACTGTCTCCCAGTAAACAAAAAGAATGTGTTCCAGTCAACAGAAGACCGTCTACCAGTCAGCAGAAGAGAGTCTACCAATTAGCATGAGACCGTCTACCAGTCAGCAGAAGACAGTCTACCAGTCAGCAGAAGACCGTCTGGAAGTCAGCAGAAGACTGTCTACCAGTCAGCAGAAGACCGTCTGCCAGTGAACAGAAGACCATCTGCCAGTCAGCAGAAGACTGTTTACCAGTCAACAGAAGACCGTCTACCAATCAGCAGAAGACCGTCTATCAGTCAGCAGAAGACCGTCTGCCATTCAACAGAAGACCGTCTGCCAGTCAGCAGAAGACCGTCTGCCAGTCAGCACAGGACCGTCTGCCAGTGAACAGAAGACCATCTGCCAGTCAGCAGAAGACTGTTTACCAGTCAACAGAAGACCGTCTACCAATCAGCAGAAGACCGTCTGCCATTCAACAGAAGACCGTCTGCCAGTCAGCAGAAGACTGTTTACCAGTCAACAGAAGACCGTCTACCAATCAGCAGAAGTCCGTCTACCAGTCAGCAGAAGACCGTCTGCCATTCAGCAGAAGACCGTCTACCAGTCAGCAGAAGAGGCTAGATATTCCACTTGCTCGTTAGATTCCCGAGTCTTGTCCTGTGTGTTGTTAAGGTCTTCAAGAGAATCCTAATTGTCTCAGCTGACTGATGATCTTTGGATTAAGTAAATGAGGGACTCCGACGTTTTCTCTCTTCAAGAAAATGGTTAATATATGGGCAAATTGTATTTCTTGAAGTGGTTGGTGAGTATAGAATGTGTTTGAAAGAGTGTGGGGTGTTTAGAATATGAAATGTTCTGTTTGAGTGTGAGTTGTGTGTAGAATGAGGTGTTTGGAGTGTATGAGGGTGTGTATTCCCCTGTTTGTAGTTGCAGGGGTCGAATATTAGTTCTTGGCCCCATCTCTTGGCTGGTCGCTACTAGGTCCACTCTCTCTCCCAGCTCTACGATCCTTATCGTAGCTCTTCTTAAAACTATGCATGGATCCTGTTTTAACTACATCACTCTACAGATTGTGTGTGTGTGCGTGTGTGTGTGTGTGTGTGTGTGTGTGTGTGTGTGTGTGTGTGTGTGTGTGTGTGTGTGTGTGTGTGTGTATGTGTGTGCGTGTCTGTGTACTCACCTAATTGTGGTCGCAGGGGTCGAGGCATAGCTCCTGGTCCCGCCTCTTCACTGACAGCTACTAGATCCACTTTCTCCCTACTCCATGAGGTTTATCATACCTCGTCTTAAAAGTAAGTATGGTTCCTACCTCCACTACATCACTTACCAGGCTATTCCACTTCCTGACAACTCTGTGAATAAAGATATATTTCCTAACATCTCTTTGTCTCGTCTGAGTCTTCAATTTTCATTTATAACCCCTTGTTTCTGTGTCTCCTCTCTGGAACATCCTGTCTCTGTCCACCTTGTCTATTCCTCTCAGTATTTTATATGTCGCTATCATGTCTTCCCTAACCCACCTGTCCTCCAGTGTCGTCAGGCCGATTTCCCTTAGCTTTTCTTCGTAGGACATTCTCTTTAGTTCTGGAACTTAGCACTTTCTCTAATTTCTTGACGTACTTGACCAGGTGTGGGTTTCAAACTGGTACTGCATACTTCAGTACAGGCCTGACGTACACGGTGTACAGTGTCTTAAACGATTCCTTATAGAGGTAGCAGAACGCTATTCTCAGGTTTGCCAGGCGTCCATATGTTGCAGCAGTTATCTGGCTGATGTGCACTTCAGGAGAAGTGCTTGGTATTATACTCACCCCAAGATCCTTCTCCTTGAGTGAGGTTTGAAGTCTTTGGGCACTTACCTTATACTCTGTCTGCGGTCTTCTTTGCCCTTCCCCGATCTTCATGACTTTGCATTTGGCGGGGTTAAATTCGAGAAGCCAGTTGCTGGACCATGTGTCCAGCCTGTTCATCTTCTGTTTTAATTCTCCTCATTTAACTTCACATATCAATGAACAGGGACACTTCAAAGTCTATCCCTTCCATCACGTCATTCACATACACCAAAAATAGCACCGGTCCCACCCCTGTGGGACCCCGCTCGTCACAGGCGCCCACTGTGATACCTCATCCAGTACCATGACTTGTTATTGCCTCCCTGTCAGGTATTCTTTGATACACTGCAGTGACCTTCCTGTTAAACGTGCCTGATATTCTAGCTTTTGCACTAATCTCTTGTGAGGAACTGTGTCGAAGACCTTCTTGCAGTCCAAGAAAATGCAGTCTACCCATCCCTCTCTCTCGTGTCTTACTTCCGTTACCCCAGTCAACAGATGATAAGTGTTCTCTAAGCCCATCGTAATCTGCTAAGCGAAAATCTGGGACTGTTACTGAGTTATCGCTACTATCGTACTTCCATTCAATGCTAAATGTAATTGATTTGTGGTCGCTAGCACCCAGTTCCTCTGAAATTTCTAAATTATTAACAAGGGATTCATTGTTTGCCATAACTAAGTCAAGCAGGTTATTTCCCCTTGTAGGTTCTGTCACAAACTGCTTCAAAAAACAATCCTGAACTACTTTTAAGAAGTCGTATGATTCTAAATTCCCAGTCAAGAAATTCCAATCAATATGACTAAAGTTAAAGTCTCCTTGAATTACTACATTATCGTGCCTTGTGGCCTTAACAATTTCCTCCCATAGTAGTCTCCCTTGGTCCCTATCAAAGTTTGGGGGACGGTATATCACTCCTAAAATCAGTTTTTCATGCCCCTCTGAAAATTCTATCCAAACAGACTCTGTATGTGTTACTTCAGACGTAATACCCGTTTTTATGCAACAGTTCAAGCGATCTCGGACATACAATGCCACCCCACCCCCCTTCCCGATACTTCTATCTACTTGGAATAATTTAAAACCCTGAATATGACATTCCGCAGGCATGTCCCGACTTTTTGAATTAAACCACGTCTCCGTTAAGGCAAATACATCAATGTTACCTGCACTAGCAACTAATCTCAACTCGTCCATCTTATTCCTAGCACTACGGCAATTAGCATAATAAACATTGAAAGACTCTCCTTTCTCTTTACCCTTCCTGCTCATTTCTGTTTTTCTACTGAACCTGTTACTGTCCTTATCACCCAAAGTCCCTGGCTTTTCAATATCTACCTCGTTCTGCTTATTACTAGTTCCCCTAGAACTCGTAATATTACTACACTGGGACTTCACTGTTTTCCTGCCAAAACCCATACCACTAACTATTCCTAGTTTAAAGTCCTAACTGCTCCCTCCACTGCAGTTGCCAGTGCTACCACCCCAGACCTAGATAAGTGAACCCCATCCCTGGCATACATGTCACTTCCGCCATAGAAGAGGTCCCAGTTGTCAATGAATGTTACCGCATTTTCCTTACAGTATTTGTCCAGCCAGCAATTGACACCAATTGCCCTGGACAACCATTCATTTCCAACTCCTCTCCTTGGCAAAATACCACATATGACAGGGTTCCCACCCTTACTCCTAATTATTTCTATTGCTGACCTATACCTGCTAATCAGGTCTTCACTCCTACGTCTGCCAACATCGTTGCCTCCAGCACTGAGACAGATAATAGGATTGCTCCCATTACCTCTCATGATGTCATCCAAACGGCTAACAATATCCTCCATCCCAGCCCCAGGAAAGCAAACTCTCTGTCTCCTACTCCTGTCCTTCAAGCAGAACGCCCTATCCATATACCTAACTTGGCTATCCCCAACAACAACAATATTCTTACCTTCCTTGGTGTCGTTCGTCGTGATGTTCCCAGTAGTCGACTCACATTCGTCGGGTAGCACTGAGAATGTATTAGATGTTTCCACAACAGTTTCCACGGCAGTCTCTTTCTTCTTCATCGTTTCTATCTTTCCATTCGTCTTCTTGATCGTCAACTTCGTTCCCTGCTGTCTAGCCACTGACCAGTTTCCCTTCTTGACCTGAGGACTCAAAACAGGAGGACTACTACGAATCTTCTTGTTTTCCTCGGTCAGTCGCCGAACCTCCAACTTCGCCATCCTCAATTCTTCCTTAAGCTGTTGGTAAAGTTGCTCGATGAAGGGGATCTTGCTTCAATTCGTAGAGTGCGCGCAAACAGGTCTTCACAGAGCTAAGTACACGTCAACACTGCGCAAAAGCCAACTCAATCAGGAGCTACTGTGCAGCACGTCCGCACGGCCCAATAGCGATAGCGAAGTAGAACCTCCTGCTTCAACACTTTAACCTGAGATTCTAAAACACTACAAACCATGGTGCTTGGTAACACCCCACGCTAATACCCAGACAGCTCAGGACAGGCATGACCACACGGGACCACTGACCTCAGCGTACTGAGGTCAGTACGTTAAGGTCACTATGGTGATTTTCGTTTCTGTGACTGCTATGATGTGTGGGGACATTACCTTGATTCTTTCGTGCCACTTCTCGCATTTATTTGTTATTCCATCTATACCAAACCTTCAACTTCTTTTCTGAAACTGTGGCCTGGGAAGAACGTTGGGGGTTGGGAGAGCGGGAGCCCTGGCGGGGGCCTATTGGGGGTTACTGTGTGGGTGGAGTTTGTGATGAGGGGGGTGAGGGAAGAGGGTACAGTGTGTGGGTTTTAGTTTAGATTGGTTGCATTGGGGCTGCCGTGGTTGGAGTCCTTCTGTGGGTGGTTCTCAGGGAGGTTGTGTTTGCTCTTCCACCTGGGTCTGGGTTCTCCTGCTCATCTACGTCATTGTCTCTCGTTCCTCCTTGCGTCTTTGAGTGTATGTGTGTGTGTGCACTCACCTATTTGTACTTACCTATTTGTGGTTGCAGGGGCCGAGTCTTAGCTCCTGGCCCCGCCTCTTCAATGATCGCTACTGGGTCCTCCCTCTCTCCCTGCTCCATGAGCTTTATCTAACCTCGTCTTAAAACTATGTATGGTTCCCGCCTCCACTACGTCACTTTCTAGGCTATGCCACTGCCTGACAACTCTATGACTGAAGAAATACTTCCTAACATCCCTTTGACTCATCTGACTCTTCAACTTCCAATTGTGACATCTTGTTTCTGTGTCCCCTCTCTGGAACACCCTGTCTTTGTCCACCTTGTCTATTCCGCGCAGTATTTTATATGTCGTTATCATGTCTTCCCTGACCCTCCTGTCCTCCAGTGTCGTCAGACCGATTTTCCTTAACCTTTCTTCATAGGACATTCCCCTTAGCTCTGGAACTTATCTTGTCGCAAACCTTTGCACTTTCTCTAATATCCTGACGTTCTTGATCAAGTGCGGGTTCCAAACAGGTGCTGCATACTCCAGTATGGGCCTGACGTACACGATGTACAGTGTCTTGAATGATTCCTTACTAAGGTATCGGAACGCTGTTCTCAGGTTTGCCAGGCGCCCATATGCTGAAGCAGTTATCTGGTGGATATGTGCTTCCGGAGACGTGCTCGGTGTTATACTCTCCCCAAGATATTTCTCCTTGAGCGAGGTTTTCAGTCTTTGGCCACCTAGCCTATACTCAATCTGCGGTCTTCTGTGTCCTTCCCCGATCTTCATGACTTTGCAATTGGCAGGGTTAAATTCGAGAAGCCAGTTGATGGACCAGGTGTCCAGTTTGTCCAGGTCCGTTTGAAGTCCTGCCTGATCCTCATTAACTTCGCATCATCTGCTAATAGGGACACTTCTGAGTCTAACCCATCCATCATGTCATTCACACACACCAAAAATAGCACTGGTCCTAGGACCGACCCCTGTGGGACCCCACTCGTCACAGGTGCCCACTGTGATACCTCATCACGTACCATGACTCGTTGTTGCCTCCCTGTCAGGTATTCTCTGATGCACTGCAGTGCCCTTCCTGTTACATGAGCCTGATCCTCTAGCTTCTGTACTAATCTCTTGTGAGGAACTTTGTCAAAGGCCTTCTTGCAGTCCAAGAAGATGCAATCAACCCACCCCTCTCCCTCGTGCTTTAATTCTGTTACTTGATCATAAAACACCAGAAGGTTTATGACACAGGATTTGCCTTCCATGAATCCATGCTGATTGGCATTTATACTCTTGTTCCGTTCCAGGTGCTCCACCACTCTCCTCCTGATAATCTTCTCCACAACTTTGCATACTATACACGTCAGTGACACAGGTCTATAATTTAGTGCCTCTTTTCTGTCTCCTTTTTTATAAATGGGAACTACCTTTACCTTGTGTGTGTGAGTGTGTGTGTGTGTGTGTGTGTGTGTGTGTGTGTGTGTGTGTGCGTGTGTGTGTGTGTGTTTTTTGTGTGTGTGTTTTGTGTGTGTGTGTGTGTGTGTGTGTGTGTGTGTGTGTGTGTGTGTGTGTGTGTGTGTGTGTGTGTGTGTGTGTACTCACCTAGTTGTGGCTGCAGCGGTCGAGTCCAAGCTCCTGGCCCCGCCTCTTCACTGGTCGCTACTAGGTGTGTGTGTGTGTGTGTGTGTGTGTGTGTGTGTGTGTGTGTGTGTGTGTGTGTGTGTGTGTGTGTGTGTGCGTGTATATATGTGTGTGTACTCACATATTTGTGGTTGCAGGGGTCGATTCATAGCTCCTGGCCCCGCCTCTCCACTGATCGCTACTAGGTTCTCTCTCTCTCTGCTCATTGAGCTTTATCAAACGTCGTCATAAAACTACGTTTTGTTCCTGCCTCCACTAGGTCACTTTCTAGGTTATTCCTTTTCCAGACAGCTCTATGACGGACGAAATACTTCCTTACATTCCTTTGACTCATCGGAGTCTTCAACTTCCAATTGTGACCCCTTGTTTCTGTGTCTCATCTATGGAACAGCCTATCGTTGTCCACCTTGTCAATTCTTTGCAGTATTGTATATGTCGTTATCATGTCTTCCCTAACCCTCCTATCCCTCAGTGTCGTCAGGCCGATTTCCTTTAATTTTTCTTCTCTCTGGAATTAGTCTTGTTGCGAATCTTTGCACTTTCTCTAATATTATTGTCGTGTTTGACTAGGTGTGGATTCCAAACTGGTGGTGCGTACTCCAATATGGGCCTGACGTACACGGTGTACAGGGTCTTGAACGATTCCTTATTGAGGTATCGGAACGTTATTCTTAGGTTAGCCAGGCACCCATATGCTGCAGCAGTTATCTGGTTGATGTGTGCCCAAGATCATTTCCTTTGAGTGAAATTTGCAGTCTTTGGCCACCTAGACTATACTCTGTCTGCGGTTTTCTTTGCCTTTCCCCGATCTTCACGACTTTGCATTTGGCGGGGTTAAATTCTAGGAGCCAGTTGCTGGACCAGGTGTCTAGCCTGTCCAGGTCTCTTTGTAGTCCTGCCTGATCCTCATCCTATTAAATTTGCCTCATTAACTTCACATCATCTGCAAACAGTGACACTTCTGAGTGTATCCCTTCCGTCATGTCACTCACATGTGTGTATGTAGGTATGTGTGTATGTGTGTGTGTGTACTCACCTCACCTAGTTGTACTCACCTACTTGAGGTTGCAGGGGTCGAGCCCAAGCTCCTGGCCCCGCCTCTTCACTGGTCGCTACTAGGTCACTCTCCATGAACCGTGAGCTTTATCATACCTCTGCTTAAAGCTATTTATGGATCCTGCCTCCACTACTTCGCTTCCCAAACTATTCCACTTCCTGACTACTCTGTGGCTGAAGAAATACTTCCTAACATCCCTGTGTTTCATCTGTGTCTTCCAACTGTGTCCCCTTGTTACTGTGTCCAATCTCTGGAACATCCTGTCTTTGTCCACCTTGTCAATTCCTCTCAGTATTTTGTAAGTCGTTATCATGTCCCTCCTATCTCTCCTGTCCTCCAGTGTCGTCAGGTTGATTTCCCTTAACCTCTCCTAGTAGGACATACCACTTAGCTCTGGAACTAGTCTTGTTGCAAACCTTTGCACTTTCTCTAGTTTCTTTACGTGCTTGGCTAGGTGTGGGTTCCAAACTGGTGCCAATACTCCAATATGGGCCTAACGTACACGGTGTACAGGGTCCTGAACGATTCCTTATTAAGATGTCGGAATGCTGTTCTGAGGTTTGCTAGATGCCCATATGCTGCAGCAGTTATTTGGTTGATGTGCTCTTCAGGATATGTGCCTGGTGTTATACTCACCCCAAGATCTTTTTCCTTGAGTGAGGTTTGTAGTCTCTGGCCCCCTAGACTGTACTCCGTCTGCGGTCTTCTTTGCCCTTCCCCAATCTTCATGACTTTGCACTTGGTGGGGTTGAACTTCAGGAGCCAATTGCTGGACCAGGTCGGCAGCCTGTCCAGATCCCTTTGTAGTTCTGCCTGGTCTTCGAACGAATGAATTCTTCTCATCAACTTCACGTCATCTGCAAAGAGGGTCACTTCGGAGTCTGTTCCTTCCGTCATGTCGTTCACAAATACCAGAAACAGCACTGGTCCTAGGACTGACCCCTGTGGGACTCCGCTGATCACAGGTGCCCACTCTGACACCTCGCCACATACCATGACTCGCTGCTGTCTTCCTGACAAGTATTCCCTGATCCATTGTAGTGCCTTCCCTGTTATCCTTGCTTGGTCCTCCAGTTTTTGCACTAATCTCTTGTGTGGAACTGTGTCAAACGCCTTCTTGCAGTCCAAGAAAATGCAATCCACCCACCCCTTTCTCTCTTGTCTTACTGCTGTCACCATGTCATAGAACTCCAGTAGGTTTGTGACACAGGATTTCCCGTCCCTGAAACCATGTTGGCTGCTGTTGATGAGATCATTCCTTTCTAGGTGTTCCACCACTCTTCTCCTGATAATCTTCTCAATGACTTTGCATACTATACATGTCAGTGACGCTGGTCTGTAGTTTAATGCTTCATGTCTGTCTCCTTTTTTAAAGATTGGGACTTCATTTGCTGTCTTCCATGCCTCAGGGAATCTCCCTGTTTCGATAGATGTACTGAATATTGTTGTTAGAGGTACGCATAGCGCCTCTGCTCCCTCTCTCAGGACCCATGGAGAGATGTTATCCGGCCCCATTGCCTTTGAGATATCTAGCTTACTCAGAAGCCTCTTCACTTCTTCCTCGGTTGTGTGTACTGTGTCCAGCACTTGGTGGTGTGCCCCACCTCTCCGTCTTTCTGGAGCCCCTTCTGTCTCCTCTGTGAACACTTCTTTGAATCTCTTGTTGAGTTCCTCACATACTTCATGGTCATTTCTTGTTGTCTCTCCTCCTTCCTTCCTTAGCCTGATTACCTGGTCCTTGACTGTTGTTTTCCTCCTGATGTGGCTGTATAACAGCTTCGGGTCAGATTTGGCTTTCGCTTTTTTTTCGCTGTGTGTGTGTGTGCGCGCGCGTGTGTGTGTGTGTGTGGTGTAGTATATGTTAGTGATTATTTTCCCACAATACATTTTTTACTCTTCATCTTTATCACATTACGGCAGTTATCTAAAAAAAAAAAAGGAAGAAACACTTGCTTGCCATCACTCGCGCTCTGCATTAACTGGGTCATGCAAGTATGGTGTCGGTGAACCACACGCTCGAAACCTTCCCATCCGTCTTTCACAATGCTAGTGTAATGTACGTCCTGCCGCTACTACTCAGTGTCCGTCTAGTTGGTTGGTTGGTTTTCTCACAATCCTTTCATAGATGTCACCTTATTCCCACCACCTCACCTTCCATGTAGCACTGGTTTACCTGGACCTGGAGAGAGTTCCGGGGGTCAACGCCCCCTCATGTTAGATCAGGGCCTTATCAACCAGGCTGTTACTGCTGGCTGCACGCAATCCAACGTACGAATCACAGCCCGACTGGTCAGGTACCGATTTTAGGTGCTTGTCCAGTGCCTGCTTGAAGACAGCCAGGGGTCTATTGGTAATCCATTTATGTAGGCTGGGAGGCAGTTGAACAGTCTTGGACCCCTGACACTTATTGTGTTGTCTCTTATCGTGCTAGTGGCATCCCTGCTTTTCATTGGGGGGATGTTGCATCTTCTGCCAAGTCTTCACCATCATCACTCATTATTAATGCTGATGGACGAATAAACGATAATAATAATAATAATAATAATAATAATAATAATAATAATAATAATAATAATAATAATAATAATAATAATAATAATAATAGCAATAATAATAATAATAATAATAATAATAATAACAATAGTAATAATAATAATAATAATAATAATAATAATAATAATAATAATAATAATAATAATAATAATAATAGCATAACAATACTGATTGTATTTACGTAGTAGTATTTGGAGTCGGATTATTAACCTAACGGATGGTCAGTATTGGAATTCTCAGAGTAATTACATATTACATAAATGCTTCCTAATTCACTTAACTGAATTAACTAAACAATAAGCTAAGGAAGAACTTTGAGAAAGTTACTAGAAAGTTCTTCCTTACTTTTTTGTAGCAAGTGCTACAAAAATTTTTAAATTATTTTTTCAGTTAAACATATATATTTTAGTTTAATAACTATAAAAGACTTCATAAGTGAGATTACAAAACTATAAAGAGGGTAAATTCCTCATATTGCTGGCCATTTCAATACCTGAATCTTTGACGGATTTTTTTTAATTTCTTAGCATTCTTCTCTTTTCGATAAATTGGGGTCCCTATATGTGAATTTCTAACTATCGCGATTTGATAATTGTCTAGGGGCGGACCGAAACGTCGTAATAAATTTTTTCTCCATATAAGGCTTGGTTGCAGCATTATGTTGGTGGAGACGCAGTATTGTGACTTTTATATCACCAAGGCTTGTGGCAGCAACTGAGAGCACTCGTACGTCAGTTCAAAAGAAGAACCAACAGTTTATAGGGAGACTAACAATGTCAACTCCTGCGAACGTCAGCTCTTGGGAAGAAAGCAATACGAACTCCAGAAAAGAAGAGCAACACCAGCTTCAGAGAGAAGCAACACCATCTACAGAGAGAAGACGCGCCATCTCCAGAGAGAAGCAACACCAGCTCCAGAGAGAAGCAACACCAGCTCCAGAGAGAAGCAACACCAGCTCCAGAGAGAAGCAACACCAGCTCAAGAGAGAAGCAACACCAGCTCCAGAGAGAAGCAACACCAGCTCCAGAGAGAAGCAACACCAGCTCCAGAGAGAAGCAACACCAGCTCCAGAGAGAAGCAACATCAGCTCCAGAGAGAAGCAACGCCATTTAAATAGAGAAGCAACACGAGCTTCAGACAGAAGCAACACCAGTTTCAGAAAGAAAAAAAAAACACCAGCTCCAGAGAGAGAAGTAACACCAGCTCTTGGGATGAGTAACGTCATCCCTATAATTCCAACTAGGAGGAGCGATACCAGCTCTTATTAAAAGGACTAATACCAGTTCTAGGGAAGAGGAACCATGCATAATATATACGTATCCCTAAGAGGAGCAAATTCGTAAACTACGAACTGAGGAAGAACGAATACCAAATAACAAAAGCAAGGATCCAGTGAATATATCACTCCTTCTTTGTCTTCGCCTGGTGGAGTTGGCTCATAATTTTGAAGAGTTTTAAGACAGCCATTTGAGTTTAATGACAGGTAATGGGAGTGCAAGTCCTGATTTATAGCACTCATGAAAACCTTATTAAATACTGTTTTTTTTTTTTTAATGGTGAACTTCTTTGTTAATTTACGAAATAAAACAATGCTGATATATTAGGAGGTGTAGATACTTTTTGAAGTCAAAGGGCAGATACGGTGCAGGTTGAGGAAGTCAAGGGACAGATACAGTACAGGTTGAGGAAGTCAGGGGATAGATACGGTGCAGGTTGAGGAAGTCAAGGGACAGATACGGTGCAGGTTGAGGAAGTCAAGGGACAGATACGGTGCAGGTTGAGGAAGTCAAGGGACAGATACGGTACAGGTTGAGGAAGTCAAGGGACAGATACGGTGCAGGTTGAGGAAGTCAAGGGACAGATACAGTACAGGTTGAGGAAGTCAGGGGATAGATACGGTGCAGGTTGAGGAAGTCGAGGGACAGATACAGTACAGGTTGAGGAAGTCAGGGGATAGATACGGTGCAGGTTGAGGAAGTCAAGGGACAGATACGGTGCAGGTTGAGGAAGTCAAGGGACAGATACGGTGCAGGTTGAGGAAGTCAAGGGACAGATACAGTACAGGTTGAGGAAGTCAAGGGACAGATACAGTACAGGTTGAGGAAGTCAAGGGACAGATACAGTACAGGTTGAGGAAGTCAAGGGACAGATACAGTACAGGTTGAGGAAGTCAAGGGACAGATACAGTACAGGTTGAGGAAGTCAAGGGACAGATACAGTACAGGTTGAGGAAGTCAAGGGACAGATACAGTACAGGTTGAGGAAGTCAAGGGACAGATACAGTACAGGTTGAGGAAGTCAAGGGACAGATACGGTGCAGGTTGAGGAATTCAAGGGACAGATACGGTGCAGGCTGAGGAAGTCAAGGGACAGATACGGTGCAGGTTGAGGAAGTCAAGGGACAGATACGGTGCAGGTTGAGGAAGTCAAGGGACAGATACAGTACAGGTTGAGGAAGTCAAGGGACAGATACGGTGCAGGTTGAGGAAGTGAAGGGACAGATACGGTGCAAGTTGAGGAAGTCAAGGGACAGATACGGTGCAGGTTGAGGAAGTCAAGGGACAGATACGGTGCAGGTTGAGGAAGTCAAGGGACAGATACGGTGCAGGTTGAGGAAGTCAATGGACAGATACAGTACAGGTTGAGGAAGTCAAGGGACAGATACGGTGCAGGTTGAGGAAGTCAAGGGACAGATACGGTACAGGTTGAGGAAGTCAAGGGACAGATACGGTGCAGGTTGAGGAAGTCAAGGGACAGATACAGTACAGGTTGAGGAATTCAAGGGACAGATACGGTGCAGGCTGAGGAAGTCAAGGGACAGATACGGTGCAGGTTGAGGAAGTCAAGGGACAGATACGGTGCAGGTTGAGGAAGTCAAGGGACAGATACAGTACAGGTTGAGGAAGTCAAGGGACAGATACGGTGCAGGTTGAGGAAGTCAAGGGACAGATACGGTGCAGGTTGAGGAAGTCAAGGGACAGATACGGTGCAGGTTGAGGAAGTCAAGGGACAGATACGGTGCAGGTTGAGGAAGTCAAGGGACAGATACGGTGCAGGTTGAGGAAGTCAAGGGACAGATACGGTGCAGGTTGAGGAAGTCAAGGGACAGATACGGTGCAGGTTGAGGAAGTCAAGGGACAGATACGGTGCAGGTTGAGGAAGTCAAGGGACAGATACGGTGCAGGTTGAGGAAGTCAAGGGACAGATACGGTGCAGGTTGAGGAAGTCAAGGGACAGATACGGTGCAGGTTGAGGAAGTCAAGGGACAGATACGGTGCAGGTTGAGGAAGTCAAGGGACAGATACAGTACAGGTTGAGGAAGTCAAGGGACAGATACGGTGCAGGTTGAGGAAGTCAAGGGACAGATACGGTGCAGGTTGAGGAAGTCAAGGGACAGATACGGTGCAGGTTGAGGAAGTCAAGGGACAGATACGGTGCAGGTTGAGGAATTCAAGGGACAGATACGGTGCAGGCTGAGGAAGTCAAGGGACAGATACGGTGCAGGTTGAGGAAGTCAAGGGACAGATACGGTGCAGGTTGAGGAAGTCAAGGGACAGATACGGTGCAGGTTGAAGAAGTCAAGGGACAGATACGGTGCAGGTTGAGGAAGTCAAGGGACAGATACGGTGCAGGTTGAGGAAGTCAAGGGACAGATACGGTGCAGGTTGAGGAAGTCAAGGGACAGATACGGTGCAGGTTGAGGAAGTCAAGGGACAGATACGGTGCAGGTTGAGGAAGTCAAGGGACAGATACGGTGCAGGTTGAGGAAGTCAAGGGACAGATACGGTGCAGGTTGAGGAAGTCAAGGGACAGATACGGTGCAGGTTGAGGAAGTCAAGGGACAGATACGGTGCAGGTTGAGGAAGTCAAGGGACAGATACGGTGCAGGTTGAGGAAGTCAAGGGACAGATACGGTGCAGGTTGAGGAATTCAAGGGACAGATACGGTGCAGGTTGAGGAAGTTAAGGGACAGATACGGTGCAGGTTGAGGAAGTCAAGGGACAGATACGGTGCAGGTTGAGGAAGTCAAGGGACAGATACGGTGCAGGTTGAGGAAGTCAAGGGACAGATACGGTGCAGGTTGAGGAAGTCAAGGGACAGATACGGTGCAGGTTGAGGAAGTCAAGGGACAGATACGGTGCAGGTTGAGGAATTCAAGGGACAGATACGGTGCAGGCTGAGGAAGTCAAGGGACAGATACGGTGCAGGTTGAGGAAGTCAAGGGACAGATACGGTGCAGGTTGAGGAAGTCAAAGGACAGATACGGTGCAGGTTGAGGAAGTCAAGGGACAGATACGGTGCAGGTTGAGGAAGTCAAGGGACAGATACGGTGCAGGTTGAGGAAGTCAAAGGACAGATACGGTGCAGGTTGAGGAAGTCAAGGGACAGATACGGTGCAGGTTGAGGAAGTCAAGGGACAGATACGGTGCAGGTTGAGGAAGTCAAGGGACAGATACGGTGCAGGTTGAGGAAGTCAAGGGACAGATACGGTGCAGGTTGAGGAAGTCAAGGGACAGATACGGTGCAGGTTGAGGAAGTCAAGGGACAGATACGGTGCAGGTTGAGGAAGTCAAGGGACAGATACGGTGCAGGTTGAGGAAGTCAAGGGACAGATACGGTGCAGGTTAAGGTGCGTATAAACAATGTAGATGCCACCACGCAGACGCCCCAAGATGTGTCCCTCACCAGGGTTGTCTCAGGGCCGTACTATGAACTTGATGCGGATCTGAGCAACTTCTATTGAATGACATTTATTAATAAAACATGTATTTAAACCACTTAGCCTTAAAAAAAAAAATCCAGTATGGCAGCTATTTTTTTTTAAATGGCGGTTAATGCCGGTATGGAAAGACACGCGAATTTTCTGAACATATTGTTTCTGAATACACATATTTATATTTCCACCGATTATGAACTTTTATCTCGATATTTCTAATTCACCTTCGTTGTTACTTCTAAGTTCCTGGTCCGTAACTCAACATGAAAATGAAATGTTTGTCTATCGTGAGTAAATGTTAAAAACTTGACGCAGTAAATGTTAAAAACTTGACGCAGTAAATGTTAAAAACTTGTCGCAGTAAATGTTAAAAACTTGACGCAGATTCCCCGTAGGGAAATTAAGCATAATGTAAAGAGGATAATTTACACTTCTATACCAATTTATTTTCATGTTATAACGTTATGTAATTTCTTTGACGTTTTAGTGTAAGTCATTTTTCAATATTTAGATATTTTTCGTATTTTTTCCCCACTTTTTAATCTCGATTACGTTAGTTGAGATTAGATTATTCTAGGTGAGGTTAGATTACGTTGGGTGATGTTAAATTATATTGGGTGAGGTTAGGTTACGTTGGGTAAGGTTTGATTAGCTTGGGTGAAGTTAGATTAAGTCGGATGAGGTTAGATTATGTTGGGTGAGGTTAGATTAGCTTAGATGAGGTTAGATTAGGTTGGATCAAGTTAAATTGGGTTGGCTTAAGTTAGATTAGGTTGGGAGGAGTTAGACTGGGGTAATTTAGGTAAGAATGAGTGAATTTAAGTTAGGTTGGATTGAGTTGCATTGCTAGTTTGGGTAAGTTAGGTTAAAAAAAATCTCTAGAAATAAGCAGTGCAAATAAAACAAACTGTTATATGGCTGAGAACGACTTAGCGTGAAATCACTTTAAAACGTCCAAATTTATACGTTTATTTATCGTATCTGGAGGACAACACTCACCTCTCTGGAGGACAACGCTCACCTCTCTGGAGGACAACACTCACCTCTCTGGAGGACAACACTCACCTCTCTGGAGGACAACACTCACCTCTCTGGAGGACAACACTCACCTCTCTGAAGGACAACACTCACCTCTCTGAAGGACAACACTCACCTCTCTGGAGGACAACACTCACCTCTCTGGAGGACAACACTCACCTCTCTGGAGGACAACACTCACCTCTCTGGAGGACAACACTCACCTCTCTGGAGGACAACACTCACCTCTCTGGAGGACAACACTCACCTCTCTGGAGGACAACACTCACCTCTCTGGAGGACAACACTCACCTCTCTGGAGGACAACACTCACCTCTCTGGAGGACAACACTCACCTCTCTGGAGGACAACACTCACCTCTCTGGAGGACAACACTCACCTCTCTGGAGGACAACACTCACCTCTCTGGAGGACAACACTCACCTCTCTGGAGGACAACACTCACCTCTCTGGAGGACAACACTCACCCTCTCTAGAGGACAACACTCACCTCTCTGGAGGACAACGCTCACCTCTCTGGAGGACAACGCTCACCTCTCTGGAGGACAACGCTCACCTCTCTGGAGGACAACACTCACCTCTCTGGAGGACAACGCTCACCTCTCTGGAGGACAACGCTCACCTCTCTGGAGGACAACACTCACCCTCTCGAGAGGACAACACTCACCTCTCTGGAGGGCAACACTCACCCTCTCTGGAGGGCAACACTCACCTCTCTGGAGGACAACACTCACCCTCTCTGGAGGTCAACACTCACCCTCTCTGGAGGACAACACTCACCTCTCTGGAGGGCAACACTCACCCTCTCTGGAGGGCAACACTCACCTCTCTGGAGGACAACACTCACCCTCTCTAGAGGACAACACTCACCTCTCTGGAGGACAACACTCACCCTCTCTGGAGGGCAACACTCACCCTCTCTGGAGGACAACACTCACCCTCTCTGGAGGACAACACTCACCTCTCTAGAGGACAACACTCACCTCTCTGGAGGACAACACTCACCTCTCTGGAGGACAACACTCACCTCTCTGGAGGACAACACTCACCTCTCTCTGGAGGACAACACTCACCTCTCTCTGGAGGACAACACTCACCTCTCTGGAGGACAACACTCACCTCTCTGGAGGACAACACTCACCTCTTTGGAGGACAACACTCACCTCTCTGGAGGACAACACTCACCTCTCTGGAGGACAACACTCACCTCTCTGGAGGACAACACTCACCTCTCTGGAGGACAACACTCACCTCTCTAGAGGACAACACTCACCTCTCTGGAGGACAACACTCACCTCTCTAGAGGACAACACTCACCTCTCTGGAGGACAACACTCACCTCTCTGGAGGACAACACTCACCTCTCTAGAGGACAACACTCACCTCTCTGGAGGACAACACTCACCTCTCTAGAGGACAACACTCACCTCTCTGGAGGACAACACTCACCTCTCTGGAGGACAACACTCACCTCTCTGGAGGACAACACTCACCCTCTCTGGAGGACAACACTCACCCTCTCTGGAGGGCAACACTCACCTCTCTGGAGGGCAACACTCACCTCTCTGGAGGACAACACTCACCCTCTCTAGAGGACAACGCTCACCTCTCTGGAGGACAACAATCACCCTCTCTGGAGGACAACACTCACCTCTCTAGAGGACAACTCTCACCTCTCTGGAGGACAACACTCACCCTCTCTAGAGGACAACACTCACCTCTCTGGAGGACAACACTCACCCTCTCTAGAGGACAACACTCACCTCTCTGGAGGACAACACTCACCTCTCTGGAGGACAACACTCACCTCTCTGGAGGACAACACTCACCTCTCTGGAGGACAACACTCACCTCTCTGGAGGACAACACTCACCTCTCTGGAGGACAACACTCACCTCTTTGGAGGACAACACTCACCTCTCTGGAGGACAACACTCACCTCTCTGGAGGACAACACTCACCTCTCTGGAGGACAACACTCACCTCTCTGGAGGACAACACTCACCTCTCTGGAGGACAACACTCACCTCTCTGGAGGACAACACTCACCTCTCTGGAGGACAACACTCACCTCTCTGGAGGACAACACTCACCTCTCTGGAGGACAACGCTCACCTCTCTGGAGGACAACACTCACCTCTCTGGAGGACAACACTCACCTCTCTGGAGGACAACACTCACCTCTTTGGAGGACAACACTCACCTCTCTGGAGGACAACACTCACCTCTCTGGAGGACAACACTCACCTCTCTGGAGGACAACACTCACCTCTCTGAAGGACAACACTCACCTCTCTGGAGGACAACACTCACCTCTCTGGAGGACAACACTCACCTCTCTGGAGGACAACACTCACCTCTCTGGAGGACAACACTCACCTCTCTGGAGGACAACACTCACCTCTCTGGAGGACAACACTCACCTCTCTGGAGGACAACACTCACCTCTCTGGAGGACAACACTCACCTCTCTGAAGGACAACACTCACCTCTCTGGAGGACAACACTCACCTCTCTGGAGGACAACACTCACCTCTCTGGAGGACAACGCTCACCTCTCTGGAGGACAACGCTCACCTCTCTGGAGGACAACACTCACCTCTCTGGAGGACAACACTCACCTCTCTGGAGGACAACACTCACCTCTCTGGAGGACAACACTCACCTCTCTGGAGGACAACACTCACCTCTCTGGAGGACAACGCTCACCTCTCTGGAGGACAACGCTCACCTCTCTGGAGGACAACACTCACCTCTCTGGAGGACAACACTCACCTCTCTGGAGGACAACACTCACCTCTCTGGAGGGCAACACTCACCCTCTCTGGAGGGCAACACTCACCTCTCTGGAGGACAACACTCACCCTCTCTGGAGGACAACACTCACCCTCTCTAGAGGGCAACACTCACCCTCTCTGGAGGACAACACTCACCCTCTCTAGAGGACAACACTCACCTCTCTGGAGGGCAACACTCACCCTCTCTGGAGGGCAACACTCACCTCTCTGGAGGACAACACTCACCCTCTCTGGAGGACAACACTCACCCTCTCTAGAGGACAACACTCACCTCTCTGGAGGGCAACACTCACCCTCTCTGGAGGGCAACACTCACCTCTCTGGAGGACAACACTCACCCTCTCTAGAGGACAACGCTCACCCTCTCTGGAGGACAACAATCACCCTCTCTGGAGGACAACACTCACCTCTCTAGAGGACAACTCTCACCTCTCTGGAGGACAACACTCACCCTCTCTAGAGGACAACACTCACCTCTCTAGAGGACAACACTCACCCTCTCTAGAGGACAACACTCACCTCTCTAGAGGACAACACTCACCTCTCTGGAGGACAACACTCACCTCTCTGGAGGGCAACACTCACCTCTCTGGAGGACAACACTCACCCTCTCTGGAGGACAACACTCACCTCTCTAGAGGACAACACTCACCTCTCTGGAGGACAACACTCACCTCTCTGGAGGGCAACACTCACCTCTCTGGAGGACAACACTCACCCTCTCTGGAGGACAACACTCACCCTCTCTAGAGGACTACACTCACCCTCTCTAGAGGACAGCACTCACCCTCTCTAGAGGACAACACTCACCCTCTCTAGAGGACAACACTCACTCTCTCTGGGGGACAACACTCACCCTCTCTAGAGGACAACACTCGCCCTCTCTGGAGGACAACACTCACCCTCTCTAGAGGACAACACTCACCCTCTCTAGAGGACAACGCTCACCTCTCTGGAGGACAACGCTCACCTCTCTGGAGGACAACAATCACCCTCTCTAGAGGACAACACTCACCCTCTCTAGAGGACAACACTCACTCTCTCTGGGGGACAACACTCACCCTCTCTGGAGGACAACACTCACCCTCTCTAGAGGACAACACTCACCCTCTCTAGAGTTCAACTCTCTCCCTCTCTGGGGGACAACACTCACCCTCTCTAGAGGACAACACTCACCCTCTCTAGAGGACAACACTCACTCTCTCTGGAGTTCAACTCTCTCCCTCTCTGGAGGACAACACTCACCCTCTCTAGAGGACAACACTCGCCCTCTCTAGAGGACAACACTCACCCTCTCTAGAGGACAACACTCACTCTCTCTGGAGTTCAACTCTCTCCCTCTCTGGAGGACAACACTCACCCTCTCTAGAGGACAACACTCGCCCTCTCTAGAGGACAACACTCGCCCTCTCTAGAGGACAACACTCACCCTCTCTAGAGGACAACACTCACTCTCTCTGGAGTTCAACTCTCTCCCTCTCTGGAGGACAACACTCACCCTCTCTAGAGGACAACACTCGCCCTCTCTAGAGGACAACACTCGCCCTCTCTAGAGGACAACTCTCACCCTCTCTAGAGGACAACACTCACCCTCTCTAGAGGACAACACTCACTCTCTCTGGGGGACAACACTCACCCTCTCTGGAGGACAACACTCACCCTCTCTAGAGGACAACACTCACCCTCTCTAGAGGACAACACTCACCCTCTCTGGGGGACAACACTCACCCTCTCTGGAGGACAACACTCACCCTCTCTAGAGGACAACACTCACCCTCTCTAGAGGACAACACTCACCCTCTCTGGGGGACAACACTCACCCTCTCTGGAGGACAACACTCGCCCTCTCTAGAGGACAACACTCACCCTCTCTAGAGGACAACACTCGCCCTCTCTAGAGGACAACACTCGCCCTCTCTAGAGGACAACACTCACCCTCTCTAGAGGACAACACTCACCCTCTCTAGAGGACAACACTCGCCCTCTCTAGAGGACAACACTCACCCTCTCTAGAGGACAACACTCACCCTCTCTAGAGGACAACACTCACTCTCTCTGGGGGACAACACTCACCCTCTCTGGAGGACAACACTCACCATCTCTGGAGGACAAAACTCACCCTCTCTGGAGTTCAACTCTCTCCCTCTCTGGAGGACAACACTCACCATCTCTGGAGGACAAAACTCACCCTCTCTGGAGGACAACACTCGCCCTCTCTGGAGGACAACACTCACCCTCTCTGGGGAACAACACTCACCCTCTCTGGAGGACAACACTCACCCTCTCTGGAGGACTACACTCCCACTTCTTCTTTAGGACAAACCTCCTACTTCCTTTGGAGGACAAAACTCCCGCTCCCTCTAGAGGACAAAATTCCGTAGGACAAAACTCCCTCACTTCCTCTGGAGGACAAAACTCCCTCACTTCCTCTGAAGGACAAAACTTCCGCTTCCTCTGGAGGACAAAACTCTCGCTTCCTCTGGAGGACAAAACTTCCGCTTCCTTTGGAGGACAAAACTCCTGCAACAACTTTCCCACACAGGGATAACTTCACACACTTGTCAGTCTTGGCAGCCAGTGATGTCTTGAAGTTCATCTGGCCATAGCTAACTTTATTGTTCTGTCACAATGGTTACTTTAGTAAAATAAATAAGGAAGAGCGCTATACCCGCTTCCACTGTGGCTCCTAATGGTCAAGTGCCGGAACTAGTGAAGATAATATACAGAGTTTGCTATATGTAGAGGTGGTTAATCCAGTCAATCAGTGTCTTCTCATCAATGTACTTATGGTATCCACGTTATTATACGAGAAGAAAATTACACTGTGTGCATGCATGGTGTTAGATTGTAAGACAGTCATGCACATGTATGGCCCATGGTGTTAGATTGTAAGACAGTCATGCACATGTATGGCCCATGGTGTTAGATTGTAAGACAGTCATGCACATGTATGGCCCATGGTGTTAGATTGTAAGACAGTCATGCACATGTGTAGTATGCGGTGAGAGACTGTAAGTCATTCGTGCACATGTTTGGTGCATGGCGAAAGACTGGAAAATATTCATGCACATGTATGGTGTACGGTGAGAGACTGGAAAGGAGACATGTACGTACATGTATGTTGCACGGAGAGAGACTGGAAGGCTCATGCACATGTATGGTGTATGGTGAGAGGTTGGTAGGTAAGACACATAGGCAACAGTTTGGCAACTTTTTTCTGAAACGTTTCGCTTACACAGTAGGCTTCTTCAGTCGAGTACAGAAAGTAGGCAGGAGCGGTAGAGATGTGAAGACGATGGATCAGTCCATTACCCTTGCAGATGTAGAATTGAGGTTGTCAGTCCCTCAGCCTACTGTGTAGGCGAAACATTTTGGAATAAAGTTGCCTAACTATTGCCTATGTGACGGTATTGTATACCATTTTGATATTCACTCTTTCAGACACTACAACACAATGACATCTTGGTACAGAAGAGAAAACACTTTGGACAACTTTTTCAAGTGAGTATGGTTGGATCTGAAAGGAACTTGACCTCTCAGCGGCTACATTCTCTCTACTACTACTCTGCACCTCTCCTTCCGACAGTATATAAGTCTCCACACTGTCGCTTGATGTTCAGATTGTTTCAGACTATAGAACAGAACCCTTCTCCAGGCTGAGAACCTCAAATCTACGACTTCAAGGGTGATGGACTGATTACATTGTCTTCACATCTCTACTGCTCCTGCCTACTTCGTGTACTCGACTGAAGAAACCTACTGTGTAGGAATAAAGTTGCCTAACTGTTGCCTATGTGTCTTACCTACCAGCCTGTCGGTATTGTATACCATTTTGATATTCATGGTGAAAGGTGCAATACAGTCATGCACATGTATGGTGCATGGTGAGAGGCTGGAAGGCAGTCATGTACATGTATGGTGCATGGTGAGAGGCTAAAAGACAGTCATTCGCATGTATGGTGCATTTTAAGGGGCTGGAGGACAGTCATGTATATGAATGGTTCATGGTGGATACACAGCACAATTACTGCATGGGCGACATATACTTAAAAACAGTGTTAACATATTCAGTGAGGGAGTTAAAGTGACTACCAATACTACTAAAACTCTTTGTATTGTTTATTTAAACCAACAGCATCTACAGTAACAGTAGATTTTAGATATAATTTTTTGTAGGCAAAATGTGTGTGTGTGTGTGTGTGTGTGTGTATAAGGTTGCTACTCATCAAAGGTGGAGAGACACTGTGTATATCGTTCCTTACTCCAAAAGAAAACAGAGAAGCTTGTACTCACTGCTCCTTTTTTTTCTAATAATGGTACTTGTATCACTAGTTAAGACTAGACACAGGAAGGAGTTGCTAAAGTACACAGGATGGCATCGTTCAATTTTTTCCCCCTTTTCGAGTAGTAAACATTGTGTATCAGCAAGAGGAGGAAGGTCACTGTGGTGGATGGTTATGTGTGTGATCGAAAATGGGCGGGGAGGGTGCTGCTGCTGCGTGAAAATATATGGGAAATTACTGGAGAAGGACGGGTGATGTGAGGATGTAATTAAGATGGAGAAGGGTGAGCTGGATTTCATTGCGACAGTCATATGATCGGACGTTAGTCAGTCTGCAAAGAAGGGCCCCTCAAGGGAGGTTCCTTGATGCTGGTGAGGGGGGTCTTGATCTAGGGAATTGGATCTGTGCTCCGGTTCTCTGAAATGAGTCTGAATACCTTCCGCCCCCCCCCCCCCCAAGTCGCTTTATAATCCTACGGGTTTAGCGCTCACCCATGGTTATAATAATAATAATAATAATAATAATAATAATAATAATAATAATAATAATAATAATAATAATAATAATAATGCGAAGAAGGGTTTGAAGATGTTGTGAAAAGACGGGAAAATTTATCATCAAAGCCACAGATATAATAATTTTTTCTCCAATTTGTGTCTGCAACTCGTACTTCTTAGACATGCGTCGATTCCTCACATAACAATTTTAAGCAAATTTCCTCAAAATACGTCTTCTATAGGTAAAAATAAAGCAGTTATAAAATGACATAACGTCAATAAATGCACGAATTCGTAAAGGAAATAAAAACTTTTGAAGCGCCAGCAGAAAACGGAGACACATTGAACGCTCGTTAAAATCGACAGTCAAATAATCCCTTTTTATTCTTGTCACGGTCACACATTTGACGTTCTTAGCCAAAGTGATATACTGACGTTGATTAGGCGAATAGGCTGATGTCTGCTTCTGTGAGTAAGGACGACAAATTGTCTATCATTTAACAATACTGAAAAGTACTCTGAAGAAGCTTTTCACAAATCATTCGCTATTTCACATTTTACAAGCAATCCATTGGATAGTTGGATAAAAACAAGAGAAATATCTGTTAATTTCCTGATCTCTTTTGTTTACGACATTTGGAAACCGTTATGATTTTGAAAACATACGAGGCATCGAAATCTCATTGAACAACTCCAGCATCGTAATCAGGTTGAACTGATAAAGATTCTTGATGATCTGGGAGTCTATGCTTTGTATTTGTGACATAGCGAGAGTTCAGACATAACTTTGTTTTGAATTTGTAATCAGTTTAACCTCAGTTGACACTTTTTTTTTATGTTGTAAAAAAAATTTTGGGTGATAGTTGACCGATCTGCAAATGAATGACAAACCCCCTAGTCAGAGTCTTACTTATGTACACTACAGAGTCAGTTTTAGTGGAGGTGTAATGCATGTATCTGTATACAGTGGACCGAGACTGACAGATTGATGTCTTTATTGATAATGGAAACATAACCTCGAGTCCTACGCTTGGGAGCCAAAAGCAACGCAATGGAGCTTCGATATTTTTTTGCAGTGAGCTCTTTGTCAAAAGTTTTTATAGATTATAATGAAAATAGAGGGCTCTAGTGTCCGCCATGACACCTTAGACTTTACCGTAACTAGCGTACTCTAGCGAATGAATCCCCTGCAGATTTGCTTCTCCTTCCACTGACAGGTAAGTGTTATATTGTGTGGGCATATAATATCAGCATGCAGCACCAGATGTTAATTAGACTACGTTCAAGTCTAGGTGAACAAAATATCAAGTAATGAATTGATGAAGCTCTACCCTGAGCAATCCATAGCCTCAAGAAAAGCTAGTTCAGTATATGACTAAGACTGATGTTATTACATCAGCACATCGTCTAGTATTGTGTAGATGTCATCCTTATTACATTTAGGTAATGACACTAGAAAATAAACTCCAGTTGCCTTCGCCAGAAATACAGCTCGCTAGGAGTCTTTTGAGCCGAATGTAAGGTCTTATTTTTCTTCTTCTTGTACTACTACTATTACTACTACTACTACTACTGCTATTACTACTACTACTGCTATTACTGCTATTACCACTACTACTACTTCTTCTTTAGGTCACCGGTGATATTACCTATAGCTGTATAGTCCTTCTGACTGCAAGAGCTCAGCCGTGCAGGAGGCGGTGACGATGACAGAACTAAAAATGAAAACATTTCTTTATCGTTTATCTTCATGAAAATCTCTACCGTCTCTTAGGTGAAAGAGAGAGAGAGAGAGAGAGAGAGAGAGAGAGAGAGAGAGAGAGAGAGAGAGAGAGAGAGAGAGAGAGAGAGAGAGCGAGAGAGAGAGAGAGAGAGAGAGAGAGAGAGAGAGAGAGAGAGAGAGAGAGAGAGAGAGACAGAGAGAGAGAAAGAGAGAGAGAGAGAAAGAGAGAGAGAGAGAAAGATGTTAAACACGTTTACATTAGTTTGCTTCTTCCGCCAAAGCAAGCCCATCGGCATAGTGTTGCAATGTAAGGTTATGAAACTGAACGAACAATCAAGTAATGGTATGCGTTACTGGTTGAAAAAATTTCCTTGCACCAGCACTGATACTTGGCTTCAATAACACTTGAGAGTTCAGCAAGGATTTAAGTACAAAGAGCGCACCCCTTGACTCTCTACTATAAGAGCGGTACGATACATGAGCAGCACACTTCACGATTACCATTATTATTATTATTATTATTATTATTATTAGTAGTAGTAGTAGTAGTAGTAGTAGTGGTAGTAGTAGTGGTAGTATATTTATAAAAAAAGCGCTAAGTTTGTATCTGTTACTGTGCAAAATCATTTTAGAATAACCGTTCATTCTACTGATAATTGAGGGAGCGTGTGTACAACCCTGACAGAGACATCAGCTGTGTCTCTCTCTTCCCTGGTAAATTGTTGGTCGAATTGGATTAAGTCTGTTTCTGTAGAATTACAACACAACTTGTCAATAAATACAAAGAAATAAATACGGAAAATAACAATAATAATAATAATAATAATAATAATAATAATAATGATGATAATAATAAAACAGTACACTACACTAGGGCAGTTGTTCACAGTAAATTAATTGAATATGCTCCATTATTATTGTTATCTCTTGACTATCTTAGGTTATTAAAATGTCATTCTTCGTTTTCTTTTCTAAAAAGGGTGTATATAAAACCATGAACATTTTTTTTTATGCTACAGTTAACATTCTTGAAGTGTTCGGCCTGGTATTCCAGAGGAATGTCTCGGTCAAATGAGAAAAAAAATCCATAAAATTGGTTCTCATGTGATACACACGGGTCAGGAGGTATGAAGACACGTGTTAATGAAGCATTTTCCTAATTCTCAAGACAAGTAAAAATACCACCACCGTCACCTCACCTTTTAACACAGAATTTCATTTGTATTAGAACTACAGAGTCTCACCAGCCCTTGGTGGAATCAATTCTCTGATGACACCAACCTTCCTAGTCTCTGCAGTGTCATCAGGAAGATCTCTGTCCTTTTATTTACCTGTGTGGATAATTTATTAATAAAATTATTAGTTATTTGGCAGTGAATTTATTATTCCTTGGATAAACTGTAAAGGGGGTCATAAAATGATTGTGGTAATGATCTTACTCTTGTTTTGGTTGTTTTATTAACGTCACTAGTTAAGGAACATAAGTGTACATTGTTCTTTACTGTATAAGGAAGGAACAGGCACCAAGTCAGGAATAAGGTTCTCTGTAGTGTGCGAAGAGATAGCCAACCATTCAAGACTTTACTTAATATCACATTGTTTACTATAGCTTCCAAGATAGTGACAGCAGTTAAGATCTTATACTAAGTGTCTATATTATACAGTATAATAAGTATAGTTAAGTTTCTCTAGATATCAGCTATACGAACACAATATTCTCAAGCGTAGATTCTTTAACTAAGAGAAATATTAAACAGAAGACTTGTTATTGAAGAGTTGTGCATTGAAGCTTCTGTTCAGGTGGCTGAGCTACCTACCATGTTGGAGTCTAGCTGTCAGTGTGTCCAGCAAACTTACAGTGCTTTCAACCATTTTTATGAGCGATTTTTCGCTCTCAAACAACCGTCTAGAGTCCCTATACGCTCTCATCCACCCATTCAGATTTTCTCATACACTCAGCCACCTACTCCAGGGTGTCTAACATTCTCTCGCTTTCCACCCAGGGTTCCTCACACTGGTCCCCAACCATTCAGTTTCATGTACACTCACTCAACAATCCAGAGTTTCCCACACACTCACCCGCCCATCCAGAGTTTCACTCACCTGCATCAGAGCATCCTCACAAACCAGTCCAGAGTTCTTTATACACTCATCTACCCATTACAGATTCCTAATACACTCATCCAACCATTCTAGAGTTCCTCACATTCTCATGCACCCAATCCAGAGTTCTGCACCCACCCGCCTATCCAGATTTGCAAACACACACACACACACACACACACGCACACACACACACACACACACACACACACACACACACACAAACAACACACACACACACACACACACACACACACACACACACACACACACACACACACACACACACGTGGCATTAAACTACAAACCAGTGTCACTGACATACATAGTATGCAAAGTCATGGAGATGATTATCAGAAGGGTGGTGGAGCACCTAGAAAGGAACAAGCTTATACACGGAAACCAGCACAGTTTCAGGGATGGGAAACCCTGTGTCACAAACCTAGTGGAGTTTTATGACAAGATGACGGAAGTAAAACAAGAGAGAGAGAGAGAGAGAGAGAGAGAGAGAGAGAGAGAGAGAGAGAGAGAGAATTTCATTTTCTTGGACTGTAAGAATGCTATCGACACAGTTTCACACGAGAAATTTAGTGCAAAAGCTAGAGGATCAGGCACGCATAACAGAAAAGGCACTGTAATGGATCAGAGAATACCTGACAGGGAGGCAACAACAAGTCATGGTACGTGACGAGGTGTCAGAGTGGGCGCCTGTGACGAGCCGGGTTCCACAGGGGTCAGTCCTAGGACCGGTGCCATTTATGGTATACGTGAATGACATGGCGGAAGGGATAGTCTCAGAAGTTTCCCTGTTTGCAGACGATGTGAAGCTGATGAGGAGAATTCAATCAGATGAGGATCAGACAGGACTACAAAGGGATCTGGACAGGCTGCAAGCCTGGTCCAGCAACTGGCTCCTGGAATTTAATCTCATCATGTGCAAAATCATGAAGATCGGGAAAAGGCAAAGAAGTCCGCAGACAGAGTACAGGCTAGGGGGCCAAAGACTCTAAACCTCACTCAAGAAAAAGGACCTTTCGGTGAGTATAACACCAGGCACATCTCCTGAGGCGCACACCAGC
Organism: Cherax quadricarinatus; assembly: GCF_038502225.1. Classification (NCBI taxonomy): domain Eukaryota; kingdom Metazoa; phylum Arthropoda; class Malacostraca; order Decapoda; family Parastacidae; genus Cherax; species Cherax quadricarinatus. The sequence goes on along the minus strand of NC_091313.1, from coordinate 6,850,676 downwards.
CAAATAACTGCTGCAGCATTCGGACGCCTAGAAAACCTAAGAATAGCATTCCGGCAACTCAGTAAGGAATCGTTCAAGTTTCTATACAATGTGAACGTCAGGTCCATATTGGAATATGCAGCACCAGTTTGGAACCAACGTCTGGTCAAGCACGTCAAGAAATTAGAGAAAGTGCAAAGGTTTGCAACGAGACTAGTCCCTGAGCTAAGGGGCATGTCGTACGAGGAGAGGCTAAGGAAAATCGACCTGACGACACTGGAGGATAGGAGGGATATGGGGGATATGATAACGACATAAAAAATAATGAGATGAATTGACAGGGTGGACGGAGACAGGATGTTTCAGAGACGGGACACAGAACAAGGGGTCACAATTGGAAGTTGAAGAATCAGATGAGTCACAGTGATGTTAGGAAGACTTTCTTCAGTCACAGAGTTGTCAGAAAGTGGAACAGTCTGGAATGTGATGTAATGGAGGTAGGATCCATATATAGTTTTAAGAAGAGGTACGATAAAGCTTATGGACAAGGGAGAGAGTGGACCTATTAGCGACCAGTGAAGAGGAGGGGCCAGGAGCTATGAATCGACCCCTGTAACCACAATTAGGTAAGTACAAAAACACACACACGAAATCAACCTGTTGACACTGGAGGACAGGAGAGATAGGGGGTATATGATTACGACATATAAAATACAGAGAGGAATCGACAAGGTGGACAGAGACAGGATGTACCAGAGATGGGACACAGCAACATGGAGTCACAGTTGGAAGTTGAAGACACAGATGAATCACAGGGATGATAGGAAGTATTTCTTCAGTCACAGAGTTGTCAGGAAGTGGAATAGTCTGGAAAGTGATGTAGTGGAGGCAGGATCCATTCATAGCTTTAAGTAGAGGTATGATAAAGCTCATGGTTCAGGAAGAGTGACCCAGTAACGGCCAATGAAGAAACAAGGCGTCACAATTGGAAGTTGAAGACTATGATGAGTCAAAGGGATGTTAGGAAGTATTTCTTCAGCTATAGAGTTGTTAGGAAGTGGAATAGCCTTCCAAGTGATGTAGTGGAGGCAGGAAACATACGTAGTTTTAAGACGAGGTATGATAAAGCTCATGGAGCAGGGAGAGGGAGAACCCAGTAGCGGTCAGTGAAGAGGCGGGGCCAGGAGCTGAGTCTCGAGCCCCGCAACACAACTAGGTGAGTACACGCTCACATGCACACACCCACACACACACACATACACACACACACACACACACACACACACACACACACACACACACACACACACACACACACACACACACACACACACACACACACACACACACACACGCACACACACACACACACACACACACACACACACACACACACACACACAAGTGAAAATTACGATTTATTCTCCAGTGAAAGAATAAAATATTTAATAAAAATTCTTGATTGCGAGGTCTTTAACTGAGTAGTGTAAGTGCGTTAGTACCAATGAATGAGAAGTATAATTGTGGCAGTACCAATGACTGAGAAGTGTAAGTGTGATAGTACCACTGACTGAAAAGTGTAAGTCTGGTAGTACTACTTCGTAATATAGGTGTGGTCTTACAACACAGTAGTAAAGATGTGGTAGTACCATTTAGTAGTATAGGTGTGGTAGTACCACTTAGGTGTATAGGTATTGTAGTATCACTTTGTAGTATAGGTATGGTAGTACCACTTAGGAGTATAGGTGTGGTACTGCCACTTGGTTCTTCTCAACAACAGCTTGAGAGATTTGCTTGAAGTAATTCTCTACTCCCTCTATAATAAGGGATCATTTTGCTTGTGGACAGATGAGACGTTTAAGTGCACTGATGGACGTCGGGAATGGTGGTTGCACAGTGGCTAGGAGCGTGTCTAATGAAAACTCGCGTCTCTTAGCACGGAGGAGCTGGAGGAGGAGGAGGAGCAGAAGGAGGAAGAGGAGCAGGAGAAGAAGGAAGAGGAGAGGAGGACTAAGAGGTGGAGAAGGGCAAGGAGAACAGCTCAGGGACTAGTCTTGTGGCAAACCTTAGCATTTTCCCTAATTTCTAGACGTGTTTGACCAGGTGTGGGTTTCATACTGGTGCTGCATATTCCAATATGTGTCTGGCATACACAGTGTACAGTGCCGTGAATGACCCCTCACATAGAAGTCGAAACGATATTCTCAGGTTTGCCAGGCGCTCATATGTTGTTCCAGGAGATGTGCTGAAGATGCTCACCGCAATATCCTTTTCCATGAGTGAGTTTTGCAGCCTCCGACATCTTAGGTTGTACTCCGTCTGCGGTCTCCTTTGTGTGTGTACTCACCTATTTGTGGTTGAAGAGGTCGAGTCACAGCTCCTGTCCCTGCCTCTTCACTGGTCGCTACTAAGTCACTCTTCCTGCTCCATGAGCTTAATCATACCTCTTGTGTGTGTGTAATATATATATATATATATATATATATATATATATATATATATATATATATATATATATATATATATATATATATATATATATATATATATATATATATATATATATATGTCATGAATAGGCAGAACTTGGATCTTGGCTTAAATAGCAACGCTCATCTTGCCATATAGCACAAGTGAAAATTTGTGTATGCAATAATTTCGTCAAAATCATTCTGAACCTTATGAAAAAATATATTTCACTGTGTTTGTTTAGTATTAAATTATCGTAAACAAATCTAAAATATATTTAGTTGTTAGGCTAAAATAAATTGCGCTTGTTATAATAAGGTTAGGTAAGTTTTCTAAGTTCCTTTTGGTGCAAAATTATAAATTTTACATCAGCACCATTGAAAAAAATATATATTTAAACGTATAAGAGAAAAGTTTAGAATGGACTTAATTTTAAATGAGTTATATCTAATTGACCAGTTTTACATATTCGGCACGACATATATATATATATATATATATATATATATATATATATATATATCAATGTACCACGCAGAAACAAGCAGGTATATACAAAGAAAGATCGCAGTCAGCATGATTCGAAACTACTACTGAGAATGGTCAAGATTCTCAGGCAGCGCTCTAGTCCACTCGGCCACACAAATGCCACATAGACTGGGCAGCCTGGTTCACAAGCCATGTTTCTTTCCCAGCCTGGGCACGTCAGTGAGCCTCAAGCATGGATTCAAGCTATATATATATGTCGACATATATATATATATATATATATATATATATATATATATATATATATATATATATATATATATATATATATATATATATATATATATATATATATATATATATATATATATATATATATATATATATATATATATATATATATATATATATATATATATATATATATATGTCTGCCAATAGGCAGAACTTTCTGATCTTGGCTTAAATAGCAACGCTCATCTTGCCATATAGAACAAGCGAAAATTTGTTTATGCAATAACTTTCCAAAGCATTCTGAACCTAACGAAAAAATATATTTCACTGTGTTTGTTTAATATTAAATTATTGTAAACAAATCTAAAATATATATAGTTGGGTTAGGCTAAAATAAATTGTTCTTGTTATAATAAGGTTAGGTAAGTTTTCTAAGATACTTTTGGTCAAAATTAAAAATTTTTACATTAACTTTAATGTAAAAATATATCTTTAAACGTATAAGAGAAATTTTTAGAAAGGACTTAATTTTAAATGAGTTCTTGCTAATTGACCAGTCTTACATATTCGGCACGACATATATATATATATATATATATATATATATATATATATATATATATATATATATATATATATATATATATATATATATATAAATATCAACACTGCGCTAGCCAAGGACCCGAACCCACGTCGTACTGGCCCGCCACTGTGAGCTAGACCCACATGACGCCTTAACCCATATGACCACCCAATCCTACAAAGAACCAAGCACACAGCCCAGAGCTATGTGTTTTACCTTGGCCCGAGGATATACGGAAGTGTGAGAGCTTTCAGGCTAATTACATTCTTATCCCTGTTTGGTGTACTAGCCTACGATCAGCATTTATATATTATTGTAACCACGAACGAGTGGTATTGATCAATAACAACAGATTCTTCCCATATCTTATTAATTTTAAATGAATCCAATTTATATAAATTGGATTCATTTATAATTAATAAAATTTGGGAAGAATCTAAAGATACATTAAACTAATAATAAATTGTATATACAGTGGTCCCTCGCTTTTCGTAGTTCTCGGCAATCGTAAATTTCGCCAATCATAGGGGTATTTTCGTATAAACATGGACTCGCTTTTCATAGGTTGACTCGCGAATAGTAGTTCGTCCAGGAGGCTTATGCACGGTGTGAGCAGGGGAGGCCTCCCTACCCAGCCAGTCTGGCATTATTTACCAGTGAGTGAATAAGTAAGTAAGTAAGTTTATTCAGGTATACACAAATACAGTTACATAGAATTATCATACATAGCAGCATATGTGTAGAGAACCTAGGATAACCCAAAAAAGTCAGAGTGACTTATTTCCATTGGGGTCCTTTTACCTTATTATTATAATATAAAGGTTATAATATTTTCTTATTATTCTACAATGAAGATAACATCTTATTATCATACTAAAAAGACTATCTACTACACCAAGGTCATTAAGACTATCTACAATACGAGGCATTAAGACTATCTACAATACGAGGCATTAAGACTATCTACAATACGAGGGTCATTACTAGGAATAAGGTAAAATTTACACGTATGTTAGCTAAAAAATAGAAAATCATTCCCCTCCCTTTCTGTAGCTACATTCATCAGACACCTTTTGGCACTCTTCTTGAACTGGTTCATGCTATGACTGGCTTTGACATGTGCGGGCAGTCTGTTCCATTCCTTTATTGCTGTACAATAAAAGGTGTTTGAAGCCTGGCCACTGACTGTGGGTACTACAAAGTTGTGCTCTCCCCCCCTAGTACTATGATTGCTTTGGTTCCCAACCTTGACAAAATTGACAGCAAGATATTCTGGACAGTGAAGGTCCCCTCAAGTGCTCCTACGAAATATTTCATAATATTCTACTCATTTTAGTGCTTGCAAGTACTAAATAAGCTACCATGGCTCCAAAGAAAGCTCCTAGTGAGAAATATGTACAGTGGCAAAGTCTTGTACCATTTTAGGGAAGTGTTAAAGAGACGCCAGAAACAGAGCTCTCTCCACAGTTACTTTGCGAGACAGGACTAGAGTGACTCTCAAGGTGGTCCTAGTGGCATTAAGAAACAGAGAAGAGAAGCAACCCCAGAGAAGCAATTGGTACCTGAGGTGTTGCTGGAAGGGGATTCCCTTTCCAAACTGTAAACAATCCAATCTCTCTCCTCCTCCAGTCTCCCATACACTAAGAAGAATCTCCAATAAAGGTAAGTGTTATGCTGTTAATGTTTCATTCATCATTTCCCATTGTATTGTTTATGTACTACATGTATATTTCATGTAAAAATTTTTTGTTTTAATACTTCTGAGTGCCAGAAACGGATTAATTGTATTTACATTATTTCTTATGGGGAAAATTGATTCGCAAATCGTAAATTTCGTTTATAATAGCTCCTCCAGGAATGGATTAATTACGAAAAATGAGGGACCACTGTATATCTACAATTGGGCTTTCTTCTACCATTTAAGTATTCAAGACACTTTAATGAGATAGGAAGGACGGTTGTAAATGGCACAATAGGGAATTTTGGAGTGATGGGGGCAAAGGATAATATCCTGCCTGTGTGGCATACTACGAGTATCTTACATTTTATTCGGCGAATGTCAGACTCCCACATAGGCTGCCTTCTAACCAGTGAACCGGGTGGTAAGGGCTGAACGATCATTAGGGTACGCGTCTTTAAATCAGTATCTTGGTTCATTGGCCAGTCACAGATTAGTTCGCCAAAGCTGAAACAATGTGGTTCACTTGTGCCAAGCGAATTGACAGACTTGCCTGAGCTGCTGGTTGAGTACGGTGCATTCTCTAGCTTCTTCTTCTGCCATCTTTAGTCAGCGTGGTGTACACGTTCTATTCTACCTCTGTACATATTGTATATACTTGTATATATCTGGCAAATTATATCTGGTGAAGAAAAATACAAGTCATATACTATTGTTCAGCTTTTTTGGGCCACTTTGAATCCCATTACGGCCAGGTTCACATGCCATATTATATCTGTTTTCGTAATAGCTAATATTAGAACAAGGTTTAGTAATAATCAGTATTAATTTCGTGAAATGAAGAGAATAAATTCTTTTACGAGATATGATGTAGTGTACAGTGATATTAGTTTGTTGAACTATGTATTGGTGGACTAAAGGCTGATTAGTTGAGTTTTTGATGTGTTGTTTTAGACAACGACTGATACAGTGAAGGAGACAGTGGGGGATATACGTAACTGTTACCAGTAGTAAAGTAGGGTAGAGGGAACATAGGTAACGAGGAAGAGGTATGGGAAAGTTTTAAGAATGCATTGGTAGAGTGTGCAAGAAAAGTTTATAGTTATAGAAGGGTTGTTGTGGGTGGTAAAAGGAATAATGGATGAAGGTGATGTAAAGATGGTAATTCAGAAAAAGTAAGTATATGAGAGGTTTTTACTATTTAGAAATGATAAAAGAAGGCAGAGAATCTGGAGAAAAAAATAGAAGTAAAACGAGTGGTGAGAGAATGCAAAAGGAGAGTCAGTGAGAGAATAGGTGAGTCTTCATCAGCGAATTTTTAGCTGAGAATAAGAAGCTATTTTCGACAAGAAAGATGAGAAAATCTCAAGAGCAAATGGACTGCCAGTAAAATAAGTTAAATTAAAATAATATAAAATAAAATAGAGGAATTACTATATAGGGAGTCGATGGTACTGGAAAGATGGAGAGAATATTTTGATTTGTTGAATATTGTTAATAAAAGAGAGGTATGATACTATGACGTGGGCACTGAAGAATAATATCTGGTAGAAGTAAGGAAGAGACAGGTGAATATTGAAAAAAAAATGCACGAGGAAGTAGATAGAATAAAAGGGGATAAAGCAGATTTCTTTACAACTGAGATGTTAAAAGTAGGTTGGAATATAGTTGTAAGGGAACTGGATGTGATGAATCTTTTTCCCTCTTCAGGGCCTGTTAAACACAAATCCTTATGTCATATAAGAGGAGGAGTCCACCATTCTATACAGGAGGCGTCTACCATACTGTAGAAAAGGAGGAACAGTCCACCGTATTATGGTAAGTAAGACACATATGCAACAGTTGGGTATCTTTATTCCTAAACGTTTCGCCTACACAGTAGGCTTCTTCAGTCGAGTACAGAAGAGTCAGCAGAAGCAATAGAGATGAAGAAGCCTATTGTGTAGGCGAAACGTTTCGGAATAAAGATACCTAACTGTTGCACATGTCTCTTACTTACCAACCAATCGGTATTGTATACCATTTTAATATTTAATCCACCATATTATACAATAGCAAGAGGAGTCAACTTAAGTTTCGCAGTCATGACATTTTAAGTAGTGATCACTAAGAAGGTACGAGTTATCAGCGTTGATCACCACGGTATTTTAGTTAACAACTCCCCAAAAATAAAAGGCACAATATCGTGAGGAATAATATACAAATAACCAGCACAGGTGAAATAAACTTATGACTACATTTCGGTCCGGCTTGGACTATTAACTAGTCACTAGTTAATGGTCCAAGTCTGACCGAAACGCCGTCTTAGGTTTGTTCCTCCTATATGCCGATTATTTGTGTATCAACTCCCAGACTGCAATGAACCAGGAATAAAGTTAAGGAATTGGGAACCTCACGTGCATGATGATTGGCAGAGAACATCCGCAAAATAGGATGACTAGAGTGCATATAATATGTGGAAGAGGGAAGGAAGGGTAGAGGTCGTCCTAGCAAGGGTTGGAGGAAAGGGGTGAAGGAGGTTTGAGTGCTAAGGGTCAGGAAGTCCAGTAGGCTTATGTGAGAGTTTTACGAGTGAGAGGAGGCAATTTCTTTTATGATGATGTAACCAGTGTGTTGCGAAGTATCAGTCACACTGAACACTGTTTTAACTGAGATATTGGTCTTCATCCAGATTCAAGTTTCTAGTCAAGAATCACCCGCCAATATGACTAGCAATGTTATCCAGGTCTTTCAATTTCATTGACATTACCAAACAGATGTGCTTTGACCTCTGTAACGTCCAAGAGAGAGATCCCCTGTCCCTCAATGCAAGCAACAGGCATAGTAGCTGTGCCTCGGTATCCTCAAGAAGCACAGAAACTGTAGCTCAACTCTTTCCCAAGAGAGACATGATGTAGAACTCTTCTGAGAGACCAAAGACCTGGATATCAACACATTCAAGAGTCCCAAAAGCTTTAATTCAACACAATCAAGCAGCAACGTTAGCCTAGTACCCTCAAAAAACTAATGAGCTGTAGATCAACAGTTTCAGGAGACACAGGATCTAGAACTCAAACTCTGTCTAACACTGATGATGCAAGATTTTTCTGACGGAACTAGGTGTGAGATTTCCCACAAAGCTTAATACTTAATTTCACTGTTGCAATCCTGAAGCTGGAAACACAAATATTAAAGTAAAATTAGCAAATTGGCTCCTACGAAGTCCAATTTAAAACTAAACATTTTTTTTACTCACTCTTACACACACACACACACACACACACACACACACACACACACACACACACACACACACACACACACACCACACACGCGCTGAGTCTCGCCCCCCGCAAACACACTTCGGTGTTTACACACACGCACAAATACACACACTATATATATATATATATATATATATATATATATATATATATATATATATATATATATATATATATATATATTTATTTATTTATTTATTTATTTATTTATTATAAGATCACAGTAAACAGGTGATTTCAAAATATGCAAAACAACCACTCTGAAAGAATAGAGAAATTCCAAGCGATTTCGTGACTACTCACATTATCAAGAAACAATGTTCCTTGATAATATATACATATGTTCCTTGATATATAAATATATATATATATATATATAATATATATATATATATATATATATATATATATATATAATATATATATATATATATCACACTGGCCGATTCCCACCAAGGCAGGGTGGCCCGAAAAAGAAAAACTTTCACCATCATTCACTCCATCACTGTCTTGCCAGAAGGTGCTTTACACTACAGTTTTTAAACTGCAACGTTAACACCCCTCCTTCAGAGTGCAGGCACTGTACTTCCCATCTCCAGGATTCAAGTCCGGCCTGCCGGTTTCCCTGAACCCCTTCATAAATGTTACTTTGCTCACACTCCAACAGCACGTCAAGTATTAAAAACCATTTGTCTCCATTCACTCCTATCAAACACGCTCACGCATGCCTGCTAGAAATCCAAGCCCCTCGCACACAAAACCTCTTCTACCCCCTCCCTCCAACCTTTCCTAGGCCGACCCCTACCCCGCCTTCCTTCCACTACAGACTGATACACTCTTGAAGTCATTCTGTTTCGCTCCATTCTCTCTACATGTCCGAACCACCTCAACAACCCTTCCTCAGCCCTCTGGACTTCCAAACTACGAATTCTCTGCATTATATTCACACCACACATTGCCCTCAGACATGACATCTCCACTGCCTCCAGCCTTCTCCTCGTTGCAACATTCATCACCCATGCTTCACACCCATATAAGAGCATTGGTAAAACTATACTCTCATACATTCCCCTCTTTGCCTCCAAGGACAAAGTTCTTTGTCTCCACAGACTCCTAAGTGCACCACTCACCCTTTTCCCCTCATCAATTCTATGATTCACATCATAACCTTACTCTTTCCTGTATTCACTTTTAATTTTCTTCTTTTGCATACCCTACCAAATTCATCCACCAATCTCTGCAACTTCTCTTCAGAATCTCCAAAGAGCACAGTGTCATCAGCAAAGAGCAACTGTGACAACTCCCACTTTATGTGTGATTCTTTATCTTTTAACTCCACGCCTCTTGCCAAGACCCTCGCATTTACTTCTCTTACAACCCCATCTATAAATATATTAAACAACCACGGTGACATCACACATCCTTGTCTAAGGCCTACTTTTACTGGGAAATAATTTCCCTCTTTCCTACATACTCTAACTTGAGCCTCACTATGCTCGTAAGAACTCTTCACTGCTTTCAGTAACCTACCTCCTACACCATACACCTGCAACATCTGCCACATTGCCCCCCTATCCACCCTGTCATACGCCTTTTTCAAATCCATAAATGCCACAAAGGCCTCTTTAGCCTTATCTAAATACTGTTCACTTATGTGTTTCACTGTAAACACCTGGTCCACACACCCCCTACCTTTCCTAAAGCCTCCTTGTTCATCTGCTATCCTATTCTCCGTCTTACTCTTAATTCTTTCATTAATAACTCTACCATACACTTTACCAGGTACACTCAACAAACTTATCCCCCTATAATTTTTGCACTCTCTTTTGTCCCCTTTGCCTTTATACAAAGGAACAATGTTCCTTGATAATATGAGTAGTCACGAAAGCGATTGGAATTTCTCTATTCTTTCACAGTGGCTGTTTTGCATGTATATATATATATATATATATATATATATATATATATATATATATATATATATATATATATATATATATATATATATATATATATAAACAAAGGACTGTGTTCCTGAGCTCATCGAGGCTGTGGTGGGATCAAAACAGTGGCTACACCTGCATTGCCTGGCCCCTGAGACAAAGCATCTCTTGCGGAAATGAGAGCTAACACCTCTCCATGTATACTTCTGCGTCAGCTTCTGAACCTTTCCACACCCCCTTCTTGAACCTCTCCACACCCCCTTCTTGAACCTCTCCACACCCACTTCTTGAACCTCTCCACATCCCCCCTCACTCTTCAACCCTCTTCTTTTTTTCACTTTACATCCACAGGTTGGTATGCACTGTTTTCTCTCTTTGTGTCTTTTTTGTTAATATTTTGCTTATGTGGTCGTTTAATGCGCGTGGCTTAGAGGCGAGCAGCTGTGGCTCAGCTGGATGACTAGTGAGGCGCTGCCTTTGTGGCTGCCACTTTATTAAGTCGTCCTGGCTTGATCAAGAGTGATATTCAGGATCATCGTGGCACAGAATGAGGTGGAAAGTTTGCATATTTTTTAGACACTCGTTTACCTCCTCCGCTTACCTCCTCCGCTTACCTCCTCCGCTTACCTCCTCCGCTTACCTCCTCCGCTTACCTCCTCCGCTTACCACCTCTGCTTACCACCTCCGCTTACCTCCTCCATTTACCTCCTCCGCTTACCTCCTCCGCTTACCTCCTCTGCTTACCACCTCCGCTTACCTCCTCCATTTACCACCTCTGCTTACCTCCTCCATTTACCACCTCTGCTTACCTCCTCCATTTACCACCTCCGCTTACCTCCTCCATTTACCTCCTCCACTTACGTCCTCCACTTACTACCTCCGCTTACCTCCTCCACTTACCTATTCCACTTACCTCCTCCGCTTACCTCCTCCACTTACTACCTCCGCTTACCTCCTCCACTCACTACCTCCGCTTACCTCCTCCACTTACCTCCTCCGCTTACCTCCTCCACTTACCACCTCCGCTTACCTCCTCCACTTACCTCCTCCACTTACCTCCTCCACTTACCTCTTCCACTTACCTCCTCCGGTTACCTCCTCCACTTACTACCTCCGGTTACCTCCTCCACTTACTACCTCCGCTTACCTCCTCCACTTACTACCTCCGCTTACCTCCTCCACTTACCACCTCCGCTTACCTCCTCCACTTACCTCCTCCACTTACCACCTCCGCTTACCTCCTCCACTTACCTCTTCCACTTACCTCCTCCACTTACCTCTTCCACTTACCTCCTCCGGTTACCTCCTCCACTTACTACCTCCGCTTACCTCCTCCACTTACTACCTCCGCTTACCTCCTCCACTTACCACCTCCGCTTACCTCCTCCACTTACCACCTCCGCTTACCTCCTCCACTTACCACCTCCGCTTACCTCCTCCACTTACCTCCTCCACTTACCTCCTCCACTTACCTCCTCCACTTACCTCCTCCACTTACCTCCTCCACTTACCTCCTCCACTTACCTCCTCCAATTACTTCCTCCACTTAACGACCAATGGTAGATGTATTTTTTTATATTTTTTCTGTGATCAGGAGTTGTTTTGAGAAATTTGTCAAGTTCGCTCTTGTAGACAGTTTGCGATTTGCTTTATCCGCTTTATGCATGGTGGGAGGGCGTTGACGAGTCGCGGTCCTTTGACACTTATTGAATTCTCCCTCAGTGGACTCACATCTCTGCTTTTCATATGAGGTATCCAGCACCGTCTGCTAAGCCTATTGTTTTCTTGAGTCTGCCTACCTGGAGTCTACCTGGAGGGTATTCCGGGGATCGACGCCCCCGTGGGTTGGTACACGACCAGGCCTGCCGGTGGATCAGGGCCTGATCAACCAGGCTATTACTGCTGGCCGCACATAGTCCAACATACGAACCACAGCCCGGATGATCCGACGCCGATTTTAAGTATCTGTCCAGGTCTCTCTCGAAGGCAGCCAGGGGTGTATTGGAAATTCTCCTTATGCCTGGTAGGAGGCTGTTGAACAGTTTTGGGCCCAGGACACTTATTGTGTTTTCTCTTAGTGTACCAATGGCGCCCATACGTTTCATTGGGAGTATGTTGCACCGCCTGCCAAGTCTTTTTCTTTCGTACGGAGTAATTTCTGTAAGCAGATTAGGGACCATTCCTTCTAGGATTTTCCAAGTGTAGATTATGATGTATCTCTCTCGCCTGCGTTCCAGCGAGTACAAGTCAAGTGCTTCCAAGCGTTCCCAGTAGTTAAGGTGTTAGACAGAACATGTGCAGTAAAGCTTCTCTGTACATTTTCTAGATCTGCAATTTCGCCTGCCTTGAATGGAGATGTTACTGTACAGTAGTATTCCAGCTTAGAAAGAACTAGTGATTTAAAAAGGATCATCACTGGCTTCACATCTCTTGTAGTGACCGTTCTCATTATCCATCCTATCATTTTCCTCGCAGTGTGATGGTGACACTGTTGTGATCCTTGAAAGTGAGATCCTCAGACATTACCACTTCCAGGTCTCTCACATTATTTTTTCACTGAATTTTATGATTAGAGTTTGTAGTATACTCAGTTCTAATTATTATTTCCTCCAGTTTTCCATAACGGAGTAGTTGGAATTTGTCTTCATTGAACATCATATTGTTTTCTGTTGCCCACTGGAAAACTTGGTTTATATCTTCTTGGAGGTTAACTGTATCCTCAATATATTACAGTCTCCTACAGATCCTAGTGTCGTCTGCAATGGATGACACGGTGCTATGTATTACATCTCTGTCTTTGTCTGATGTGAAGATGAGGAACAGGATGGGGGCGAGTACTGTGCCTTGCGGAACAGAGCTTTTTACTATGGCAGTTTCCGATTTAACTCTGTTTACCACTACTCTTTGTGTTCAATTGGTTAGAAAGTTGAGGATCCATCTCCCACTCTGCCAGTTATCCCTTTAGCACGCATTTTGTGCTCTATTACACCATGATCGCACTGCTCAAAGGCTCTTGCAAAGTCTGTGTGTATTACATCTGCATTCTGCTTTTCTATAAGTGCATCCAAGACCATATCATAGTGATCCATTAGTTGCGAGAGGCAGGAGTGACCTGCTCTAAACCCATGCTTCCTTGGGCTGTGCAATTTTTGGGAATCCAAGTGGTTTGCAATCATGCTTCTTAGTACTCTTTCATAGACTATTACGATGTGGGACGTTAGAGCTATTGGTCTATAGTTCTTAGCTATTGCTTTGCTGCCATCTATTTGAAGTGGGGTTATATCCGCTGTTTTTAGTGACTGGAATTTCAGCCATGTCTAGGCTCCTCCATAGTATACTTAGGGTACATGAAAGGGGTTTCTTGTAGTTCTTAATAAGCACAGAGTTCCACGAGTCTGGGCCTGGGGCTGAGTGCATGGGCATGTTGTCAATGTCTTTCTCAAAGTCTAACAGAGTTAGAGTTGGATTGTTGATCTTCAGACTGATTAGTGGCTCACTAAACACAGAGTCGTATTGGGATTTCAGCATCTCACTCATTTCTTTGTTGACATCTAAGTCCCATCGCTTTCAGCTCCTCCTGTATCTCCTGCATCCTGTATGAATCTTTAAACTTATGTTCCATACTTTTCATTTCTCTGGTCAGCGCTTCCTTCCGTGTATCTGATAATCTAGCGTTTTTGAGGAGCTCAGCGATTCTTTGTCTTCTTCTGTAGAGGGAACGTCTTTCTCCAGTTTACTTCTCTTCTTTCTTAGGTGAATATGCCTTCAACATACATCAGCTGCCAGGAGGTTTATCCTTTCAAGGCACTGGTTCGGATCCATATTATTTAAGACATCTTTCCAACATGTTTCATTTAAGACATGGTTCACTTGATCCCAGTTGATGTTCTTGTTGTTGAAATTGTATTTGGTGAAGACACCTTCACAGCTACGTGCATTTTGCTGGTCAGGATCCCTGTGCATGTAAGTCTGAACTTCGATTAGATTGTGGTTGTTTGTGATATTGTTATTTTTCTTACCAAGTCCTTATTGTTTGTAAAGATAAAGTCAAGTGTGTGTTCCAGTCTTCTTAGCTCCACTATCTGCTGACTCAGGATGTGTTTATCGCAAAGACTTAGTAGCTCATGTGTGTGTGGCCTTTCATCTGTACTACCTCCATGGAGTGTTTCTGCTATACCATTATTTGCTACATTCTTCCATTTTGTATGCCTTAGGTTGAAATCACCAAGCAGTAAGATGTTTTGGGATGGAGTTGGAAGGCTTTCCAGACAGTAATCAATTTTCAGTAGCTGTTCCTTGAACTGTTAGGAGATTGCATCTGGTGGCTTATATACAACCAAGATGACTAGGTTTTGATTCACGATCTTTGTTGTTAGAGCTTCAACTACATCACTTGCGGTGTTCAGCATCTCTCTGCAGATTAGCAGCTCACTGATATACAGGCCGACAATATCCCTCCCCCCTCCCCTTGTTGCCTTTTTTTTCTGTCGCATCGAAAATGTTGTGCCCATTTATCCATATTTCGTTGTCAAAGTGATCTTTTGTGTGGGTCTTTCTGAAGGCTGCAAACATCGCATTTGACTCCTCTAGAAGTCCACTGATGAAAGTTATTTTGTTGGTGGTGGATGGCTTAAGACCCTGGGTATTAGCAAATATAAACGAGGTCGTATTCTGTGTTTGTTGGGGGGATTTTTTTGTTGGCATCAGTAGTTGTTCTGGAGGGCCATGGGGGCCACTGGCTGTGCCTCCAGTCTAACAAGGCTCCAAGGTGGTGAACTATTTTTATTTCCTTCCATTTTTTTTCTTTGTTTCCTGCCACTAAAAAATCGCCTGAAGTGGAGTTGTCGTAACTGCTATTGTTTGTCTTATGGGGTCTGTACCTCCTGGTCCCCTTTAGATGGTATACAGGGCAGTTGGTGTTGTAGCAGTGTTTTTAGAGGATTGAAGAGTGGCACATTTCTGGGTGAAAGAATTTGCAGGAGGTAGAACTACACACTCCTTTGGACAGAAGGTTACGACATTTTTTGAGATGCTCAAGATTGCATGTTCCATTTGTTTTTCCTGATATTTTATGCTTACAGATGCCCCAAGCATAGAATTTTCACCATTTTGCTTTTGATTGGGTAGAATTTGTGGTAGGTGTGTTCTCAGTTTATGCAGGTTCTGGGACTGCACTATAATCCTCAGTTGCCAAGCCAGAGCCATCCACTCCTGCTTCCAGGGAACTAGCACTTTCCCTAGAAGAAGACTCCTCTTCCACTACATCTGTAATGTGGGCTATGGTCTTGTGCAATGGTAGTTGCATATTTAAGGTTTTAGTGGTGCCTGTGGTAGAGTCCCTAGCAGAGTCTGGACCAGCACTAAGGCTGTGAGCTGAGTCAGAGTCAGCACAATTGCTGATTGTGGGCCAAGTCCGGAGCAGCGCTAGGGCTGAGGGATGGGTCTGAATTAGCACTTTGAGTGGGGGTTGGGTTAGGTGACATTTTTGTTTCCTGTATTTTTTTCTGTGGGTGATTATTTAATTTTGAGTCATCTGTTGTGGTATGGGCATTCTGAATTTTTTGGTTTACTCCTCATATTCCTTCCTCCCATGTTTTACATATCTTGGGTAGACTGTCCAAAAGTTCCTCTTTATTTCTTGCTTATTTTTATTATTTATTACCCTCCTGAGTACCTTTCTCTTAGCTATCCATAGTTCTATATCTTTATTGCAAAATCAGATGAACCTTGCTAGTTGGATGTCATTTTTTGAGGCAATGTTTATTCTTTTACAAGAAATATGATGCTTGGAAAAATACAGATTGTATTTGATACTGGATTTCCCTCCAAGGATTTTTTACATGTAATTTTTTGCCATTGCTTTACTACCACCTTTGTGTAGTGTGGCAATATCAGTGGATTTTAATGACTGAAAGATAACTCCAGTGTTTACGATTTTACTATATGGAATATTTAAGGCACATGATAAGGGTTTCATGCAATTAATGATGAATGTTGAGTTCCACGCGTCCGGGCCTGAGCTGGAATGCTTGGGCATGTGATCAGTAGTTTCTTAGAAGTCAAGTTGGGCTTGGGTTATAATTTCCTCTAATTTGAGGCCCGATATTAAATATTGTTTTCAACCTGGATTTTGCGTATGAGAAGTATTTTGGATTTCTCTCAGTTTCACTTATGACTCTTAGCTCCCTCTGTCTCTGCTGGACGTTATATGATGTATTCAATTTGATCTGTTATTCGCAGTCTTCTCCTGTGGGGAAAGAACTCTCTCTTTCCAGCCTGCACCCTCTCCTTCTTCGTAACGATGTGTCTGGAACATAGTTCTAATGCTGAACTCATCCTCTCGATATGCTGAAGTAGGTCATAGATTATTACATTGTCTTCCCAGAAAATTTTAGTAATCTCACGA
This sequence comes from Cherax quadricarinatus, assembly GCF_038502225.1. Taxonomy (NCBI): domain Eukaryota; kingdom Metazoa; phylum Arthropoda; class Malacostraca; order Decapoda; family Parastacidae; genus Cherax; species Cherax quadricarinatus. The sequence goes on along the minus strand of NC_091313.1, from coordinate 6,833,629 downwards.
TTTATTAGCTCTCAGTTGATGTCCTTGTCGTTAAAGTTAAATGTGTTCAGGATATCTTCATGGTTAGGAATTATGAGCAGTGGGTAAGCATGTTTGAAGTTTTATTAAGTTATGTTCTGAATTTACTGTTTTCGATACTATATGTTCCTATCCAGGTCTTCATTATTAGTGAATATAAGGTCTAAGGTATTCTCTAGACTAGTCGGTTCTGCTGTTTTCTGACATAAGGCGAATTTGTTGCTGAGTGTTAGTTCTTCAGTTGTGTGAGACTGTTCATCTTGGCCAGTTCTTGAGATTCTCACTGCTATTACAGTCTTTGCTACTTTCTTACATTTTAGGTGTCTTAAATTAAAGACTGTGCAATAACATATTTGGAGCTGGGTTCTGTAGGTCTTCAAGTTAGTGTTGAATTTTCAATAGTTATTCTTTTAACTGCTGGGAAGTTGCATCTGGTGGTTTATACAGTTGCAATAACTAAATTTAGACTTTCAAGTTTAGCCATCAGAACTTCCACCACATCAAAAGCAAATGATGTTACGCTGTTTGTCGCTGAGCTGGGGAGCTCTTTTGTTGGCTTCAGTATCTGTCTCTGGTGGCGCGCAACTGGCTTCTTCCAGTCCAGGATAGTTCCTAGGTGGTGGTATATTCTTACCATTTATGGTACCTAGTATAGTGATTACAGAGGTAACACATTACATAACAATAGACAGATGATTATAAATAAGTTATGTGCAACAGGCTTGAGTGACCGACAACTTCCTACCAAGGGTGTCTTGCAACGTCAGAACCACTTCTGTTGTCTCTAGTGTTGTATTGTCTTCTGTGCAACAGAGAAGCTTGTTGTGAAGGCGAAAAGTTTCAGCAAAAATATAGCCATCTGTTACATATTTGTTTTCTTTATTAATGAACAGGTGTTCTGGTGAAGTCTTAGTTGGTAACAATGAGCTAATATTCAACTCTGCAGCTAAAAGAAGCGTGAAATTTCACTTACGCAATTAATTATTCTCTTGAATATTTACATGTGTGATGAGGAACGGGTAAATTATTCACGTTTTTACCATAAACCTCACAAAAGAAATCCTTAGTATCGTGACCTTACGCATTTTCAGTTCTCCACAAAAAAAAATCAGGAAACTCAACGTTTGAGCTTCACTGAGGTCATTTTTTCCTACTATTACTAACACAGGCACACTACGAAAGGTCTGTAGCACCTGGCCATAAATCAGGTCCCCAGGGAAGGAACAAACCACCATGATAAAGCCAAAAACGAACACTAAGAGTGAGTTTTGTGGTACTACTATATTCCCTCCACCAATATTTACGATATACAAAGTGCAGTAGAGCAGCAAAATGAATAAGATACCAAAGCGTTTTCATTCACTGCAACTGGCTTACAACTCATCCATTCGGCTGGAATCAACATCTCAACCAATTGGTCGAAGGACTAATCTGAGAGTGAATTAACGCGACTGGTGGTCCCTACAGCCACATCGACCTGACTACCAGTTTAGCTGGAACAGAGTGCAAGAAGTGGCTGTGTGATGAAAGCCAAATAAATTGTAATAGACCTGGAGCACACCACACCTACGCTGTAATAATAATCCAATCACCAATATTTCCCTTTCACATTTTAGCATCTGGCTATATAGAAAGCCTTCGTGTAGTCTTCAAATTACCCTCACACAGTCTTCGCCAAAGACACTGCAAAGGCTGTGTGAAAACTTTAAAAATTTTGGGAGAAGATTCGGCAAATATTGCACAAAGATTATGAGAAGATTCTGTGAATCATACACGACGAATCCATGAATATTGCAATAAGACTATGTGCAAACCATGCGAAGACTACGCGAAGGCTTTAAGAAGACTACGCGACGACTTTTCGAAGACTCCCAGACGGCTTTTCTAGCCAGTCAAATATTAAAATATGTAGAAGAAATCTTGGGAATCTTTGCCGACCCTCGCAATCTATTGTCATAAGACAATAGATTGCGAGTGTCGGTCAACTTATTAACAGACTAGTCTCTGAAAAAAATCATCATCGGTGTCGCCCTGAGCTAAACTGACTGTTTTTTGCAATGGTGTATCTGTGAGCCAGGGTGACTATCTTTTTACAGTAGTGTCTCTGTGAGTGAGAGTGACGAGCTTTAACAGTAGTGTCTCTGTGAAGCAGAGTGATTAGTTTAACAGTGGTGTCTCTGTGAGTGAGAGGGACTAGTTTAACAGTGGTGTTTCTGTGAGCCAGAGTGACTAGTTTAACAGTGGTGTTTCTGTGAGCCCGAGTGACTAGTTTAACAGTAGTGTCTCTGTGAGCCAGAATGACTAGTTAAACAGTGGTGTCTCTGTGAGCCAGAATGACTAGTTAAACAGTGGTGTCTCTGTGAGCCAGAGTAACTAGTTTAACAGTGGTGTTTCTGTGAGCCCGAGTGACTAGTTTTACAGTGGTGTGTCTCTGTGAAGCAGAGTGACTAATTTAACAGCAGTGTCTCTGTGAGCCAGAGTGACTAGTTTAACAGCAGTGTCTCTGTGAGCCAGAATGACTAGTTAAACAGTGGTGTCTCTGTGAGCCAGAATGACTAGTTTAACAGCAGTGTCTGTGGTGTCTGTGAACTAGAGTAACTATTACAATGATGTTTGTGTAGACCAGAGTAATTAATTTTTACACTGGTTTCTTACTGTGTAATTGCTTAGAAAAAATAAGCTCAGTAAAGCTCAAACCCTGAGAGCAAAACTTAAAATAATTATTTTTGCAAGGTGCATTGTGTTTTCTAAAGTGACCTGAAATTGCGTTTTTATGAAATTTTGGCTGCGTTTAGTTAGTTAAGGTAAGTGAATTATTTTTGTAATTCTGTTATGGAGTTAATTGTTCAGGAAATTATATTTCCTGGCTTGCATTCATTATAAATATTTTTGATGATATGATGTTATTATTGAAAGATATAAATTAAACCTACTACTAGTAGTATTAATACCACTACTGCTATTACTATTACTACCACTTCTACTACTACTATTACTACTATTACCACTTATGCTATTATTACTACTACTACTGTTAGCAATAATAATAGTAATAATAATGCAATTAAATAATATGAATAATGAAATTAATTAAGAAAAGAAAATGATGCTACTGAAAGAATAATAATAGTAATATTTATAATTAATATAAATATGAAATTATTATACTTTATTAATAGGCCTCTAGGTGGATCAAGGCCTGATCAACAAGGTTATTACTGCTGGCTGCAGGCAATCCATCGTACAAACCACAACTCAGCTGGTCAGGTTCTAACTTTAGGAATGTATCCAGTTCCCTCAAGAAGGCAGCTAGGGATTTTTTTTTAATATTAACACATCGGCAGTTTCCCACCAAGGCAGGGTGACCCGAGGAAGAAAACCTTTCATCACCATTCACTCCATCAAGTCCGGTCTGCCAGTTTCCCTGAATCTCTTCATAAATGTTACCTTGCTTACATTCCAACAGCACGTCAAGTCCTAAAAACTATTTGTCTCCATTTGTTCCTATCTAATACACTCAAGCACGCTTGCTGGAAGTCCAAGCCCCTTGCACACAAAAGCTCCTTTAGCCTCTCCCTCTAACCTTTCCGAGGCCGACCCCTACCCCGCCTTCCCTCCACTACAGATTTATACACTCTCGAAGTCATTCTATTTCTTTCCAACCTCTCTAAATGTCCAAACCATCTCAACTCTTCCTCAGCCCTCTGGATAATATTTTTTGGTAATCCCACACCTTATAATCTCCAAACTACGGATTCTCTACATTATATTCACACCACACATTGCCCTCAGATATGACATCTCCACTGCCTCCAGCCTTCTATTTGTTGCAACAGTCATCACCAATGTTTTGCACCCAAACAAGAGCGTTGGTATAACTATACTCTCATACATTCCCCTCTTTGCTTTCATGGATAAAGTTCTTTGTCTCCACAGACTCCTCAGTGCACCATTCACCTCATTTCTATGATTCACCTCATCTTTCACAGACACGTCCACTCCCAAATATCTGAATACATTCACCTCCTCCATACTTTCTCCCTCCAATTTGATATCCAATCATCCGCTACCTAATTTTTTTATATCCTCATCGTCTTACTCTTTCCTACATTTACTTTTAATTTCCTTCTTTTTCATACCCTACCAAACTCATTAACCATCCTCTGCAACTTCTCTTCAGAATCTCCAAAAAGCACAGTGTCATCAGCAAAAAGCATCTGTGACAACTCCCACCTTGTGTTAGATTCTTTATCTTTTAACCCCACACCTTTTGCCAACACCCGAGCATTCACTTCTCTTACAACCCCATCTATAAATATATTGAACAACCGTGGTGACATCACACATCCCTGTCTAGGGCCTATTTTTACTGGAAAATAATCCCCCGCTCGGCTACAAACTCTAACCTGAGCCTCACTATCCTTATAAAAACTCTTCACTGCTTTCAGTAACCTACCTCCTATTCCATACATTTGCAGCATGTGCCACACTGCCCCCCTGTCCACCCTATCATACGTCTTTTCCAAATACATAAATGCCACGAAAATCTCTTTACCCATATCTATATGTTTCACTGCAAACACTAGGTCTACACACCCCCTACCTTTCCTAAATCCTCCTTGTTCATCTGCTATCCTGCTCTCCGTCTTACTCTTAATTCTTTCAATATTAACTCTACCATACACTTTACCAGATATACTCAATAGACTTATTCCCTTATAAGTTTTTCACTCTCTTTTGTCCCCTTTGCCTTTGCACAAAGGAACTATGCATGATCCCTGCCAATCCCTAGGTACCTTACCCTCTTCCATACATTTATTAAATAAAAACACTAGCCACTCCAAAACTATATCACCACCTGCTTTTAACATTTCTATCTTTATGCCATCAATCGCAGCTGCTTTACTCCTTTCATTCTACCCACTGCCCCACGCACTTCCTCCACACTTACAACTGGTTCTTCCTCACTCCTATATGATGTTATTCCTCCTTGCCCTATACACGAAATCACAGCTTCCCTATCTTCATCAACATATAACAATTCCTCAAAATATTCCCTCCATCTTCCCAATACCCCTAACTCTCCATTTAATAACTCTCCTCTCCTATTTTTAACTAACAAATCCATTTGTTCTCTAGGCTTTCTCAACTTATTAATCTCACTCCAAAACTTTTCCTTATTTTCAACAAAATTTTTTGATAACATCTCACCCACTCTCTCATTTGCTCTCTTTTTACATTGCTTCACCACTCTCTTAACCTCTCCTTTTCTCTCCATATACTCTTCCCTCCTTGCATCACTTCTACTTTGTAAAAACCTCGTATATACTAACTTTTTCTCTGTTACTACTGTCTTTACATCATTCCACAAATCGCTCTTTTTCCCTCCCGAACCCACTTTCTTGTAAACACAAACTTCTGCTAACACTCTATCACTATATTCTTAAACTTACCCCATACATCTTCTGCCCCATTGCCTATACTCACACTAGCCTACCTGTCCTCCAACAGTTGTTTATATCTTACCCTAACTACCTCCTCCTTTAGTTTATAAACCTTCTGTGGCATGCAAAGAGTACGTAACCTTTATTCGGCGCATGTACACACCCTCATTTACAGGCTATCTCCCCCAACCAGCGAACCAGTACCCAGGTTCCAGCCAATGAGAAGATGGTTTTGAGAATCGCAGAGGTTATGTGGGTACCACTCTCCTGTCTGCCCTTGTCATTCCCATTCTAGAGCTGGTTGAAGCACGGTCTGCTCTCTAGTGGCTTCTATTCTGCCTTGCTTACCGTGGAGTGCACTAATACCTATCACTGTACATAGTGTATATAGTGTACATACTTCTGTTCTAAACTGGTGAAGATAATACAAGTCAAAAGTTTTCTGCTGTGTTTATTTTGCTCCCTTTACACCCAGGATAACAGGCCATTTGGACTCCTGGGTTGTAATATGGGTAGCCTGTCCGAGAGTTGGAGCTGGACTTAGAGAAAGGGTTGAGCCTAGGGTGAAGCTGGAAGCAGGAACATGTGTAACTTGCTGTCTGGCATTGCATTAGCTTTGCCAACGCTTTACAAACTATGCGTGTCAGTTGCTTTGCTATGGTCAGCCTTGCTATTGTGTGATCGTTCAACAGCTAGCTACTAGCCTGTTCGGTGTGAAGATTTTGCAGTCAGCTTTGCTATTGCGTATCCACCTTGTATGCGTATTCTGCAATCGTACTGTGCATAGCTAAGCGTGTTCTGCAAATAACGTGTTACGTTGGGGTATTCTGCAATCGTACTGTGCATAGAAAATAACTTATACATTGTGGTATGCCACCTAGACGAGTCAAACGTCTGGTGTCGGCATATACTTTGCATAACCTACCTAAATTGTCCCTACAGCGTTGTTGGAAAATTGCTCGTTCCATTGGCATTAAATACAAACGCACTCTCACAGCTGCGCAACTGCGTTCACTGATTGCTGACAAACTTATAGAAGAAGAGATGGCACATCAGACTTCTCCCTCTACGGGAGCTAGGGCAAAAACTACTATGTTCTCGCAGGAGGAACATGATACACCTACGGAGCAAAATGATCAGTATAGTGCAGCTGGGTTGTGTCAAGGTGAATCAGCGTCGTTGGCACTTGAGCTGGCAAAAATCAATCTTGAGCAAACTAGGGAACAGAGAGCATTCGCAAGGGAAGAATTTGATAGGGAAAAAGAAAGAAGGCAGTTTTCGAATTCTGTAAATGACTTTAGTTTACAGAAAGCAGTACAGCTTGTTCCCCGCTTCAATGAGGCCGAACCAGAACAATTTTTAGAAGCTTTTGAAAATCAGGCTCGAGCCTTGAGGTGGCCGGAACAGCATTGGGCATCGTTGGTTCACACAGCAGTGTTTGGTAAGGCACAGGAATTTACGTCAGTGTTAAATGACACTGATTTTTCCGTTTATAAAGTAGTGAAGACCACAGTGTTGGGAGCATATACTTGTATCCCAGCTAAGTATCGGAAGCTTTTTAAGTTAGGCAGACGACAGCTTGGTCAATCCCTGGTTGATTTTGTGCGACAGCAGACCAAAGCTTTTACCAGCTGGTATAAAGCAAGTGGTGTTGCTACCTTCGATGATCTTGTGCAGCTTATTCTGATTGACAACCTGCTGGAGTCTGTGGGACCAGAGGTTAGAGTCTTTCTGCAGGATCGTGACTTAACAACCGCTCCTTGTCCGAGCGGTCCTATGTCTCTTTTCAACAGCCTGGCATGAGCAGAGATCGTCAACCTTGGAGAATGAAGTGCCAGCCGGAGGGAGAACGTCTACGTCAGCCAACTAAGACACCTGGTGAGCCACGCTTCTCAACTTATGGTCCACCTGGTGAGAGACAAACTACTCAACATGGTGCAACTCGACAACAGTATCCAGAGAGACACCAGCCAGAGCGACACCAGTTGCAACGTCAGCAGGGAGTTAAAGGCAAACCTGTCGTCTGCTACATGTGTAACAAAGTAGGTCACATCCGTCCCAACTTCCCCCACAAACCCCAACCCATTGGGAAAATCTCTAATATCCCTAGTAACATGTCCCTGAGAGAAGTAGAAAAAGGGATGGCCCTTTATTACTGTAAGAGTCTTATTTCCCTTCAGGAAAACTCCGAAACAACTGAAGTCAAAACCTTTAGAGATACTGGAGCATATTGCTCACTTATAAGAGAGGGAATATTACCCCTTTCAAAGAACACTTTCTTGAATTCCTCTGTTTTATTGGAAGCATTTGGAGGAGCTATATATTCTGTCCCTTTGCATAAAATTTATGTACAGTGCAAATATTACACTGGGTACTTGACTGTGGTTGTATCCGAAGGATTCCCCATGAAAGATGCTATGTTATTACTGGGTAATAACATTATCACTGCTAGTGTATGTCCTGAACCCATAATGATTAATTCTTCCCCGGTGGTGGCCATAACTCGGGCAACATCCCAAGGGCTGTCTGGCGAGAATGTTGACCTATCCTTGGACGACTCTGATCTCGGAATAGCCATATTGTTTTTCGAGGAAAACTGGCCAGAGCCTCGTAGATCAAGTGAACAGACCCAGATCAAGCCTTCCTATTCCAGGGTTGCAGGATTGCCAGATATCTGTTTCCATGCCCGAGGCACTGTCCTTCCTGGAGGAACAACGAAAGGACCATTCTTTAAATTTCGCTTTTCAGGCAGCCATGGGTAAATCCTCTTTGGATCATCCGGTCAAGTATGAACTTAAAAATGACTATCTGATCTGCACTGAGACTGGTAAGGAGATAGAGGGCCGGCAATTGTCTGACAGGTTAGTAGTTCCTACAAAGTTTAGACCTCAAATATTGAATATAGCTCATAATACTTCATTAGGAGGTCACTTAGGAATTACTAAAACCTTATATAGAATCACAAAAGAATTTTATTGGCCAAAATTAAAGCAGGATGTGAAGAATCATATTAGGTGTTGCCGAGAATGTCAGCAAGTAGGGAAACCTGGACATTCCATTAAACCTGCACCTCTTCAACCTATACCTGCTGATGGAGAACCTTTTGCAGATTTAATTATAGATTGTGTAGGTCCACTACCTAGGTCAAAGTCGGGAAATCGGTATTTATTTACCATTATGGATAGAGTAACTAGATACCCTGAAGCAATTCCCATGCGCAGTATTAATACTAAAGCTATTCTCAAAGCTTTAACAAGATTTATTTCTTGTTTTGGCATTCCTAAAACTATTCAAAGTGATCAAGGTACTAACTTCACTGTCAAAGCATTTAGGGAAGCATTAACTAGGTTAGGGGTAATCCACAACTTATCCACTGCCTATCATCCTCAGTCCCAAGGCGCCTTAGAAAGATTCCATCAGACGTTAAAAACCATGATGAGAACTTTTTCATGCATTTTCCTACAGACTAGAATGAATCATTACCTTTGTTGCTGTTCTCAGTACGAGAAACGGTGCATCAGTCTACCGGGTTTAGTCCGTTTGAGCTGATCTTTGGGCACAATGTACGAGGTCCTCTTCGGGTGCTCAAAGAAAGATGGATGTGAGAAGACGTTAGTTCAACACTCTACAACCCGTCTTCAAGGTTGCAGGTGGCACGTCAGTTAGCCAAGGCTAACCTAAAGGCAGCTCAAAATAAGATGAAACAGAGGTATGACAGAAATGCACAATTTCGCTCCTTCCATCCAGGAGACAAGGTGTTGGTGCAGGAACCTATACCTGGCCACGTCTTGAAAGCTAGATTTACGGGACCTATGCAGATTGTAAGTAGATTATCTGATGTAAATTATGTGGTATCTCCCCTTGATAAGACCTCGAAAACTAAAACTTACCACATTAATCAATTAAAATCTTTTCATACACCAGATAAAGTCCCAGTAATGACTCTGTCCTCTTCCTCTGAGGACGACTCTGACTCTTTGCACTCTATTTCTGAAATTAATGTTAAACTTCCAAACTCTGTCCTCCTCAAGGACCCCTAGCCTTTTAATGGTGGGGCTGTCTGAAACTCAAGCAACAAGTTTAACTGCGCTTCTGCAGTCATACTCTGACATTTTTTCGGATGTGCCGAAAAAATGTACGTTAGGTTATAATGACGTAGATGTGGGAAACTCTAAACCTAATAAACTCTCCCCCTACAGAGCTAATCCTGAAAAGCAGAGACTACTTCAGCATGAAGTAGAATTTCTGTTAAAGCATGGTTTAGTGGAGGAGTCATCTAGTCCATGGGCTTCACCGTGCATCCTTATTAAAAAAGCTGATGGAGGGTTTCGTATGTGTACAGACTACGGTAAGGTGAATTAGGTCACAATTACAGATGCTTACCCTCTTCCTCGTCTGGATGACGTAATCGACTTTGTGGGCAAGGCTACTTTTGTATCCAAGTTAGATCTCCTTAAAGGTTACTATCAGGTACCTTTGACGGATAAGGCGAAGGAAATTTCTGCCTTCGTAATTCCAGGAGGTCATTATCAATACACAGTTACCCCCTTCGGAATGAAAAACTCCCCCTCTTCATTCCAGAAACTTATCCATCAGGCTATTAAAGGACTTGAAGGCACGGCAGTTCCTGGATGATATTGTTGTGGTGTCTGATACTTGGGATCAACACCTATTTAGGCTTAAGGCTCTCTTTGAGACCTTTCAGAGTTCCCATTTAACTGTTAATTTATCTAAGTCCTTTGGCCAGGCCACTGTTACTTTTCTAGGCCATTAAGTAGGTAGTGGTAAAGATTGCTCCTAAACTTGCAAAAGTTCTTGCTATTAAAGATTATCCAGTTCCACATGATAGAAAATCTCTTCAACGTTTCCTAGGCATGATAGGATTTTACAGAAGATTCTGTAAGAATTTCTCAGATATTGTAGCCCCTCTTACCTCTCTTACCAGTCACAAAGTTCCCTTTATTTGGACTTCAGTTTCTCAAGATGCTTTTGACAAAGCAAAAAGATTATTGTGTACTGCACCCATTCTTTTGTCTCCAGACTTCTCCAAACCTTTCTCATTACAGGTTGATGCTTGTGAGTCTGGGGTTGGGGCAGTACTGTTGCAAAACGGGGCCAAGGAGTTGCAGCCTGTAGCCTTTTTTTCGGCCAAGTTCCAGCCGCATCAGAGGGCTTACTCTACCATTGAAAAAGAAGCCCTCGCGCTGGTACTGGCTTTGGAGCACTTTGATGTATACGTGGGACAAACTTCGCAGGTGCTCAACGTGTACAGTGATCACAATCCTCTAGTATATCTCCAAACCATGACGAACCACAACACAAGGCTCATGCGATGGACGATAAGACTGCAACCATATTTTTTTGAGAATTGTACATATTGCCGGCAAAGAAAATATGTTGGCAGACTCTTTATCAAGAGTCTAACAATATTATTTATAATAATTATATATTAGGATAGGATGTGTTAGGTTACCTGTGGTAACCCCTTCCAAGCTCTTATTTTTTATCCCCTGGTGTGGGTTTTTTTTTTTTTTTTTTAGTGAGGGGATGCGGGCTACCGTCCACCCGTGTCTTGGACCTAAGATATCCCGACTGTCTGCTGTCTCGCTCTGAGTTTAGGGTTTGGCTTTTTGTCACGAGAAAAGCTGAGCTCTATCTAAGAGTTGAGTGGTTGAGAGGAAAGGCGGTCCCATTATTTTGTGCCATGGCGGCATGGTTACCACTGGGATGTGGGAGCCTAATCCTGAGCCTTCTCGGAGTGGGGGTGTGGCATGCAAAGAGTACGTAACCTTTATTCGGCGCATGTACACACCCTCATTTACAGGCTATCTCCCCCAACCAGCGAACCAGGTGACTGAGGGTTGACGATGGGGCCCCGTCGTTCAACCAGTACCCAGGTTCCAGCCAATGAGAAGATGGTTTTGGCAATCGCAGAGGTTATGTGGGTACCACTCTCCTGTCTGCCCTTGTCATTCCTATTCTAGAGCTGGTTGAAGCACGGTCTGCTCTCTAGTGGCTTCTATTCTGCCTTGCTTACCGTGGAGTGCACTAATACCTATGACTGTACATAGTGTATATAGTGTACATACTTCTGTTCTAAATTGGTGAAGGATAATACAAGTCAAGAGTTTTCTGCTGTGTTTATTTTGCTCCCTTTACACCCAGGATAACAGGCCATTTGGACTCCTGGGTTGTAATACCTTCACTTCTCTCTTACTTGCTGCTTCCATTTTCCTTGTATCCCATCTACCTTTTACTCTAACTGTAGATACAACAAAAAGTGATCTGAATTATCTGTGGCCCCTCTATAAACATGTACATCCTGAAGTCTGCCCAACAATATTTTACCTACTAATACGTAGTCCAACAAACTACTGTCATTAAGTCCTATAATTTATCTTGTATACTTATATATCCTCTTTTTCTTAAAGTATGTGTTACCTACAACCAAACCCCTTTCTAAACAAAGATTAATTAAATGCTCCTCATCATTTACACCTGGCACCCCAAACTTACCTACCACACCTTCTCTAAACGCTTCTCCTACTTTAACATTTAGGTCCCCTACCACAATTACTCTCACCTGGCTCAAAAATTCCTACACACTCGCTTAACATCTCCCAAAATCTTTCTCTCTCCTCTACACTCCTCTCTTCTCCAGGTGCATTCACGCTTATTATGACCCACTATTCACACCCGACCCTTATTTTAATCCACATAATCCTTGAATTTATACAGTTATATTCCCTCTTCTCTCTCCATAACTGATCCTTCAACATTATTGCTACCCCTTCCTTAGCTCTAACTCTCTCAGATACTCCTGACTTAATACTATTTATTTCTCCTCATTGAAACTCCCCTACAACCCTTCAGCTTTGTTTTGCTTAGGGCTAGGACATCCGATTTCTTTTCATTCATAACATTAGCAAGGATTTCTTTCATATCATCCAAGCACATTCAAACATCCCAGTTTTATAAAGTTTTTCTTTTCCTTTTTTTTTAGTAGTTTATACAGGTGAAGGCGTTACTAACCCATTGCTCCCGGCATTTAGTCGTCTCCTACGACACGCATGGGTTACGGAGGAAGAATTCTGTTCCACTTCCCCATGGAGATAAGCAGAAATAAACAAGAACAAGAACTATGAAAAAATTTGAAGAAAACCCAGAGGAGTTAGTATATATATGTTTGTATATGTATGTGTGGTGTGACCTAAGTGTAAGTAGAAGTAGCAAGACATACCTGCAACCTTGCATGTTTATGAGACAGAAAAAGACACCTGCAATCTAGGGATCTGTTGGTAATATCCATTATGTATGATGGGAGGCTGCCGAATAGTCTTGGGCCCCTGACACTTACTGTGTTTTCTCTTAGTATACACGGCGCCCTTGCTCTTCATTGGGGTATGTTGTACCGTCTGCCGATGTCGAGCCAGTCCCTCTAGCATTTTCCAGTGGTAAAATATGATGCTTCTTTCCTGCCTGCGTTCCAAGGAGCACAGGTCAAGGGACTTCAAACATTCCCAGTAAATAAGGTGCTCGACTGTACGTGCATGTGCGGAAAGGTCCTGTATACATTCTCCAGATAAACAATTTGGCTTGCATTGAAAGAGTCTGTTGGGAAACCGGCAGGCCGGACTTGAGTCCTGGAGATGAGAAGTACAGTGCCGGCACTTTGAAGGACGGGCATTAATGTTGCAGTGTTATAACTGTAGTGTAAGCATGCCTCTGGCAAGACAGTGATGAGTGAATGATGATAAAAGTTTTTCTTTTTCGGGACACACTGCCTTGGTGGGAATCGGCCGATGCGTTAATAAAAAAAAGACATAAAAAAACCTCCATATTCTGGGTGTGGGGGAGCTATAAGATTTATATGTAGGAGACAGGTAAGACAGGGGGAGAGAGAGAGAGAGAGGGGGGGGAAGAAATTTAGATGACAATAAATTTAGATGACAATAAATTTAGATGACAATAAATTTAATTCTAAACATACATTAGTATATTACTATTCAGTTATTAAATGCCTAAGAATATACAGTGTAATGGCACTAGCCTCATGAAAATTCATTTTTTAATTGTTACTATCAGTATCAAAGATGTGTAGTTCACAGCATCAATGAGCTGCTACATTATTCTTTGTGACAGTTAAACACATATACAGTTAGTTGAGTATTTGAATATATATAGTTACACACACTTCTCCATACATGTTTCCTTGTCACATTCCGTCATACAGGATGGGGCTCATACGGCGTCGAAATCCGTTAGCCTGAGCTGACAGATTCACTCTGGACTGGCAGTTTTCTGGAAACCGTTCTTCCAGTTTAGGCATTCAGCTGGTTATCTATTAGGACTAAAGAAAATTAATAAAAAATAGACAACAAGAACAGAAGCCAAATTTGTAATGCCATTGACCAAAGTGTTGTAAAGAGCAGCTAAATAGCAACTGAATTTGCATTGCCCTACCCTAAATAGCACCAAATATGAAAGAGATTCCTTACACTAATAGACTGATATGTTGCTCAGAAATACATCCTAATCCAGAAGTACCTGTCCTCACCCTGAGATACCACACAAACTCCAGCTAAGCTCTGACCTCACAACATGGAACGCCACTCCTCAAAGTCAGTTTGACATCCATTTTTAAATACCTTTTTTTTTCAATTTGTCGTATCTGCCGTAGAGGACGTCAGACATTTTCTGATTGTTCCTTGGAAAACGTAAAAACGCACACATGAACGCTAAGGTCACTTTAAGTCACTAGATGCGCTTCCTGGTTATTGACTCCTGCTGGTTCAAACTCTGTCTCTGAGTTAGTGGCTTCTTCATCATCTAAGGGGAAAATAAATCTTTTGCAATAAAGAAATAAGAACCTGTGGTTCCCTCCATACCATCGGGACTGATTCATCATTTGCTATCTTGGCAAAGGCGTGGTGACATCACAGTTCAGATGATCCTTCTCTAAAGAACAGGCACTGTACTTCCCACATCCATGACTCACGTCCAACAATCAATTTTCCTGAATCCCTTCATAAATGTTACCTTGCTCACTCTCCAATAGGACGTCAGATCACAAAAGTCTTTTGTCTCCACTCCTTCCGATATAAGACACTCACATATGCCTGTTGGATGCTCAAGCCCCTGGACCCAAAACCTTCATTCCCCTCCCTATAACCTTCCTGGGAAGGCTCCCTATCTCTGTTTCCCTCCACTCGAGATTTACGTGCCCTACTAGTCATCCTGTTTTGCTCCATCCTGTCTAAGTAACCAAGCAACCACAATAATTTCTCCGCAGACTCTTGAATAATATTTTTGGTCACCCGACAACTTCTAGTCTATAAATTACAAATTCTCTGCATGATGTTCACACAATATATTGCCCTCAAAAATTCGTAGATTGATAATATATTCATAAATAAATCGGAAAATCAAATGATTTGAATGAAAGTTGAATATATCTTTTAAATATTTATTGACATATTCATAAATAGCCGGGTAATTATACTGATAAATTTGGGGAAAATGTATTGGTATATGAATTAAAGTGCAAATTTATTCATAAAAGGGAAATAGGTTTATACATTGTCAAATATGTTGATAAATAGATCAGTAAGTATATTTCTTGAATGATATACCGAGTGACTGATAAACTAATTCCTAACTATGTATTGTAAATAAGTATGTTAAATATATTCACATTTTCACTATAATTAGAATGGTAAATTTATTTCTGCACATTGGATAGATTGAAATCAAAACTGTAAATTGCTAGATTAGAGAATCTTAGGTTAAAAACACCCGGCGATTCCCATGCCAAGTTAACAAACAACTGCAGAAAATCCTGCAACAATACGTGATCCCAGGAAATTATTCATCAACACTGGAAGCCGGGGAAAATAACATGCGAGCCACGATATGGTTTGATCAACACGTGAAACCATGAAAAATTCCAGGTGATTTAGAGCAGTAGGTCGGCAAGATATGTGGAGCAACACACACACACACACACACGCATACACACACACACACACACACACACACACACACACACACACACACACACACACACACACACACACACACACACACACACACACACACACACACCGCATCCCTTCCGAGCATTATAAATTCGACTTAACAAACTTGCACTCGTTGTTGTGTGGAATCGTGAGCTTGTTTTCTGGTGAAAAGGCGAGAGAAAAACTTCGAGAACTGGAAAGTGCCGACCGCTGACTTCCTCCGACCTAATGACCCTAATGTTTTCCCAAGCGCATGACTCAGAATCTGCAATAATAACAAAGATCTTCCCAGTACCACTCTCCGCCAACATTCAGGTATTCTGGTCGCCTCCAACAACACTTCAGCACATCAACACTTGGCTTCGGTGCATGATCTTCAGGAAGAAATTTCGAATATGTTGGAGGAAAATAGAGTGTTCGTGAAGCTCTAGCGAAACACTTTTTTGTCTTGTCTTCTTCCTGGTGCTTACAAACTGTTTGAACAACACAGATTTGTAGAGAGAAAGTCGCTTCCTCATGCATTATTTAACTGTTTTTAAAACTTGTTGATGATAGTCTGCTGCTTTCGAGGGGCACTGTTGAAAGTATTTTGCTGTTTTGTCATACACACTTTCTGATGAGTAGAAAAAGAGAGAAACAACAATGATTTAGTGAAAGGAAAGTCATACATTATGTAAGTTTTTCCTTCGCTTGTTAATGAACGTGTGCAGTATCAGAAGCGCCCTGTTGAATGACTCTACGATACAATTCTGCTGCCTCACTTCACCCGCTTCCTCGGATGCTCCTGGAACGGCTTCCAGGCTGTGGTGATTTTAGAAGGTTTTTGCCAGGTTGTGAAGTCAGTGTGTGGAAGATGGAGACTGCATAACAAAGACGAGAGGGACGCCTCAGCGGCCCTGGGTCAAACACCGCCATAGCCAACACAAGAGAAACTTAAAGAAGTTTCTTCAGAATTTTTGCTTTGTTGTGCTATGTGGAAAGAGGAATTTATGCAAATAAAATTTTTTCCCTATATATATATATATATATATATATTACTAAATGTAAAAGGAGAAACTTTCGTTTTTCCTTTTGGGCCACCCCGCCTTGGTGGGATACAGCCGGTGTGTTGAAAGAAATATATATATATATATATATATATATATATATATATATATATATATATATATATATATATATATATATATATATATATATATATATGTCGTGCCGAATAGGCAGAACTTGCGATCTTGGCTTCAATAGCAACGCTCATCTTGCCATATAGGACAAATGAAAATTTGTGTATGCAATAATTTCGCCAAAATCATTCTGAAACTAACGAAAAAAATACATTTGATTGTGTTTGTTTAGTATTAAATTATTGTAAACGTATTTAAAATATATTTAGTTGGGTTAGGCAAAAATAAATTGTTCTTGTTATAATAAGGTTAGGTAAGTTTTCTAAGATACTTTTGTTGGAAAAATTAAAAATTTTTACATGATCATTAATGAAAAAAATATATCTTTAAACGTATAAGAGAAAATTACAGAAAGGACTTAATTTTAAATGAGTTCTTGCTAATTGACCAGTTTTACATATTCGGCACGACATTATATATATACATATATATATATATATATATATATATATATATATATATATATATATATATATATATATATATATATATATATATATATATATATATAGCATGTCGTGTCGAATATGTAAAATTGGTCAATTAGCAAGAACTCATTTAAAATTAAGTCCTTTCTAAAATTTTCCCTTATACGTTTAAAAATATATTCTTTTTCATTAATGTTGATGTAAAAATTTATAATTTTGCACCAAAAGAAACTTAGAAAACTTACCTAACCTTATTATAACAAGCGCAATTTATTTTAGCCTAACCCAACTAAATATATTTTAGATTTGTTTACAATAATTTAATACTAAACAAACACAGTGAAATATATTTTTTTCGTTAGGTTCAGAATGATTTTGGCGAAATTATTGCATACACAAATTTTCACTTGTCCAATATGGCAAGATGAGTGTTGCTATTTAAGCCAAGATCGCAAGTTCTGCCTATTCGGCACGACATATCTATATATATATATATATATATATATATATATATATATATATATATATATATATATATATATATATATATATATATATATATATATATATATATATATATATATATATATATATATATATGTAAGCTGATTATTTTTCAAAATAATAATAATTACAATAATAATATTAATAATTTCAATAATAGTAACAGCAACAGCAATAATAGCAACGACAATAATAACAACAAGAGTAATAATAATAAAATTATTATCTTAATTACCATCGCCATTTTCTCTCCACACACACACACACACACACACACACACACACACACACACAGATGATGTGAAGTTAATGAGGAGAATTTAATCGGATGAGGATCAGGCAGGACTACAAAGAGACCTGGACAGGCTAGACGCGTGGTCCAGCAACTGGCTCCTCGAATTTAACCCCGCCAAATGCAAAGTCATGAAGATCGGGGAAGGGCAAAGAAGACCGCAGACAGAGTATAGGGTAGGTGGCCAACGCCTGCAAACCTCGCTCAGGGAGAAAGATCTTGGGGTGAGCAGAATACCGAGCACAGCTCCTGAGTCGCACATCAACCAGATAACTGATGCAGCATATGGGCGCCTGGCGAACCTGAGAATAGCGTTCTGATACCTCAGTAAGGAATCGTTCAAGACTCTGTACTCTGTGTACGTCAGGCCCATACTGGAGTATGTAGCACCAGCTTGGAACCCACAACTGGTCAAGCACGTCAAGAAATTAGATTAAGTGCAAAGGTTTACAACAAGGCTAGTTCCAGAGCTAAGGGGAATGTCCTGCCAAGAAAAGTTAAGGGAAATCGGCCTGACGACACTGGAGGACAGGAGGGTTAGGGGTGACATGATAACGGCATACAAAATACTGCGTGGAATAGATAAGGTTGACAGAGACAGGATGTTCCAGAGAGGGGACACAGAAACAAGGGGTCACAATTGGAAGTTGAAGACTCAGATGTTAGGAAGTATTTCTTCAGTCATAGAGTTGCCAGGAAGTGGAACAGTCTAGCAAGTGATGTAGTGGAGGCAGGAACCATGCATAGTTTTAATAAGAGGTATGACAAAGCTCATGGAGCAGGGAGAGAGAGGACCTAGCAGCGACCATTGAAGAGGCCTGGAACTGAGTCTCGACCCCTGCGGCCACAATTAGGTGAGTACAATTATGTGAGTACACACACACAAACACACACACACACACATACAAACAAATAACATACCACAAAATTACCTACACAAATAAAAACAAGAAACACACAAAACTCTGATTGCATCATTTGCAAATGAAGACATACGACTTGCAGCCGAAGGCTAAGTGCTTGCAGTTAAGTAGGTATCTTTGCAACCTAGGAACAAACCTTTGAAGCTTATGATGAAACCCTTGTAAGTCAAACCTTAACAATATAAACCCTTGCAATAAAAGTTGAAACATCTGCAACATAAGTAAACTCCCCTTGCAACATAAACTAAATACCTCGCAACTTTAATAGAAACTTTTACAACATAAGTTGAATCCCTTCCAACTCAGCTTAAAACCCTTGTAAGTTAAGATCAAACTCTTACATCTTAATTATAAAAGCTTTCGGCTAAAGGATAAATGCTTGTATCTCCGATGAAATTTCTGTAATTAATTCTACATTTTGGGTATTAAATTTTAAACTCTTGCTTTAGCAACTTATGTTAAAATATTTGGAACAATGCTACAGACTTGAAACTCAAGGCTTAATGGTTACGATTCGGCTTTAATGCTTGTGATTCGACACTAAACGCTTGCCACTCGTCAGTAAATGCTTGGGACATCGACACCGAATATTTGCGACTAGACACTAAATGCTTTCAATTCGATACTAAATGCTTGTTATTCGACTCTAAATGCTTGCGACTGGACACTAAAAACTTGCGACTCGATTTTGAATGGCTGCGATTCGACACCAAATTCTTGCAACTCGACTCTAAATGCTTGCGATTCAGTATTAAATATTTACAACTTGACACCAAATGCTTATGACTCGATACTAAAAGCTTGCAGTTCGATAAAGAATGCTTGTTATTCGACTCTAAATGCTTGCGACTCGACTCTGATTATTTGCAACTCGACACTAAATGCTTGTGACTCAACACTTAATGCTTGCGACTCAGTAGTAAATGCTTGCAACTCGACACTAAGTGCGTGTGATTTAACACTAAATGCTTATGACTCGACACTAAATGTTTGGGATTCGACACTAATAAATGCTCATGACTCGGCACTAAATGCTTGCGACTCAATTTTCCAAACTTTTCCTCAAAACTTTGCCATCTCTTCCCTCTCTCTGAATCTGCTTTCAAATCTCGTGATGAAACCTTCTCCCCACAGCTCAGTGCTGGCAACAACAAGAATTTGCTGAGCTTGGTGACTTTTAGTGAGTTTGTTTAGTGAGTTTGTTTAGTGAATTTAGTTAGCGAGTTGGCTCTATGAGTTAGTTTAGTGATTTTGATGCGCCAAAAAATAAGCTAAAATCATTCACATGAGATTGACCGCATTATAACAGAGAAAAAGTAACGAAATTATAAATGGATATTAGAAAAAAAATAATTGAGTTGGACCTAATGAGGAATCAACATGACGCCTGAAAAAAATATTCGTCTGTTTGCCTACAAGAGTTAACATTTAGAGGTCAGCTTTGTGTTATTATGTTAAAAAGTGATTAAAACTTAGAAAGAAGAAAAACATATACAACACAGTTTTCATAGCGATCTTCATTATACACTGAACTATAAATTAATGTTTTAAATTTTTTTAAAGGGAGTTTAACGGTGGCTGGATTTTTGCTGTTTTCAAGAGGAAGACTGAAACCGTGAGGCTCATGGAACGCTAAAAGACTGGGAATAATGTTTTGATGCAGGTAATGGGAGAGTAGCTCTAATTTCAAGATCAAGAGCACTTTACCATAATCTTGACACCACTTTTGAAGAGTATAATGAGGAATACGATATGATTAAAGAAGAATGACTTGAGAAACAGTATCAATTGTGGTGACCCTGACGACCTTGATTTGTCTCACTTGTTTTTAACTCATGTTTACCGTCTATACGAGAGACTGAAGAAAGACCGTAATATGCCTACATAAAAGTCTAAAAATGTTACTCTAAGAGAAAATTAAACCCTAGAAGAAGAATTTTAGTATTTTTAGCCAGTGACCGATGGTAATATTTAATTTTGATAAATGTAAGGTAATCGGTTTAGGTAAGAGAGGAAATATACTTCGTTAAGAATAATGAACGTATGGTAATAATTTAATAAAAAAGTTAGAGAAAAAATCTTAAGAGTGGTTGCCATTAATTTTACAAAATAATCACATCCGCGAGATGATAACGAAAAATCGTAAAAAAAAAAAAAAAATTATATAAATAAGAGAGTTATATTAGGTTAGGTTAGGTTAGGTTAGGTTAGGTTAGGTTAGGTTAGGTTAGTTTAGGTTAGCTTAGGTTAGGTTAGGTTAGGTTAGGTTAGGTTACGTTAGGTTAGGTTACGTTAGGTTAGGTTAGGTTAGGTTACGTTAGGTTAGGTTACGTTAGGTTAGGTTAGGTTAGGTTAGGTTAGGTTAGGTTACGGTTAGGTTAGGTTAGGTTAGGTTAGGTTAGGTTAGGTTAGTTAGGTTACGTTAGGTTAGGTTACGTTAGGTTAGGTTAGGTTAGGTTAGGTTAGGTTAGGTTAGGTTAGGTTAGGTTAGGTTAGGTTAGGTTAGGTTACGTTAGGTTAGGTTACGTTAGGTTAGGTTAGGTTAGGTTACGTTAGGTTAGGTTACGTTAAGTTAGGTTACGTTAGGTTAGGTTACGTTAGGTTAGGTTACGTTAGGTTAGGTTAGGTTAGGTTAGGTTACGTTAGGTTAGGTTAGGTTAGGTTAGGTTAGGTTAGGTTACGTTACGTTAGGTTAGGTTAGGTTAGGTTAGGTTACGTTAGGTTAGGTTAGGTTAGGTTAGGTTAGGTTAGGTTAGGTTAGGTTAGGTTACGTTACGTTACGTTAGGTTAGGTTAGGTTAAGTTAGGTAATATTCATCATGATACAAGACAAGCGTTTCCTGGGCTTGTCATATAATGACCGGCAACTGGAGCTTTTGGTCATCTAACCGAGGTCTTCCAGTGGGTTACTGGGACGTCCATTTAAAAAATAAGGTTATAATTATAAGAAGGGGAGAAACCATGTTTTTTTACACAAACAATTTAATATGAAGTAGAGGTCCCAGGATACATATATGCCAAAAAAAAAAAAAAAAAAAACGCAAGTAAAATTAACCTCAATAAACGTCCACAACGAAAAAAAAGTCGACTTGATAATAACCAAAGAAATATTTCAGAGATAAAATGGAGAATGTCAACACTGAACGAAGTGACTGTGAAGAGAGAAAACAGTTAAGGGAGATAAACAACGGACAAACTATACAAGGTGAATAATACAATAATACAGTACAACAACTAACAAGTTTTTCTGCAGTGATCAAGTGGTATCAACACATCTTGGTGTAATAAATGACACAATAAATTTTTCATGCAAAACTCAACTTAGGAAATTTGAAATCAAACTTAGCAAGTTTGATTTGAAACTTGATTATTTATCTGTTTCTATAAGAAAGTAACATCAGTTCTGTTATTTATACGTATATCGTAACTAAAACTTTTAAGAGGCACGTAAGTCTTCTACTAACACGATCATTTTTACACTATAATCTACCTTGTCCATAATTACTATCGCATTTCCTTTGTCTGTTTCGGTGCCGGATCAGCCAGGCTGTGGTTCGTATGTTGGACTACGTGCGACAAGCAGTAACAGCATGGTTGATTAGGCCCTGATCCACCGGGAGGCCTGGTCGTGGACCGGGCCGCGGGGGCGTTGATCCTCGGAATACCCTCCATGTAGACTCCGGGTAGACAGAGGTACTTACGTGCCCCTTAAAGATAGGACCAGTGATATTCCTGACGACATGACGACAACAATAATAATAAAATAATTAGAATGCAAAAAAAAAAGAGAGTAGAGAAACTTGTTGTATCTCTGGGGTGCTAAAGTTATTTGCGTCTGCTGTCTTGTACAGTTTGAAAATTCTGGAAAACATTAAGAGTCCGGCATTTCTACACATGAGCTCTAAAATAACCACAGACATCATCAAAAGGAAACCTCATATAAATATGTATAGACATATACAAAAGCACAGAATAATAAGCCAAATATCGCTCATGACGATGACTATTGCACTCTTCTCACATTATCAAGGAACTAATGAATACACACGCACTCTCACAAACACACACACACACACTCACAAACACACACACACACTCTCACAAACACACATACACACTCTCACAAACACACACACACACTCTCACAAACACACATACACACTCTCACAAACACACACACACACACACACACACACACACACAGACACACACACACACACACACATAGATATATATATATATATATATATATATATATATATATATATATATATATATATATATATATATATATATATATATATATGTATATATATATATATATATATATATATATATATATATATATATATATATATATATATATATATATATATATATATATATATATATATATATATATATATATTACATATATATACATATATATATACGTATATATATATATATATATATATATATATATATATATATATATATATATATATATATATATATATATATATATATATATATATATATATATTGAAGGCCTTACTCTCTATTTTTCAAAACAGTGATCAAAAAAGAGATTTACAAGAAAGTACTTCAGCAGCATGTTGTACCAGCTGGTGCCACCTGCGATGCTACTCTCCTCTACCAGAACCACCAGCATGTTGTACCAGCTGGTGCCACCTGCGATGCTACTCTCCTCTACCAGAACCACCAGCATGTTATACCAGCTGGTGCCACCTGCGATGCTACTCTCCTCTACCAGAACCACCAGCATGTTATACCAGCTGGTGCCACCTGCGATGCTACTCTCCTCTACCAGAACCACCAGCATGTTATACCAGCTAGTGCCACCTGCGATGCTACTCTCCTCTACCAGAACCACCAGCATGTTATACCAGCTGGTGCCACCTGCGATGCTACTCTCCTCTACCAGAACCACCAGCATGTTATACCAGCTGGTGCCACCTGAGATGCGACTCTCCTCTACCAGAACCACAATCATGTTATACCAGCTGGTGCCACCTGCGATGCTACTCTCCTCTACCAGAACCACCAGCATGTTATACCAGTTGGTGCCACCTGCGATGCTACTCTCCTCTACCAGAACCACCAGCATGTTATACCAGCTGGTGCCACCTGCGATGCTACTCTCCTCTACCAGAACCACCAGCATGTTATACCAGCTGGTACCACCTGCGATGCTACTCTCCTCTACCAGAACCACCAGCATGTTATACCAGCTGGTGCCACCTGCGATGCTACTCTCCTCTACCAGAACCACCAGCATGTTATACCAGCTGCTACCACCTGCGATGCTACTCTCCTCTACCAGAACCACCAGCATGTTATACCAGCTGGTGCCACCTGCGATGCTACTCTCCTCTACCAGAACCACCAGCATGTTATACCAGCTGGTGCCACCTGCGATGCTAATCTCCTCTACCAGAACCACCAGCATGTTATACCAGTTGGTGCCACCTGCGATGCTACTCTCCTCTACCAGAACCACCAGCATGTTATACCAGCTGGTGCCACCTGCGATGCTACTCTCCTCTACCAGAACCACCAGCATGTTATACCAGCTGGTGCCACCTGCGATGTTACTCTCCTCTACCAGAACCACCAGCATGTTTTACCAGCTGGTGCCACCTGCGATGCTACTCTCCTCTACCACAACCACCAGCATGTTATACCAGCTGGTGCCACCTGCGATGCTACTCTCCTCTACCAGAACCACCAGCATGTTATACCAGCTGGTGCCACCTGCGATGCTACTCTCCTCTACCAGAACCACCAGCATGTTATACCAGCTGGTGCCACATGCGATGCTACTCTCCTCTACCAGAACCACCAGCATGTTATACCAGCTGGTGCCACCTGCGATGCTACTCTCCTCTACCAGAACCACCAGCATGTTATACCAGCTGGTGCCACCTGCGATGCTACTCTCCTCTACCAGAACCACCAGCATGTTATACCAGCTGGTGCCACCTGCGATGCTACTCTCCTCTACCAGAACCACCAGCATGTTATACCAGCTGGTGCCACCTGCGATGCTACTCTTCTCTCCCAGAACCACCAGCATGTTATACCAGCTGGTGCCACCTGCGATGCTACTCTCCTCTACCAGAACCACCAGCATGTTATACCAGCTGGTGCCACCTGCGATGCTACTCTCCTCTACCAGAACCAACAGCATGTTATACCAGCTGGTGCCACCTGCGATGCTACTCTCCTCTACCAGAACCACCAGCATGTTATACCAGCTGGTGCCACCTGCGATGCTACTCTCCTCTACCAGAACCACCAGCATGTTATACCAGCTGGTGCCACCTGCGATGCTACTCTCCTCTACCAGAACCAACAGCATGTTATACCAGCTGGTGCCACCTGCGATGCTACTCTTCTCTACCAGAACCACCAGCATGTTATACCAGCTGGTACCACCTGCGATGCTACTCTCCTCTTCCAGAACCAGCAGCATGTTTTACCAGCTGGTGCCACCTGCGATACTACTCTTCTTTCCCAGAACCACCAGCATGTTATACCAGCTGGTGCCACCTGCGATGCTACTCTTCTCTCCCAGAACCACCAGCATGTTATACCAGCTGGTGCCACCTGCGATGCTACTCTTCTCTCCCAGAACCACCAGCATGTTATACCAGCTGGTGCCACCTGCGATGCTACTCTTCTTTCCCAGAACCACCAGCATGTTATACCAGCTTTTGCCACCTGCGATTCTGCTCTTCTCTCCCAGAACCACCAGCATATTATACCAGCTGGTACCACCTGCGATGCTACTCTCCTCTTCCAGAACCACCAGCATGTTATACCAGCTATTGCCACCTGCGATGCTACTCTTCTCTCCAAGAACCACCAGCATGTTATACCAGCTGGTGCCACCTGCGATGCTACTCTTCTCTCCCAGAACCACCAGCATGTTATACCAGCTGGTGCCACCTGCGATGCTACTCTTCTCTCCCAGAATCATCAGCATGTTATACCAGCTGGTGTGATCTGCGATGCTACTCTTCTCTCCCATAACCACCAGCATGTTATACCAGCTGGTGCCACCTGCGATACTACTCTCCTCTTCCAGAGCCACCAGCATGTTATACCAGCTGGTGCCACCTGCGATGCTACTCTTCTCTCCCAGAACCACCAGCATGTTATACCAGCTGGTGCCACCTGCGATGCTACTCTTCTCTCCCAGAATCACCAGCATGTTATACCAGCTGGTGCGATCTGCGATGCTACTCTTCTCTCCCATAACCACCAGCATGTTATACCAGCTGGTGCCACCTGCGATGCTACTCTCCTCTTCCAGATCCACCAGCATGTTATACCAGCTGGTGCTACCTGCGATGCTACTCTCCTCTTCCAGATCCACCAGCATGTTATACCAGCTGGTGCCACCTGCGATGCTACTCTCCTCTTCCAGATCCACCAGCATGTTATACCAGCTGGTGCCACCTGCGAAGCTACTCTCCTCTCCCAAAACCACCACAGCTTCTGTAATAGATCCAGTTACTGTCGTAATGAGCGACTTAATAACCAGCAAATCGTTAATTTTTCCCGATTTTTACGTGAAATATTTGAACTTCTGTTAATATAACAGTAAACTTCAGTTCTAGTTTTATAATCAGATTTCCATGTATTTCAAAAATTCTTTAGTCTTCGTTATTCACGCTACTTTTTGCATAATGTATGACTGCTTTGATATATTGTACATGATGTACTCTACCAGCACATTCTGGTATGTGCTAGTGTAATTTTGCATCAGTGTGTGTGTGTGTGTGTGTGTGTGTGTGTGTGTGTGTGTGTGTGTGTGTGTGTGTGTGTGTGTGTGTGTGTGTGTGTGTGTGTGTGTGTGTGTGTATGTGTGTGTGTGTGTGTGTGTATGTGTGTGTGTGTGTGTGCATGTACTATTTATGTCTACCATTCTCTAGTTGTAAAAACGCAACAATGCTCCTCGTGTTCCGTGTTCATGATAATTATATGAATTTTGAGTAGTTGACCCTGAATGCGGCCCCAGTGGTTGACTATCATCCATGTACCTATTTACTGCTAGATGAACAGTAACAGCAGGTCAGCAGGTATAAGGTGTCTCGTTTCACTGGTAATCAAAGCCGGATGTTGCTGTTTGTGAGTCAGCTGCTCTTACCACACCGGGTGAACAACCAAAATGGATTAATACAAATCCATGCACTCTATCCAGAGCCACTTGTTCCAATCACCTGAATACCTCGATGTGGCTATTCTCGGAAAAAGGTTAAAGTATTAAAAAAATATATTTCATCATAAAAGCGGTTAAACGTTGTTTGGGAACTTCAAAAGTGAAGAGGATTTAGGAAAGAATGATAAGAAAATGCAAACAGTAAACAATAAATAGCGCTGTTAATTTATTTGCCAAAGCATTGTTAGAAAGTTTTGAGACAAGTTCGAGTCGTGCATAGTGGATGACGAGCAGACCGACCGTATCGTGATAGCGTTCAATCTTTTCCTAAAATATCACCAGTTCAATCTAACAAAGTTGCCATTTGGGCTGAGCTGTCAGGATACCGCAAGGCAACACAATATTACCTGCGTTCACATCTTCGTTTATCGCTAGATAACTAGTGAAAGAGATAGTCCCATAACGACTGGGAGGTTCTGATGAGTCAAGAAACCTATTTCCTCAAATGAGCAAATAAGTAGCATACACCTACAATAACTACGACCAGATTAGCTCTTCTTAAAAATCACAAAAAGTGCCACTGGAACAGCCATTGTATTGAAAATTGCTACGGTTACGCTCGTGAAGCCGCTAGTCTGGTCTACAGCCAAACAGCTCCGGAAATAAAACTAGTCTTTCTTTATAAATTTTGGGTCACTGAACACAGAAATGAGGTTAAAAATTGCAAACTCACTCTTTTTGTGTAGATATGTACTCAGGCCGGTTGCTACTATCTCTGACTTGGGAAGAGTGGAGAAATAATAAGCCTGAGTTTGCTACCACCTGCAGCTCATAAGACTGCCATTCTCACGAGCCCTTTGGGGCGGGGCAGATGGCAGACCAGAGGCCTAGCTTCTCCCTACGAGCCCCGTGAGGGCGGGGACTGTGGCTAGGCCTGGGGACACTTGGTCCCAAAGATGAGGGGGTACTTGTACCTTCTCCCATGGGAGACTTAGGTCTCGAGATACTCCCCAGATAGGGAGCCAAGGCCGGGTCACCACTACTTGGAAAAGACCCGGGCCCGGAGAGTACCGGAGAATAAAAAAAAAAAAAGAAGAGTGGAGAATAATGCACTGTACAGGGGAAAGTCTCTTCACTGAACCCACATTGTGATTGTTTACAAAATACTTAGTGTCATAGTTCTTTTTTCAAGTTTCTTCTTTTTCTGGAGGGGAGGAAGTGGGGGAGGGGTTGCTGAATGTATCACCAACTGTGCCACTTACTTTGATTTGAGCACTGTTTGTTACTTTGACAAGTACAATGACAGAAAATGGAGGATTCATTCTGAATTTACGTATTACATCACCCTAATAACTGAATTACATCAGTTCATTCCCGGAAGTCAGACTTTTTCTAGTGTTTGCTAATGATACTGATTTTTTTTTTCAGCCAAATCTGAATGGAGATGCCTCGTAACTGCGTGAACAGTGCAGATAACTTTTATTATGTTTATGGGGAACTGACTTTCGCATCTCAAAATCGTGCTATAACTGCTGTGTTTAGTAAAGCCTAAACACGGCAGTTATAGCCATACATATGCTGTAATACTTGTACATCAATCCTTCGTCAGTGGTTGAATCAGAAGAGGAAATTTGTATCTCTGGCAGTCCCAATGGTGCTGTGGAGCCAACAGATCATGTAAGCATAGTGCCTCCAGTCAGGAAAGGTATTTGCGAGAAAAATGTGGACTGTGTAATATCCTAATAAACCGTCTGCAATGCTCCCTTTACCTCACGGAGGACTACCCATTTATGAAACCCCAGCTCATTCTCCCTTGAGTCAAAAGACGAGGAGATTGACGGATTCTTTGAAACTTGTGAGTCTTCAACTTTGCAGGATCCTGAATAGGTTCACAACTTGACATTCTCTAAACCGGAGATGATAACTCAGGATGGATCAACCTACCTTATCAGAGATTTAGAATTACCAAAGACTAAGGACGAACTGTTGGGCTCCAGACTGCAACAGTAAAGTCTCCTCCTTGAAGATGCCTTTTGCATATAATTCTACATTCTTCAGATTATGTCCTTCAAATGTACTGATAAAACCACTGATTGGCGAAACGCCTACAAATAAAGATACCCAGATGTTGCACATGTGTCTGTGTAATACAGACAGCCAGAAGTTCAGCTGATGTAATCCAGCTGGGAACCAGTACATGAATAACCTCTGGTTAACCCACCAATTATCCAGTATATGAATAACTTCTGGTTGACCCACCAATTATCCAGTATATGAATATTCTCTTGTGGGTTACCACTAATTGTCCAATATATGAATATCCTCTGGTTAACCCACCAGTTATCCAGTACATGAATATCCTTTTGTTAACCCACTAATTGCCCAATATATGAATATCCTCTGGTTAACTCACCAATTATCCAGTACATGAATATCCTTTTGTTAACCCACTAATTGCCCAATATATGAATATCCTCTAGTTAACTCACCAATTATCCAGCACATGAATATCCTCTTATTAACCCACCAATTGTCCAGCACAATTATACTCCCACGGGCAAATAAAGATGATATAAATTAAGTGAGGAAAATATCTAACCAAGACAAGACTCTGCAAATGATTCATGTCTGTCAAATTTATATTTAAAAAGGATATAGAAAAACACTGGTGTAGTCATGCAGCTGTAAATGAGTGGAGGAAACTACAAAGGAGCGTTGTTGAATATTCTCCTTTGGGTTGCTTTAAAAATAGATCGGATATGCACGTGAGTAGAAGTCGTTGGGGAAAGGGGAGGTGAGTTGAACCTGCTTAACGAAGACTAGTAGGACCTGCCTAACATGGAACAGTAGGACCTGCCTAACATGGAACAGTAGGACCTGCCTAACATGGAACAGTAGGACCTGCCTAACATGGAACAGTAGGCCCTGCCTAACATGGAACAGTAGGACCTGCCTAACATGGAACAGTAGGACCTGCCTAACATGGAACAGTAGGACCTGCCTAACATGGAACAGTAGGACCTGCCTAACATGGAACAGTAGGCCCTGCCTAACATGGAACAGTAGGACCTGCCTAACATGGAACAGTAGGACCTGCCTAACATGGAACAGTAGGACCTGCCTAACATGGAACAGTAGGACCTGCCTAACATGGAACAGTAGGACCTGCCTAACATGGAACAGTAGGCCCTGCCTAACATGGAACAGTAGGACCTGCCTAACATGGAACAGTAGGACCTGCCTAACATGGAACAGTAGGACCTGCCTAACATGGAACAGTAGGACCTGCCTAACATGGACCAAGAGTATCTGCTTACCATTGATTGATAGGCACACTGCAATGTTCCTTTATTTTATGATTTTATGTATCTGATCCGCCAGTTGTTCAGTGTATGTATATCCTCCTGTACCTAAATAATTATTCGGCACAGTTATGTAATATCCCCCAGGAATTTACAAATTACTCAGTACAGGTATCTTTCCGGGTACTGCTGCCTCCTTTGTACTCGACTGAAGAAGCCTATTGCGTGGGCGAAACGTTTTGGCATAAAGATGCCTAACGGTTGCACATGTGTCTTACTACAAGCTCAGAGCTCAAACGTATGAACGTATCATGCTACTTTAGCGACGAGTGGTTAAGGCACTGGCCTGTGAGTTTTAGGATTCACTTGCCACGGGTTCAAACCCACACCCGTTCCCTGGTTTAGAAAGCAGATGAAGAGCAATTTTGATCCCTTACAATATATTTATTCTCAGCGCTGAGAGACTGTCTTTCTCCCTACATCAACACATCGAGATGTTTCCCACCTACTTTTAGCAGCTAGGTCAGTATCTCTTCATATATACTAGCAGCATCGGTGTATTTACAAACTTTGCACCCTCGTTCGTATCTTTCTCCTCTTACCATCTGCATAAGTATATATAGATACTTCTCAGCCGCTTCAACGAATCTCGATACTTCCCACACACGTCAGTATTTATCGATATTCTCAAGTGCTTCAATTTGTATTGATATTCTTCCGTCGGTATCTTACGATACCTCTCACCTGCGTCACTCTCTCACGATACCTCTCACCTACGTCAGTGTCTTACCATACCTCTCACCTGCGTCACTATCTCACCATACCTCTCTCCTGCGTCATTATCTCACCATACCTCTCACCTACGTCACTATCTCACGATACCTCCCACCTGCGTCACTATCACACGATACCTTTCTCCTGCGTCACTATCTCACCATACCTCTCTCCTGCGTCACTATCTCACCATACCTCTCTCCTGCGTCACTATCTCACGATACCTCTCACCTACATCACTATCTCACATTACCTCTCACCTGCATCGCTATCTCTTGATACCTCTCACCTACATCAATATCTCACGATACCTCTCATCTGCATCAATATCTCACGATACCTCTCACCTGCATCAATATCTCATAATACCTCTCACCTACATCACTATCTCAGGACACCTCTCACCTACATCACTATCTCACGAAACCTCTCACCTGCATCAGTATCTCACGATACCTCTCACCTGCATCACTATCTCAGGATACCTCTCACTTGCGTCACTATCATTAAATACTTAATATTTTGACGTACAGGATATATGAAGAAAAATTGTTTCGCAGAAGACATAAATTGTACTGTCTCAGTGTACGTGATAGTGATGGTGAGTGTAGTGTACGTGATAGCGATGGTGAGCGTAGTGTACGTGATAGTGATGGTGAGTATAGTGTACGTGATAGTGATGGTGAGTGTACTGTACGTGATAGTGATGGTGAATGTAGTGTACGTGATAGTGATGGTGAGTGTAGTGTACGTGATAGTGATGGTGAGTATAGTGTACGTGATAGTGATGGTAAGTGTACTGTACGTGATAGTGATGGTGAATGTAGTGTACGTGATAGTGATGGTGAGTGTAGTGTACGTGATAGTGATGGTGAGTGTAGTGTACGTGATAGTGATGGTAAGTGTAGTGTACGTGATAGTGATGGTGAGTATAGTGTACGTGATAGTGATGGTGAGTGTACTGTACGTGATAGCGATGGTAAGTGTAGTGTACGTGATAGTGATGGTGAATGTAGTGTACGTGATAGTGATGGTGAGTGTAGTGTACGTGATAGTGATGGTGAGTGTTGTGTACGTGATAGTGATAGTGAGTGTAGTGTACGTGATAGTGATGGTGAGTGTAGTGTACGTGATAGTGATGGTGAGTGTACTGTACGTAATAGTGATGGAAAGTGTAGTGTACGTGATAATGATGGTGAGTGTAGTGTACGTCATAGTGATTTTGAGTGTAGTGCACGTGATAGTGATTGTGAGGGTAGTGTACTTCATAGTGATGGTGAGTGTAGTGTATGTGGTAGTGACGGTGAGTGTAGTGTACGTGATAGTGAAGGTGAGTGTAGTGTACGTGATAGTGATGGTGAGCGAAGTGTATGTGAGAGTGATGGTGAGTGTACTGTACGTAATAGTGATGGTAAGTGTAGTGTACGTGATAATGATGGTGAGTGTAGTGTACGTGATAGTGATTTTGAGTGTGGTGTAAATGATAGTGAAGGTGAGTGTAGTGTACGTGACAGTGATGGCGAGTGTAGTGTACGTGATATTGACGGTGAGTGTAGTGTACGTGATAGTGACAGTGGATGTAGCGTACGAGATAGTGATGGTGAGCGTAGTGTACGTGATGGTGATGATGAGTGTAATGTACGTGATAGTGATAGTGAGCATAGTGTACGTGAAAATGATGGTGAGTGTAGTGTACGTGCTAGGGATTTTGAGTGCAGTGTACGTGGGAGTGATGGTGAATGAAGTATACGTGATAGTGATGGTGAATGAAGTATACGTGATAGTGATGTTAGTGTAGTGTACGTGATAGTGATGGTGAGTGTAATGTATATGATAGTGATGGTGAGTATAGTGTACGTGATAGTGATAGTGAGTGTTGTGTACGTGATAGTGATGGTGAGTGTAGTGTACGAGACAGTGATAGTGAGTGTTGTGTACATGACAGTGATGGTGAGTGTAGTGTACGTGATAGTGATGGTGAGTGTAGTGTACGTGATAGTGATAGTGCAGTGTACGTGATATTGATGGTGAGTGTAGTGTATGTGATAGTGATGGTGAGTGTAGTATACGTGATAGCGATGGTGAGTGTAGTGTACGTGATAGTGATGGTGAGTGTACTGTACGTAATAGTGATGGTAAGTGTAGTGTACGTGATAATGATGGTGAGTGTAGTGTATGTCATAGTGATTTTGAGTGTAGTGCACGTGATAGTGATTGTGAGGGTAGTGTACTTCATAGTGATGGTGAGTGTAGTGTATGTGGTATTGACGGTGAGTGTAGTGTACGTGATAGTGAAGGTGAGTGTAGTGTACGTGATAGTGATGGTGAGCGAAGTGTATGTGAGAGTGATGGTGAGTGTACTGTACGTAATAGTGATGGTAAGTGTAGTGTACGTGAAAATGATGGTGAGTGTAGTGTACGTGCTAGGGATTTTGAGTGCAGTGTACGTGGGAGTGATGGTGAATGAAGTATACGTGATAGTGATGGTGAATGAAGTATACGTGATAGTGATGTTAGTGTAGTGTACGTGATAGTGATGGTGAGTGTAATGTATATGATAGTGATGCTGAGTATAGTGTACGTGATAATGATAGTGAGTGTTGTGTACGTGATAGTGATGGTGAGTGTAGTGTACGAGACAGTGATAGTGAGTGTTGTGTACATGACAGTGATGGTGAGTGTAGTGTACGTGATAGTGATGGTGAGTGTAGTGTACGTGATAGTGATAGTGCAGTGTACGTGATATTGATGGTGAGTGTAGTGTATGTGATAGTGATGGTGAGTGTAGTATACGTGATAGCGATGGTGAGTGTAGTGTACGTGACAGTGATGGTGATTGTAGCGTACGTGATAGTGATTTTGAGCGCAGTGTACGTGATAGTGATGGTGAGTGTAGTGTACGTGATAGTGGTGGTGAGTGTAGCGTACGTGATAGTGATGGTGAGTGTAGTGTACGTGATCGTGTTGGTGAGTGTAGCGTACGTAATAGGGATAGTGAGTGTAGCGTACGTGATAGTGATGGTGAGTGTAGCGTACGTGATAGTGATGGTGAGCGTAGTGTACGTGATAGTGATGAAGAGTGTAATGTACGTGATAGTGATAGTGAGTATATTGTACGTGAAAATGATGGTGAGTGTACTGTACGTGATAGTGGTGGTAAGAGTAGTGTACGTGATAGTGATGGTGAGTGTAGTGTACATGATAGTGATCGTGAGTGCAGTGTACGTGATAGTAATGGTGAGTGAAGTATACGTGATAGTGATGGTTAGCGTAGCGTACGTAATAGTGATGGTGAGTGTAATGTATATGACAGTGATGCTGAGTATAGTGTACGTGATAGTGATGGTGAGTGTAGTGTACGTGATAGTGATGGTGAGTGTGGTGTACGTGATAGTGAAGGAGAGTGTAGTGTATGTGATAGTGATGGTGAGTGTAGTGTACTTGATAGTGATGGTGAGTGTAGTGTATGTGGTAGTGACGGTGAGTGTAGTGTACGTGAAAGTGAAGGTGAGTGTAGTGTACGTGATAGTGATGGTGAGTGTAGTGTATGTGATAGTGATGGTGAGTGTAGCGTAAGTGATAGTGACTTTGAGTGTAGCGTACGTGATAGTGATGGTGAGTGTAGTGTACTTGATGGTGATGGTGAGTGTAGTGTATGTGGTAGTGACGGTGAGTGTACTGTAAGTGATAGTGAAGGTGAGTGTAGTGTACATGATAGTGATGGTGAGTGTAATGCATGTG
The DNA here is from genome assembly GCF_038502225.1 of Cherax quadricarinatus. Taxonomy (NCBI): domain Eukaryota; kingdom Metazoa; phylum Arthropoda; class Malacostraca; order Decapoda; family Parastacidae; genus Cherax; species Cherax quadricarinatus. The sequence goes on along the minus strand of NC_091313.1, from coordinate 6,798,834 downwards.
ATAGTGATGGTGAGTGTACTGTACGTAATAGTTATGGTAAGTGTAGTGTACGTGATAGTGATGGTGAGTGTAGTGTGCGTTGCAGTGATGGTGATTGTAGTGTACTTGATAGTGATGGTGAGTGTAGTGTACCTGATAGTGATGGTGAGAGTAGTGTACTTGATAATGATGAGTACAGTGTGCGTGATTGTGATGGTGAGTTTAGCGTACTGATAGTGATGTCGAGTGAAATGTACGTGATAATGATGGTGAGTGTAGTGTACATGATAATGATTGTGAGTGAAATGTACGTGATAGTGATGGTGAGTGTAATGCATGTGATAGTGATGGTGAGTGTACTGTACGTAATAGTTATGGTAAGTGTAGTGTACGTGATACTGATGGTGAGTGTAGTGTACGTGATAGTGACGGTGAGTGTAGTGTACGTGATAGTGATGATGAGTGTTATGTAAGCGATAGTGATGGTGAGCATAGTGTACGTGAAATTGATGGTGAGTGTACTGTACGTGATAGTGATGATACGACTAGTGTACGTGATAGTGATGGTGAGTGTACCGTACGTGTTAGGGATTTTGAGTGCAGTGTACGTGAGAGTGATGGTAAATGAAGTATACGTGATAGTGATGATTAGTGTAGTGTACGTGATAGTGATGGTGAGTGACGCGAACGTGATAGTGATGGTGAGTGTAATGTATATGATAGTGATGCTGAGTATAGTGTACGTGATAGTGATGGTGAGTGTAGTGTACGTGATAGTGATGGTGTGTGTACCGTATGTGACAGTGATGGCGAGTGTAGTGTATGTGACAGTGACGGTGAGTGTAGTTTTTGTGATAGTGATGGTGAGTGTAGTGTGCGTTGCAGTGATGGTGATTGTAGTGTACTTGATAGTGATGGTGAGTGTAGTGTACCTGATAGTGATGGTGAGAGTAGTGTACTTGATAATGATGAGTATAGTGTGCGTGATTGTGATGGTGAGTTTAGCGTACTGATAGTGATGTCGAGTGAAATGTACGTGATAATGATGGTGAGTGTAGTGTACATGATAGTGATTGTGAGTGAAATGTACGTGATAGTGATGATGAGTATAGTGTAAGTGATAGTGACGGTGAGTGTAGTATACGTGATAGTGATGCCGAGTGTAGTGTATGTGATAGTGAGTGTAGTGTATGTGAGAGTGATTGTGAGTGCAGTGTACTTGACAGTGATGGTGAGTGTAATGTACGTGATGGTGATGGAGAGTATAGTGTACATGATAGTGATAGTGATTGTAGTGTATGTGATAGTGATGGTGAGTGTAGTGTACGTGATAGTGATGGTGAGTTTAGTGTGCATGATAGTGATGGTGAGTTTAGTGTACATGATAGTGATGGTGAGTTTAGTGTACATCATGATAGTGATGGTGAGTTTAGTGTACATGATAGTGATGATGAGTTTAGTGTACATGATAGTGATGGTGAGTTTAGTGTACATGATAGTGATGGTGAGTTTAGTGTACATGATAGTGATGGTGAGTTTAGTGTACATGATAGTGATGGTGAGTTTAGTGTACATGATAGTGATGGTGAGTTTAGTGTACATGATAGTGATGGTGAGTTTAGTGTACATGATAGTGATGGTGAGTTTAGTGTACATGATAGTGATGGTGAGTTTAGTGTACATGATAGTGATGGTGAGTTTAGTGTACATGATAGTGATGGTGAGTTTAGTGTACATGATAGTGATGGTGAGTTTAGTGTACATGATAGTGATGATGAGTTTAGTGTACATGATAGTGATGGTGAGTTTAGTGTACATGATAGTGATGGTGAGTTTAGTGTACATGATAGTGATGGTGAGTTTAGTGTACATGATAGTGATGGTGAGTTTAGTGTACATGATAGTGATGGTGAGTTTAGTGTACATGATAGTGATGGTGAGTTTAGTGTACATGATAGTGATGATGAGTTTAGTGTACATGATAGTGATGGTTTCTCCTGGAAAAACTAAGGAATATATCTTCCGATCGGCTTCAAACACTACGTACTGCTGAATCGTCATTTGAAAAAAAAAATTTGTAACTAATTTGCGCCTTATGGGTGCCAGTTTGTTAATTTTATGGGCTTTTTACCAAACATTTTTTCTGAGAAATAAATATTTTTTTTTGTTAAAGGATTGTATAGAATTTTAAACAGAATAAAATAAAAGAAGAAGATAAAGAAAAAACGGAAAAATTCGAGTTTTTATGGCACTTTTATTTTCATGAGTTTAATGAACCTTTAAATTCTATATTTTCATACGAGTTTATGCCAAAAAAATGTTATAATTATAACTTTAATTTTTAAAGGGGTGGACCGGTAAGCCAGCGAAGGCCTCGCTCAGGTGACCAAAAGCTCAAGCGGTCTTCGTATGAGTAAGACACTTATTCTGTTCAATGACAAACCTTACCTAACCAAAGCTTTGTGTCAGAGCTGCTCATGTTATGTTCAATCTTCTTGTCTTCCACTTGCTTTTTCTCTGGCTTTCTTTTATACCTTCAGAACGCCTTGTCCAATAGTTTCATTGTTTTTTTACCCTAGTTAACTATGATTAGGGAAGGTTCATGGTCCAAGTAGTGTATACCAGTGCCCTCTGTTCAAGTTTTAGTGAGCATTTCCGATACTGGTATCCGTGTGTTAATTATAGAAAGCCTCTTCTGACTGGTATCTGAACTTCAACACTCAGGGATCCTACCACAAGAAGGTTGACATTGAGAGTAGGTACCATTTTTGCCAGTTTATATTTTTGAAAAGTATAGTGTCATTTTCCTTTAAATAACTGGATAATACCTTCATACTGGCAAGGGGCTCTTGATTCAGGGAACTGGAGTTATCTTCTTCCTTTGATCGAGCCTGAATGCCTCCCATTCCCTACTCATTATATTACCTCTACATATTTAGCGCTTATTCCTGAACAAAATATGAAAGTTCTAAATGGCATAAATCCTTAAAGGCTGAAACATTTTATGAAATGGATGAAACGTTCTTGTAAGTTTAGATTGTGCTGGTGCAAATTTTGTTGGATTCTGTGCAGAACCTCAAGAATGCATCTTCTAGTGGGATCAAATTTTTAGTGATGATGTGTTTTCCTCAAAGGGAGATTCTCCTTGGTTCCAGATTGTGTATGTTTTAATGTGCTTATTTTATTAAGCAAATTTGTTTCTGTGAAATAACTGAAGAATATCTCTTTCGGCTCACGAAATCGTAATAACACATTGTAATCAAGCCAGTGTACGGGTGGGGTTAGAACCCATGGCAAATAAGTCGTAAAACTTCAGGTCAGTGCGTAAACCACTGGGCTAGCTGGCTACAATAAGATTCATCCATCTACGGATATTTCTATACACCATAGGGAGGTAAGCATGGGCCACCACTGTGACCACAATGCAAGTTGGATGAATCTTATTGTAGCAGTTGGCCCAGTGGCTTACGCACTGGCCTGGAGTTTTACGATTCATTTGCCATGGGTTCTAACCCCACCCGTACACTGGTTTGTTTACAACGTTCTATTACGATTTCGTGAGTCGAAAGAGATATTCTTCAGCTATTTCACAGAAGCAAATGACCTGGAGTTTTACG